>NW_004524755.1:4766575-4767116 GCF_000260255.1 Octodon degus | reverse complement strand
GCAAATCCAGATCTCCTTCCCCTAGAAGATGATCTTCCCTTGTCAGGAGAGAAAGAAAGTGCAGTCATTCTCGATCTCCCCGACATAGAACCAAGAGCCGGAGCCCTTCTCCTGCTCCAGAAAAGAAGGAAAAAACTCCAGGGTAATTTCTTTTGACGTGCAAAAACTTCTTAATAAGAGGAGGTCCCAGCTGTTAATTCTGTCAAGTGTTACCCATGTGATTTGATTTCTGTTCATGAACTCTTTGCCTACCCCTATGTCTTCAAGAATTCCTCCTACTTTCTCTTCCAGGAGATTTAGTGTTTCTGTTTTAATGTTTCGATCTTTAATCCATTTTGACTTTAGTTTAGTGCATGGTGATAGACCTTAGTGCATGGTGCAAGGTTTAGTATTTGGCATGTAGAGAGCCAGTTTTTCCAGAACCATTTGTTGAAGAGGCTGTCTTCCTTCCAGTGAGCATGTTTGGTCCCTTTGTCGAAGATAAGGTGGCTGAGTGTGTTCGTAGGGGCTTCAGCACCTTCTAATCTATTCCATTGATCCT
>NW_004524755.1:4750460-4765484 GCF_000260255.1 Octodon degus | reverse complement strand
GATTTCTGCATCTATGTTCATGAGGGAGATTGGCCTATAGTTCTCTTTTTTCACTGTCTTTCTCTGTTTTTGGTATCAGTATAGTACTTGCCTCCAGGAATGATTTTGGGAGGACTGTGAAGCTGGAAATTGATCTTTTGTGAGAGGGCAGGATGAGGCCTCCCTGCTGAAAGCAGTCATGTTACCTCAGTCTTGAGAAATACATCCTGCCTGGACTTGTGGACTATTGGTCTCTAGACAACCGTGGGTCTTGTAACTTTGTAAGGTTGTAAAGGCGCCTACTGTCGCTGGGGTGACAAGGGTTGGGAGCTTTCCCTGTCAGGATCATGGGACCTCAGCTGCCATCTCTTGTCTTTATTTTCTCAATCCTTGTGGTTTTCTCCGGGGACTACTGAGAGACCCTGTGTGAGTCCACATGTGTTAGGAGATGCCTGGCTCTGGTGGTAGTGCTCACAGACTAACTGCTCCTGTGAACAAATGCATTTTATTCTTCTGCTTCCAGTGGACCTGAGAACTCAACCGGAACTAACAAAATGTGCAATAACAGGGAACTTGTTGTTTTTTAAAGGCTTGTCTCTCCTCTCTGGAAACTATAAAAGGCGATCACGAGTTTCCCCCACAGTCGGACAAAGTAAGCGATTTGTCTCTTCTGAAGCTGCTGCTGTTTCAAAGAGGAGAAGCAGAGCCTTTGTAGGGAGCTCAGGAGGGGAGCGCATGGAGGACAGGGAGAAGGGTGCTGACAAACTGAGTCCTGGTGACAGTTCTGAGCCTCTGGACCAAAGCTGTCTGAAGCCAGTCACATTACAGATCTTTTCCATTGTGTGCACTAACATAATTCATTTCTTGATTGAATTAGTTCAAGTTGGGATTTTATTATTGTAAATATATACTCTTATTTGATTTCTAATTTTCACTGAGAATGTGATTTCCTCACTTGTATTAAGCATGTATTGACTGATATAGACTCATGTTTTTTAATAATGTCATACAGAAATTCCACTGTTAGAATGACTAATGGATATTGCCATCAAGACTGCATATATTTATTTTTTCCAATATAAACTCTAGAACAATGCAGTCTTTTGGAAAATCAGTTTCTCTATTTTAATAATTATGCTGTGGTGTAGGCTGTTACTGGATAAATTATATTTCTAAATGATATACAAATTAGTTTTTATTCATGCTTATTTTATTTTTATCATAAAAAGTATATTACAGAAATGTGTTTTATTTACTATTATAAAAGGACTCTGTTTTTATATTTAATATATATTGTTTAATTTCTACATTCCTATTGCATTCAGATGTGGAGAAATCATGAATTTTCTTACTTGGAGAGGGATGATTCAAAGGAAGAGAACTCTGGAACCAAATAGAACTGGCCTCCGATCTTAGTCTATTTTCTAGCTCAGTTAACTTGGCCTAGGTATTTAACTCCGAGATTCAGGGTATTTATTTTGCACCTTGAGGGAGACAATAGAACTTTCCAGAGAGAGAAATGTAGCGTGGAATATAGAGAGAGCGTTTGTGAGTCTCCCAGGGTACATTTAGAGATCTAAAAGCCCAGAGCACGGATCATTCACCTCTTTTTCCAATTATGACTCTTAGATTTGTCTTGTAAAATGTTTGCCATAAAGATACGTCAAGCAGATATATTGTTCTTTGAACCAAAATGTGAAATGTTTTTCTTTATTTACTAGAATCTAAACACGCACCGGGAGGAAGCCCATTTGTATCTGATTAGATCTCGTCTGATGTTGACTTGTTTATGGCTTGCTTTCAAGAGTGCATCTGCGGGTGGTTCCAGGGATCCCCGTGCTTCTTGGCGCGCTGTGCACTTTTGAATTACGAGGACCACGGAGCGCCTTTGAATCCATCTCCTCTCATTATATCCAGGCCTCAGTTTCTTTGTACAGTGTACCAGTTTTTGTTGGAGCGCCTCATGTGGCTTCGTTTATTTTCTGACCTCGTATTATTTTGTGTTGCTAACTGTGTAGCTCATAATAAGGAAATTGAAAAAATATGTGTGCAGCCATGCCGCAAACTCTGACCCTTCTATTAGTGTGAGCGGAGAGAGAATAGCCCCTCCTTTGTTTGATTCTTATTTTTGAAGCATTCTTAACATTCGGATCCCAAGGCTAGAGGGAGACTATTGCCCCTCATAATGATTTCTTCAGTAAGTGTCTAGAAGGGCTTATATGTGACATAAATTTTGCATTTCCTCTAGAACTCAGTTCTCATACTGACAGTCAGGAACCATTTTTAAAACCTCCCAATGACATACCTTGCCCAAAGGCCTTGTGGCTGTGGCCTCTTCGTGCCAGTTGGATCCTCCTGGTTCCCAGATGGAGAGAGAGCGAGCCGGAGTAGCTAAGGAACCTTCTCAAAAACAGGGATAAACATATCCATGTTTGAGTTAGTCTGAACACTGATATAATTACACGAATGACTTAGCTCTCTCTTGCATTGTGCAAGGAGAATTCAGGAGGGAGACATAAACTCCTGGAAGTTAGTGAGGACGGAAGTGGAGCAGCAAGATGACATGGAGATCTCTGCACAGAACCACAGATGCGAGTGTGAGCAGGAGTCGGGAAGCGTGGCGGCTGGAGCCCGGGCTCTGCTGTCTTGTGCTTTGAATCTACGACTGCTGCTTGGTTTGTGATGTTAGGGAGAGACAAAAGCAGATCCTGGCTCATGTGTACTCATGAGGAGAGGTGAGGGGACTGAAGTACAACCACAGCAGTGCCTAGTGTGCCTGAAGTGCTCATGAGTGGTAGTTTCAGCTAGGTTGTGTTTCTAGATATTTAGTTTAACAGCTATTTCACATGAGTTAATTCAAAATGCTGACCAAATGCACTGTGAACACAGGCGCTTAGAGGAATCCATGGCAAGATATTTTATTGAAATAATGACAATTAGATCTTTTTAAGCATAGAAAAAAGGTAAAAGGAAAAAGAGGCAAAAGCATTTGACTCCCAAAGCCTGATTTCCATGGTTCCCCTCTAAATAGACTTACTGTATAGATGACACCCGTTACTGTAGGCCCCGGCTTCAGTTTCTAACCACGTTTCTTGCAAGAGCTCTTGTACTGGGTGTTGCGGTTTACGATCTCCTCCGGCAGTTCTGCAGTTCTTGGCGTGGGGGCCCAGCCCTGCAGGCGGGCAGAGCCCAACCTGGAGTGCAATTGGACCAGCACTGGGGTGTGATTGGTTCAACCCTCGGGTCATGGGCCACTCCAGAGTGACTCAGCACAAAAAATGTATATAAAGGAATTGAGGAAGGCTTTCTGCTGCCCTACTCTGCTTCTGTGGAGAAGTCCCAATCAGCGGCACCTCTTTGGAATGCTCTGATCTTTGCCATGGAGCGCCAGTCTTCGCAGTCAACGTAGAAGGAAGAGAGAGGCTTGACGGATGCCGCAGCTGCTGCGCCTCCTCTGCTCTTTGTTGTTTTCTGCCTCCATGAACTCGTATCTTTTGCCTTGGAGCCAGAGGAATATGGACTGAACTCTCCAGGAACTGTGAGCTAGATAAACCTTTCCTTCCTTCATTCTGAGTGTCAGGCATTTGTCCCACCACTGAGTACAAAAGTACCTAAGACACCCAGCCTCCATTTCTAACCAAGATTCTTGCAAGAACTGTTGTACCAGGTGTTGTGCTTTATGACCTGCTTCTGCCCTGAATCCCTGATCTCCTCATTTCACTGCTCTTCTGATGCAGTGGAAGGCATTGCAGACCCTGCAGCTGCTTAAAACCCCAACCGATCCTCTTGGCCTTAATGGATGGAGGGCTCAAGCCATCCTCCCTCTGTAAAGCCCCCTCCCCTGAGTCCCCTGTTCCCATCAGCCCTGCTCCCATTGGCCCTGCTCCCTGGCCCCATCTCTGTGTGCTTCATAATCTTCCTGGATATCTGCCTTTGCCGCTACTTCTTCAATTATTGCATTTGCCGTGGAGCGGATCTCTGCTCACTTACTGGTGGCTTTCCTTTCTCCTACTTTGGTTCCAGCCAGGAATCACATGTATCGCCTAGATTAGCTGAATTTCTATTTCTCAATTTATATCACAATTGTTTGTCTTTTTAGTACAGTGGTTCCCAAATATCTTAAAGTCAGGGTGACTCAAACTAAAATTCATTTTTCTTTCCACCTCAAAGTTGTTTCTAACTGCTTCTTATTTCGCTGACGTTTAATACCTCTGTCCTCTTTCTACTGTGGACTGCAAATCTGTATTTTTCAAAGCTATCAAACAATAAAGATAGTTTTCAATCTCTTCAAAGGAATAATGTCCAGACTTCAGAGCCTTGGACCACGGTCAGGTGTAAGACTAGAGCCCAGACTCTGCTTCAGTCTGGAGCCTTAAAGCGGTGTGACCCAAGTGAGCTACTTAATGCCTCGGGTGTCCTGTTAGCATCTAGGACCATGGAAGTCCCTTTCCCATAGAGTTGATGGGAATGTGAGATTAGTTCATCTATGTGAAGTGCTCAGGGCAGTATCTACACATGGTCAGTGTTCAACTGACGTTCGGGATTGTCTTGGGTTTCCAACATTATTATTGTATTCACTCAGTTTTATATTTCTGTCCTTCAAAAGCATGAGAACAGTCAACAGTGGGCTCTCTTGGCTTCTTATTTCAAGTGCCCTGGGCAGAGGAAACCCCAACAGAGAGGAAGTGGGAAGAGAATTCTTTCTTGCTTAGGAGTAAACTTGAATTTGCTTGCTCCCTGCTGTGGGGAGCCAAAGAACTTTCTTTTCCTGCCCTATCAGCCTTATCTTTAACCCTGCTGGTTTTCATTTATTTTATAATTCAATCATAATGAATCTTAAAATCCATTCTAACTTCCACTACCTCTCTGGAGACTTGCTTCATCGGTCTGACATCACGTTCATTTACATTTATTTTTTTCATTTCCCTGTACGAAGTCTGAGCGCTGCTCTAACAAAGTCCTTTCAAGATTGCATTACACACGTTGTGTGCTATTTAGTCTTGGATACAGGTTTCAATTAGCAAGCAAGAAATTGCTTATTCCCTGATCAACTGTTACAAACTGTAATACTGTATCTGTTATAACTGAAAAAAAATTGGACCTGAACTATTTTTTTGGTAACTATCTAAGCTAATAATTTAAATGGAAAGGATTTATATAAAGAAACACAACCAATTCAAGTTCAGGAGATGTGAGTGGGCTCCCTCTGACCAGTCCCCCAAGTTGGCACGTTCTTCTGTAGCCTCTGCGATGTACAGTTGTGTGTCCTTTGCCAAGGTTGTTCCCCAGAGAGTGACTACATCACTTCCAAGGGCATTGTCTTCCTTTGGGGAGCAATTACAATTGGGAGAACATTTTTTCTTTTATTGTCCTTAAAAACAATGTATGGTTGAGCAAGTATTTCAAGGTCTTCCATAATGTCCTTCAGATATTTGAAAACAAGCAGTTTGTTTCCTGACACATTATAAATCAACATGTACAAAGGGGACTTGAAAAATTTTGAGAGCTGGGAGGCACATCGATAGCATTTAATCTGATTATTTTTCAGATACAGCAGTAACAAGTGACAGGTTCAATACATTGCCCATTATTGTGTGTGCTCTCTTTGTTGCTGTGTCCCCGGCAACCAGCTTAAGAAACTTGTGAGATGAGAAGGGACAGAGGGCGGGGACAGAAAGCAGTTCCTCAGAGGGCAAGAAAACCAAGAACAGAGGCATCATGCGTGGGTCTTCGTTAGTGTAGCAGGGTAACGATTGGGCAAAGCCACCTGTGATATATTTCAAAATGGCTAGATGTGTACAGAATTCCCAACACATAAAAATAGTGGATGGTTGAAGAGTTGGAAATGTTTATTATCTTGATTTGCTTATTATATTTTGCATTTGTGCATTAAATGGTCATAATGTACCCATTAAGATACACAGATTAGAAAAATAAAACTTCGTATGTTAGAGTCCATCATCACATAGTCAGCTTTGTGTTCTGTGATGACAAATAAATCATGACCAAATTGATAATTTGTCATCTAGATCCCAGAGATGACCTTGGCAAGCCAGAGCCAGCCCGTCTTCCTCCACCTTCCCAGAGGGTGCTGCTCCCCACATCCACGAGCTCATCATGTACCAGTTACTGCTCCAGCCAGAGAGCAGAGCCACGCTGAGCAATACCCAAGAGGGGATTTGCAATGGGAATTAGGTTTTCGGTGGCCGTGGGGGCTGTGGCCAGATGCCTGCTCTCTCTGTCCTGGTGTGGGCTGAGGTCTTCTCAGCTTAGCAGGGCTGGCTTGAAGGTGATGCACGGAGCAGAATGGGCACAGGCTGGAATTTACACAAGGTTCTTTTGGTTGCCAACTTGTCAATAAAGGGGACGTAGAAGAAGCTAATGGCCTTTTTGTGCGAAAGCCCTCCTGCCCTACACTGGAGGCTGAAGCAGCAAGCCTGCAGAGCAGTGGGTCAGGCCGCTGCTCTGTGCTAGCAGGTAACCAGCACTCAAATGATGTGCAGAAGCTTTGGCTCCCCGAGCACACGCTGCCGCTCAGAGCAGAGCAGCAGCCTTTCCACCTTCCAAGTCACCGGGGCACCACTGCTGCCACTCCGCATGTACTAAGTTTGCCGGTGTCCGGAGCAATGTGTGGTGTTTTGGTGGATGCTGCAAGCTCTGCACGGACGGTGCCATACATCTCATCTTCTGTTCCCCCATGCTATGTTGCTGAAATGTAATTATACTGATAATTCGCCTAATTCATTGATGTTTTGTTCTGCATAGCACTGCACTGAAGAATGTACCACAGATTGTCTATCCATGCTAGCAGATATTCAGCTGAAGCTGTGAGAGTTTTGAACATGTCTCTCAGTATTTGTGTGAGAACCGCTCCAAGTATAGATCACGGGCTGCACAATTTCACCTATGCTAATTATTACTAGATAACACCTTAAGAATCCAAACTGAACCAGTTTGGATTCAAAATTCTTGCCACTGGTGGCACTGAATCAGGTGGTGATCTCTGACCTTCCCCTTTCCTGGGCCCTCACCCTGTCTCTCTGGGACAGACCAAGGAAGTGGGGCCAGACTGGCTCAAAGCCGTTGCTTCTGACGGAAAATGAGAAAACAAGACAGAGGTGCTGCAAAGGAGCGTTTACTTATGGTTCAGTGAATGCAGGAAAAGGCTACCTCGAGAGCAGGGTGGGCTACGAGGTAGGGGGACCCCAGCGGGTTGCCTGGTGGGCTGAGGGAGCACCCACGAGGTAAACAGCTTTCTAAAAATAACTGTTTCACTGGTTGGTACAGCTTAAGTCAGGCAGGGTCTTAGGCTTAGTTTCTGGGGTGAGGAAAGGTCTGTGGGTGGTTCCTCTAGCTCACACTCAATGTGTGGAGTAGCGTCACAAGGGGTGGCTTCCCCAGGCACATAGTGTTCCATAAGCACGGGATGACTTCACAACCGGCAGCCACCAGGTCTTGCCCTACATCGCCTGCTATGCCCCCCCATCTGTCCCTACAGTAGGAAGTGAATTTGCCCTCTATGTGACATTCGGTGATGTGTGAAGACAGTCTTAGTTGTCACAGATGTTGGTGGCATTTTGTGGCATCTTGTGGAAAGAGGTTGGTATATGATGCTAAATATCCTACAATACTCAGAACAGCTAGCTGCCCACCCCAGACCTGTCTGGGGCCCAGTGTTCATACCGCTAGGCCTTGATACACTGCTTCAGAACTCCATAGACAGCTGCGCAGCCGTGGTTTTGTAGGTTGGTCAATCTGGTGGAAAAACACCATGTTGCTTGAACTGTTAATCTGGCCGAAGTTTGGGACAGCTTTCAGATGTTTGTTAGTGGTTGAGACTGTCTTATCTATGACTTTTCTGCTCATGCCATTGGGCCACCTTTCCATTGTTTATTTTAGTTTTCATTCTTGTTTTTGATTAGTATGCGTGGTGGGAGATGGGTGTGGTGGAGAGGGAAAGAGGAAGAGCTCTGATGTTGGGATATTTTTAGTACTCATGATTTATGGGATATACATATTAAATATATATTTTCCCAGTCTTGTGCTTATATTTTTTATTTTACTGAGAGTTTAGTTTTAATTTTATTATGAGAAATTTATTGACTTTTCTAGGTTTTTTTTTTTTTGTCTTTTGTATCCTTAATTCACTAAGGCATTTTCTTTTTCTTTCTAAAAATTCTTAAGTTGTGACTTTTGTATTTCAGTTGTTCATCCTCTGAAATTTAATTTTGTTTGTAATAAGATCAGATTTTTTTCATATGGACAATAAAATGTCTTAGAACAAGTTTTAGAATATTTTGTTCTTATTTGAAAATTTTGCTTCCATTTTTTTTCTTTTAACAGCCTTCTTTAACTTGCTATTTAAGAACATATTTCTCTTTTGTGCCTATTTGCAGTTTTTATTCTTTTCCTTTATAGTGCTGGGCTTGAACCCAAGGTCTTGTGCATCTTATGCAAATGCCCTACCCTTGAGCTGTATCTCTAGCCCTGTTTCCATCCTTTGAAACAGCCTTTTCATTACCTTGTGTGATTTTTCCCCAGCGGTTTGCTCCTCTTCCTCCTCCTTCTTCCTCTTCGTCTTCCCTTCTTTCTATAAATGCTCATTTTGAATGGACAATACTGCTACAAATTATATGTCTAGTTTCAGCCCCATCTTTTAAAAATCATTTATACACGTGCTTCCTAGAAATCACTACCTGAATGGTCACAGACACCTTACAGGCAGCCTTTCCCAAATCCAGTTCATTTCCTGCCCCAGCTTTTCTGCTTGTTTTCTCCTGTGGTCAGAGGTGGGGGTTGTAGAAGGTGATGGGCTCTGGGGTGCCATAGCTACCAGGGAGGAATCCAGAGATGAGTTAGTCTGTAAATGAGCTATGAGGAGGTGGAGCCTGGTTGCAGGAGGTAGATCTCTGGGGTGTGTTTTGGAAGGTAGCTCTCCCTCCCAGGAGTTCCCTCTTCTCTCTGCTTCCTGGCTTCCATGAGAGGAGCAGCTTCAAACTAAAACCGTGAGAGTTCTCGTTTGGATTAGCAGTTGCAAGTTCCCTCACCAACACTGCAGGGGAACCCAGTTTCCTGCAGGCAGTGATTGGCACCTTATCCGCTGCAGGGTGTTCAGCATACACAGGGCCTGGCACGCAGTCCTTACTGGACGAGCATTTGTGGAATCCATAAATGAATGGAAGAATGTATGATTTCACTTTAAGGCATCCAATCTCCAGAATGGCCCTGGCCTAGAGAGGGATGATGTTATCATGAAATATTAGTGCTCTGAATTTAAGCAGAAAGGAGAAATACTTTGGAACAAAACACTGGCCTTCTTGAATAGTTGGGTGTATATCTGATTGACTTTGACCGTGGAAGACCATATTTAGGTCCTGAAGGGTTTTGCTGGATTTTCAGGAGTATCCAGAAAAATTAGCCCATGGAGTTGTGGAGTGTAGACAGGCTGCTTTTTGGCAGTTCATCGCTATGGCATCAGGCTTTGTCTCGCTAAGGCAACTGCCTGCAAAGGCCAGCCTGAGTACCAGGGAAAGGTGCCTGAACTTCTTCACAGTGATGTGGATTTGGAGAAGAAAAGATTCTTTAAGCAGACCACGTTATGAAGGAGAAATCCAGATGGCTTCTGATGAAAGAACGCAGGACTGAAATGCGTGAACCCATGGTACCAAGTTTTATTTGGTGAGTAGAAGTCAGAGCCAGGGAAGGTTAGAACCAGCTGGAAGCTTTGGGAAGACTTTTCTGTGAATTCTTTCATCTGTAATCCGGAGACGGTGGCCAGGGTGTTCAGGCAGCTCGTCTGGAGCGCCCCAGGGGAGGAGGGGCAAGGCCGGGACTGGAAACGCTGCCGCCGACTTCTCACTCCTGTTCTTTCCACCCCACGCTGGCTGCCTAACCGGCGCAGAGGGAGAAGCCGCTCCTGGGGTGACTTGGAAGAGCTTTTGTCGCCTGGCTGCTGCACTCATAGGGGAGCCAGACCACTCGGTGGTGGAAAAGGAGGACGGAAAGACAGAACGCTGAGATAGAGCTGCAGATTTTATGTGGAAATCGTGAACCAAATAGCGTTTGAAATATTAAAAATAGATTCAATTCAATTTAAATTCTGTTGGACACTGAACTTTAGGGTTATAAACAAGAGGCCTGGAAAAATTTATCCAGCAATTTCCGTTTTTTGCTGCACTTAGCAAATTAAAATAGCTGTCCCTGTTCTCAGGCAGCTTATTTAGAGGCTGAAAGTTTAACCTTACTAAAGGAAAGGGTCAAAGTGTAGGGCACAGATTTCTCTTCTCAACTCTTCAGTCTTCTGTCCTAGAGGATAAACAGGCAGGGCTGACCATGGCTGGGATTCTAGTGCTCTTTAAACCCTGTCTCGATTCAGCTCAGCATCCATCCTCTGATGTTGTTTGTGTATCTGTCAGACAAGGGGCTCCACCTCTCACAAGCTGAACATTGTAGGAGTTACAAGCCTGCTTGTGGTGCTGTGCAAGGGACTCAAGCCTGTGTGATACAAGCCACGGTCACTTATTCCTCATGGTTCTAGAAACTGGGAAGGCCACGATCCGGGTCCCAGCCCACGTGGCTCCTGGTGAAGGTGCTCTGTCTAGTTTGTAGGTTATTTTCTTACAGTTTCCTCAACTGGAGGAGAGGGTGATCCTCTGTCTCTCTCTCTCTGGTGTCTTTTTGTCAGGGAGTCAACTTTACTACAAAGGTTCCAAGCCTATGACTTAATTATCTCCCAAAGATACCGCCTCTAAATAGCATCACATCAAATATTAGGGTGACAAAATATAAATTTCAGGGGGAAGTAAATATTCAATCCGTATCACCTTTCGTTCAGCAGTTTGAAATGGAGCAGACATGCTCATTATTTGGCTATCTAGTATGAGTTAAGTTATGGTGCAAAAGGCTACGCATGTCACGGTGAAGTTGCAGATATACTTACTTCCTGGTCACATGGAGGTCGTGTTCTAGTAAGAGAGAGAAGCAACAAACAGGGAGCAATAAGAGATACCCACCAGGTGTAGCTGTTCATACTTTTAAATTTTTATTTATTTTGTCTTTTTTTAAAAGCTGTATCCACACTTAAAGGGTACCTTGATCGCTATGGTTAGACTCATTTTTTTTTTGTTTTTTTTTGTATTTTTAGTAAGGGTCTCCAGGGTATCACTATGTAGACTGGACTAGCAGTGATCTGCCTGTGTTCAGCCTCCCAAGAGCTGGGATTACCGGCACGTGCCGCCACGCCCAGTCTCAATTGCCATCTCAGCATGCCTTGGGGGTGGGGTCAGCACAGCACACCGGGTTTGAACCGTGGCCTCTGCACTCTGCCTAAGCAGGCGCTTTAATCCACTGAGCTATTTGGCTGGCTTTTGTGTGTGTGTGTGTGTGTGTGTGTGTGTGTGTGTGTGTGTGTATAATGGTGCAAAAAATGGTAGGCATTGAGTAGGAACCATACTTTGAATTATGAATTTAAATTATGATATTCTCTCACAGTTCTTTGTTGGCTGCTTTTGCTCAGCTGTAGGCTAACAAGTGCTCTGAGTATGCATGTTGAGTGTGTGCTGGGTAAGCTGTGATGCTCTTGGTCGGTTAGGAGAATCGTGCATTTTTGGCCTTCAGTATTTTCAACTTATACTGGCTTTCTCAAAGTTTAATCCCACCATAATTCAAAGATCATTTGTATATCTATTTAAGCTTTATTTTAAATTTGTAAATATCATAAATAGTAACAGAAGCCAAGCTGGCTGAGGCAGTAAAGGTCGGAGTAGAAGACTAGAATGGATTGAGCTCTGGGAAGACCACAAGATGAATGTCTGAGCAGCCGGAGGAAGAGTGTTCCTAGTGATAAGGCAAGACGTGCAAAGGCCCCAAGGCCAGAAAGAGAGGTGTAGCAGTGTTTGAGAGACTGTTCGTAAAGCGAGGAGTGTAGGAATCTGTAAGCCAGGTGAACAATGGGATTTAATTCATGTGTTAAATTATCACTTCAGTTCTGTGTAGGGAGGATATAAGGGCCCAGCTTGATGTTGAGTCCTAACTCTGTGATTGCCCTGGAGTAGCCCTGGCATGCTCTCCCAACACAGTAAGAATAAACAAAATGGTTAAGAGTAGAACCGAGAGCATCATGACTGGACCTGCCACCATCAGCACCAGGAATGCTCCTGGAATCTTGGACCTTAGCTTGAGAATTATAGGTACCTTTCGGCTTGTGCAGACTGGCCTTTGTCCTGGCCACTCTGAGACCCCTTCTTCTGTCTTGGGTCACTGAGCTTGCTGCCTCCCTCCCCCCACTTCTGTTAGCAAGTCCCCATCAGTCATGCTCTGGAAGTGGACAGCCGGGCCAAGGCCTGTTCCCCCAGTGCCTCCCAAGCCAGGCTGCCTTTCTGGTTGCTCCACACACACTTGGTCCAGTTACTGGCACTGGAATCATGCAGAAAAATTCCAGTTGTTTCACCTTCCTCTCTTTCTTTGCCCAAAGTGCCTACACTGCCATGGCTTTGAGGGTGTGGTATGCCTTCCTGTGTGTCAGGACGTCTTCTGGAACTGAAGGGATCTTTTTTTTCTGCTCTTCTTATGCCATTCTTCTAAGGAAGTCAAAAGACGGCTTAGTGTCTGAGCAAGTGGTGGGAACCATACCTGACATAGGTAAGGTGGGAAGAAAAGGATTTAAGAAGAAATAAGTAGTTCTGTCTGACCCTGTCAACTCTGAGCTACTTCTTAGCTAAAAGCATGCATTTTTCTTTATGTGATCGGTCCTGTGAGTCTGGAGGTCAGAGGAAGGCAAGGTCTGGGAAGTAGGCTTTTACAGTTCTTAAAGTTGTCAGGACATAGATTAGAAATAAAGGTGTGAAACACTTAGGGACAGACACCCCAGAACTGTGGCACAAACAGAGGAGTCCCCTGTAAAGGCTGCACATGGGGAATCAATAAGAAAGTAAGAGGATGAAAATTCTCACAAGCCAGAAGGGGAGTTTCAAGGAGCAAAGAGTCAGCGAGGTTGAAAACTGTTGAGAAGTTGAGTGAAAGGTGGACCACAAAGGGTCACTAGGCTTGAAAAGAGAGATCATCGATGACCTTAGAAGAGTTTCTTAAATACTTTAAAGTGATCAGAAAAATAATCAAATGAGGAAGATGTGGGATTAATTTGTAGAAAAACATTAAGAAGTTTAGGTGGGAAGATCAATGCAGAAATAGTAAAGTGGCTAGAAATACTCAAGGAATCGAAGGGTGATGAGTTTCAAGAAGGATGGAAAGCACTAGCACATACAGCAGAACTGGTTGTCAGTCATCAGCTAAGCTACAGGAGATAAATCACGTAGAACAGAGATTGACAAACTTAGATCTGGGGAGGAAATAGGGCCTGCTGCTCATTTTTGTGAGTGACTGAGGCCCCATGCACTAGGAATAGTTTTCACATTTGTAAGTGGTTAATGAAACTTAAAAGGAATAGAATTTATTGACTTGTGGAAATCATACAAAATTCATATTTTAGTGTTCATGAAGAATTGCTATTGGACTGCAGTTGCACTCCCTCACTTTCGGATGGTCTATAAATGCTTTTTCACTCTGATGGAAGAGTTCTGAGGTCCTTGACAAGAGACCGCAGCCAAGAATGTCCAAGATATTCACTGTCTGGCCCACTCTCAGGAACAGCTTGGTGACCATGGATGCAGAGGCGTGCAGAGTCAGATGGTGAGAATGGGGCAGAAGGCAGTGCGGACGATCTCCACAGGGTGGGAGGCCAGGAGGAGCAAACGCTAGTGCGGGTGTGTATGGGATCTTGACTTTGGTGACTGTCACAATGCCCTTCTTGGATGCCTGTCTTTCTCAGTGACAAGGAAGTGATCTGATACAGGCCTGGGTCACCCTGAAAATTGACCAGAGCCTTCTTGTCCTGGAGAGAAAGCTATTGCGATGGAACAGAGACTAAGGTACATGCTGCACGGCCCCACGCTTTGGAACTGAGAGTGATGGAACAGCTCTTCACTTCAAATCATTCTCTGAACTGGGGGAAGTAAAGAAGGCTCCTCAAGGAGCACAATAACTATGATACTGGGAGTTCTCTGGTTCTCTGTCCCCTTCTACTATCTTTTCGTAAGAGGGGGAAAGCTAGACCCTTCCAAGCAGCTAGAGGCCTCTCCAGATACAAGGAAAAGCACTACGGCTTCCCTCTTTTCATTGTGGAAACCAGCAAACTTGTGGATATTTTTCCAAGCAATTATGGCACAGACGGTACCACTAACAGAAAGTAGGCAGAGAGAGAGACAAGCTGGGAAAGTCCTATTGAGTCCTCTGTGACAACTAAATACTGAAGTAGAAAGTCTGGCTGTGCCAAGGGGCCCCACAGTTAGGACAGCCAAGGAGAACAGAAGCATGCACAAGGACCAGACTCAAATAGCCACAAAAAGGGCAAAGGTTAGCCCAGGAGGGCTGAGGAGCCCCAAATCCAATGGGGCGCTGTAGGTCTTAGTGGAAGCCCGCAGGGGAGGTTGTGACTTAGAACCCGGGAGTCTCACTCTGCCTGCCAACTTACTTTGAGAGTGTCCTGTTCCCAGAAGCCAAGACAAAAACAGTGAGGTCTTGAACTGTAAATTGACAGCATTTTCTTGGAATTGGCTAAGAAGGACCTTAAGTGACTGAATTTCCTTTGAAATTGCAAGATTCTATTTGTGCTGTAGGTGCCATAGGAGTTTGGACAGAAATGAGGAAAAATGGTTACATTTTTGACATACTTGAGTTTTGTGGTTTGAAAGTTCAAACTCTTAGTGGAAGTTTAAGGAGTGAGGGGAGGGTTTGAAACTGTCAGATGTTCTTTTTTTTTTTTTTCCACATAATTTTATTGAGAAACAAATAGCAATGAGACAGTCTCAAATCAAATTGGTAGGACAGTTTCAATAATTTACACATTGCATACTCTCTTCCTAGTGGTTATTTGCTGTACAAGATGTAGACATGATATCCTATTTAAAAACACTATTACCACAAATCCCTCTATTCATTAAGAGAATGTAACTATATATCTATCCTAACCATTTTGAATACACAGATACA
>NW_004524755.1:4737086-4750205 GCF_000260255.1 Octodon degus | reverse complement strand
AAGATCAGTGAAATCCCCTCAGGATTTATCCTGAGATCCTGTACCTCAGATTGTAGATCCTTTGTCAGTGTCAGCCACGTGGATGAGTCATGGCCATTGCTTGTTCCATGTTATGCCTAAGATGTTTGATATTCATACAGATAGTGAGGTTCAGCTCAATAGCCTAGGTTGTATGGTAATAACAATAAGCTTCTCTTCTGGAGGGTTAACAACCTAAGTTTGCAGACCAAAATTAGAGAAAAAGGAGGGCCGCAAGGAAAGCCAACATTTTGGCCCTAGCCTTCCAAGGTCAATTAAGTCAGGACATATGAGAACTTGTACTGTAACATCACATAACTTAGTAGTGTCCCAAATTTTCTGATCAAAGAGATTATGGGGCCAAAGAGGAAAGTGATCGATGATGTAGAGTGTGCCTAAGGAGAGTCACATGGAGAGAAAACATTCTGTCAGTTGTTCTTGATGACCGGGGAAAGTGTTTACTTCACATGAATAATTTCTTCTTCCTGATACACCAATGTTGACTTCCTTAAGCTCCGCTGTCATGTACAAGCTAATCATGATGCAGACCTCGTCTAAGCCCATTCCTTTTGTTCAAAGAGGTACAAAGAATTACGATCATTTTACAGATGAAAAAAATGAAGCCCTAGCATATGTTAAATAACTTGCCAAATGTTACAAAGCAGAATCCTCCTAATTCCAAAGTCTTTCTTTTAATGTTTCTTTCCAGCTTTATCTCACATGATCAATAATTAATAATATTTAGTTAGCTTTATTTTTTGGACTGGGGCTGAGCTAATTGCTTTAAACACTTAATTTCTTTTAATCTTTACAAAAACTTCCGTGTGCTTTGGCATAAATTATTCCAAATCACTGGTCGGCTGATCTGGAATGAGTTGTCTATCATAACTAAGCCAACTCAGCACCAGAACAAGATCTCAATGTAAGTCTGTCTGTCTCAAAAGCTTAGATTCTGGGTTATACTAACACACTCATGCACCCAAACACCAGGAGTTTCCATCCCTCCTAGGAACATTTCCTAACACACAGACTGAAAGAGCAGTTGAAATTCCTCTTTTCTCTCTTTTAGCTTAAAGGACTAGACAGTGGCCATCCCCCCTGAGAATCTGTGCTCCATTGTCATGATCTATAAATGGTGTGGACACTGCATCATCTGCAAGCCAGGCCATGAATTCCCTGTATCATCCCCAACCTCCTTCGGCTTGGCCTGTCCTGATGCTAGCATCGAGTAGTCCTGCATGGTGGTCTAAGGTCTGTCTGCTCAGTGGACATTTGCTTAGGACTGTTACACTGGAGCCAATTCTGGTGTATTGAATTGTTATTTTATTTTGGTCTTTTGATGTCTGCTGCAAGACCTTAGCTTGTACTAAAGAATACAAAGGAACATCATGTAGCAGGGAAAAGGTAACTGAAATAAAGTAGTTACACTAAAACAAACCTTGAGGGGAGATTTCCGTAGCTCACTGCAAGCACTGCCATTTCCGAGCGAGCACAATGCCTGCACTGGGGTTTGCATGGAAGCAGGCCTGCAGTGACCCTGGAAGTGCAAAGCACACTTGATCCACACCTACAGCCCAGACACTCAGAAGGCTAACGGAGGAGGACTGAAAGCTTGAGGGCAACTGAGCAAGACCCTGTCTCAAAATAAGAATTGCTAGGAAATTACGTGTGGGAATATAACTGAGTGGGAGAGCACTTGTGTAGTGTGTATGAGGCCCTGGGTGCAATCTTCAGCAATAAAAAGAAGAGAAAGAGGAAGGAGAAAGGAAGAGAGGGAGGAGAAGGAGAAGGAGAAAGGGGAAGAGCCCGCCTGGGCTCATACTGAGTACAAGCTTAGTCTAAAGTGCACAGCGAGACCTTGTCTCAAGAAAACAAAACATGGCTGAAACGATAACTCAGCAGTCTAAGCACCTGCCTGGCAGGCGCAAGGGCCCGGGTTGGATCCCTGGTAGTGCATGCCACTCCAGTCTGAGAACTCCAGGTGTGCTGAGCTGGCTACCGAAACTGGGTGTGGTGGCGCACACCTGTAATCCCAGCGCTGGGGAGGCTGAGACAGAAGGATCACTGTGAGTCTGAGCTGCATAGCAAGACCCTGTGCCAAATAAATAAATAAATTAATTAAACAAAACAAAGCAAATGTCTGTCTTTCTCCTCTTGATGTGTACTCACCAGGAAATAAAATGAAAACATCTTATCCGCATCCCTTTTTCTCCCAGGAAAATACAGCAGATCTGAATGACCTGTGCTTCCAGGACCAATGAGCTCTTGGATGGTGGCGGGTGCTTGTGTGTGTGCGTGTGTGTGCAGTGCCCTCAGGGGGATGTGGATATGTCCACACACATACACACAAAAGCCTGGGCTTAAGCATGTGCAGGGATTTCGATTGATAGGGTTGTCTTGCCAAAAACACACCGAGGTTGTGGGGTGCGGCTCTCCTGGGGTGGAGTGAGCCTTGTCTAAAGTAGGCAGGTGGTTTTGCCAGATTGCAGATGTGGATGGAAAGTCAGGGCCTGCAGCATTTCTGCAAACGATGATGCCAGGTGGTAGGAAGATCTTTGGTGGGGATGGGGGTGTGTGTGGGTGCCTGGAAAGATCAGCCACTAAGCCAGTGCCCTTGACCCCTGCACCCATAGAGGCTTACACTTGTGCCAACGTGCATGTATTTGACTGGATGTTGATCATGGAAAGAAGCAACCCCAGGAGCTGACCCTGGGTCTCTGCCTTAGTCTTCCTGGACTAGGTAAGTCTGGGTTCTGACAAGGAGTTGGGTGCAAAACTCTGGAAATGATTCTGGAGTGTTCACTGATCACAATGGGTGCATTCTCAAGGCAGATCTGACCTAACTAAGCCAGATTGGACCCAGTGTCATTTCTTTTACCTGTGAGTATAACATAAGAATTGTTACTCTAGACTGGGAAAAGTTTGATGTGTTTTCTAAAGTTATATAAACACCTTTCTGCTCTTGAAACTTGGGTTCTTCTTACAGAGAAACTTGCAAAGAAAATTCAGTTTCTGAGCTTTCATTCCTTCGCTCCCACTGCTTCCTTCCAAGAACAAGTTACCTATGGCTCTAGTGGTGGTCACAGAAGGCTTGGAGAATCACATAATGATGACTCCACCCCAGAAAAGGTTCCCATGAGGATTCTCAGTGCATGACACATGACTGCATTCTGGGGGGCCTTATTTCTGATCCAAAGCATGGATGTTTGCAAGTTGAACCCCCCTTGCCCTTGTTGTCTTTGATCCCCGGTCTATTTCAGTGCAGCACCCAGCCGCCGTACTCATCCGAACGCCTTATGAAGTCAGGGCTGTCCCAGAGGAGCTGTGCTTCTCCATCAGAGCTGAGCGTGGTCCTCGGGGCATGGACACTTGCTCTTGTCATCCAGAGACCAGCAAGAACATGTGGGTGATCACGGTGACAGGGGACACGTGCTTCTCATTGAACAAGAATGTGGTTCCAGCCACAGGGTTTACGGCACAGTTGCATTTGAAGTTCAGCCTTAGAACTCTGTGGCAGTAAAAATGGTCGTGATTTATAGGAAAATGTCACTTGGCTGTCTCCTCTTTAAAAGCCTTTTACAACTCTCATCGAACATAAATCAGGACATACTCAGCCAACAAAATGATGGTTTTGGCATAACGTTTTCAAGACGAAAAGAAATGGATGAGAATTGTCTTGGCTTGTTACTGAAGGCAAATATTATAGGAATTTATTGCTGGTCCAAAATCAATATTCTTGTCTTTAAAAATGGGTATGTGGAAACTTATGTCTTGGTGAAAATCCAATTAAGTAAATTAATGACAGTAGTCATGATAGAATTTGTCCACAAATACAGAGGATACTAAGCTTCACATGTTTCAAGCATGGTCTCTGCTGTTCAGCAGATAATCTCACATTCAGTCGTATCTCAGTTACTTTCTTCATAGCGGGGACAGACTGCCCACACCTATAACTTAGGGGAGGAATGACTTCCCATGGCTCAGGGCATTTTTGAGGTTGAATCTTGCATGGCCCGCGTGGTGCAGGGGCCTGGACAGAGGAGAGCTGCCCGTGCCGTGGAGGCCAGGAATTAGGGAGAGACACGAACCTTCCAGCCAGGCACCCAGCGCACCACCTCTTCCACCAGGCCTCTCCCCCTTTAGCCAGTCAGCTATGCACAAGCCATAAGCCCCTGCTCCCTGTGTCCACCTGAAGCTCTGCCCATGAGCTCTTGAGGCTCTTGGGGGTGTCAAGACAGAGATGACAACAACGGGTCTGCAGGATAAGCATGGCTTGCTGATCCAGAGAAGAGGTTTTGGATGAAGCCAGAGAAAAATCAAACTAAGGCAAACCAAAACAGACCAAAACGAAACAAAACAAGGGCAGCGGGCAGCTAGGTATCTGCTCCCTGGGCCCATGGAGTATGGGCTTCCTGGCAGAGTTGAGAGAGAACTATTTGTACTTGTAAAACTTAATACTCCACCAGAAGAGTGCTGCCCGCCTCGCTGTGCATAGCACGGCAGTTCCAAATACCCGTGAAGCTAAGGTCACATGCATAGAAATACGTCACAAAGCAAGTAAAGCTACAGATTTTATGAAGAGGATATAATTATTTGTTGAACATGCCTTACTCAACACTTAATTAAGATAGCAGTATACTTTCAGCACACATGTATTTAATAAAATGTAAAGAACATGGAGTAAGTATTAAATGCTAGTGTCATAGTTCTCTGACATCAGGGTGACTATGGTTAGTAATATTGCGTTGTTTACTTCAAATTTGATGAGAACAGATATTAAGTGTCCTTACACACACACACACACACACACACACACAGATGTGTGTGACAGATGGTAACTATGAGTGGAAATGTTTTAACTAATTTGTGGCACTCATCACACAATGTACATATATTTATATACCTTGATTATATGTAATTTTTGTCAATTATGTCATAAGGCCAGAAAAAATAGAAATATCTTTCTGGTGAGTTAAAACACATGTTAAAGAACACAAGCACACACACAAGGACACGTGTATGACCATGTTCTGAGGCATACAGCAGCCAGACATCACTTACTAGCTGGGTCACCTCTGAGAAAGGCTGGCATAGGTGTTGCTGTCCCTGTGGGGCTACCATAATGTCACTTATGCAGACCTATGTGCTTGAGGTCACTCATTCACCACGGTCTCTCTGAACAATCCAGAGACATGGTACGCACGGGATGTGTGGGCTGCTGAGAGTGTACGAGGCTGTGTTGCCTCATATTACACTTTGTAAGTAGGAGCACACCCCGGCATGATAAACTGGAGTGCAGCAAGCGCATAAGCTGGCAGGAGCTGCTCGCCATCGCTCTCGTGTATCGTGGGGTAAGTGCCATACTTTCGCACAACGGGCAGTGCAGTGGGTGTTCACACCAGTGACCCCGTATAAGTTGTACTACAGCACTACAGGACAACAAGGACTACAGCACAATAGGACATTTGAAGCCGCATCATGTCATAAGAGGGTCCATCAAAATGACCAAAATGTCAGAACCGGTACGCTGATGTCGTTTTGCATTTATAAACCTACCAAGCAAATGTATTCTGCTCGGACCTGACTCCTCTGATTTGGCATCCTGAGGCCTCCCTGGTGACTGGAAGGAGCTCTTCCAAGATAAACTGTGCGACTTTATTCAGTGTCTACAGAAGCAGTGTCTCAGCTTAATCGCCTCTCCAGTTGTGAGAGGGCTCCGAGTGTGAGCATGTACACCAACGCACGGCACACTTGTTGTGGAGCTATGAACCTCCAGGAGAGAAGGGCTTGCAGTAGGCCTGTAGTCCTGAGAGAGCCTGGCCCAGTGACAAGTGTAATTCACTATCACTTACCTTCATTGTATCTGATTCTGCCAGGACCTAAGCAGGGCTATGAACCCGCAACAGTCAACCCCATTGAAGCCCATCCTAGTTGTCCATTTTTGTCTTAATTAGTGGACTTTCATCTCCTTGCCAGCAGTTCCCAAAATCCTAATTGTTGTGGTTGGAGTTTTTGCAAGGTGAACAGTATAATACAGGACACATTTTATAATATTATTTTATAAGGAATCACCCAAGAATCATACGCAAGAAGTGCAGAAAGGCCCAAGAATCAGTGGTGGAGGCTAGAAAGTCTATGCCAGTGGGATGAAGGGTCTGTTCTAGCAGGCTGAGGGATCTGAACTGAAGCTAGGAAGCAACCCTCAAAGTAAGGACCAGAGCTCCCCCAAGGTACCACAGCCATCCTCAACAGCAGTGAGGCCCCGAGCTCCCCCAGCAATGAGGAAAGGCAAATTCCCATCAGGAAAGCCAACATGACCAGTTTCTCCAGGAGACTGAGCTGTACACCCTCTTCCCCTCCAGAGCCAGGAAGTGATGCTGAGGATGAGGACCCAGGCTCCTCCGAAGCTCACTGGAGAAGCCAGCACGACAAGGTCCTCCCACAGAACAGTCCGGGAGGACTAGCAGCTTCCACTGCTCCAACAGCTTCTCCAAACAGCAACCCTAACAGCATTCTGCAGCTTCTCAAGTTCTGCCTCTTGCACTTCTGGCAACAGTCCTCAGGTGGGCCTGCCATACCCAGCACCATGCTTGTTTAATTCATCTGGGTGTAATAAGTTGACCACCTGTTAGAAATCCACTACACTAATTAAACTTTATTGGATTAAAATCAGTGATAAAAACGCAGCTTCTCAGCTATCTCTGTCTACTCCAAGTGGGTGCTCTGGGGAGAACATCTGTCCGGGGACTCTGCTTTTAACTTACTCCTCTGTCCTCATCTCTCCATCACTGCCTGAAAGCACTAAGAGGCCTGCAGGGTGGAATATGGAGCCCTGTGCAGTGAGCTGGTGCTGAGGGCCGTAAAAGTGCAGACAGCTGCTGGGGCTGGAGTCCGGGGAGTCCTGGCCAAGGCGTGCAGTCAGAGGCCAGTGATTCTGCTTTCCCACCTCACTTTGATGTTCTGGTTGACAGATGATGTGAAGCGAGCTCCCCTGAGCCTCGTCTGCCTGGACGCACCAGCTCTGCAGGTGTTTGGCTTCATCCCATTCATGGAAAATGGTGTGACTATCTCCTAAGGCTTCCTCAATGTAGAGGGGCTCACGGGTCATAGAAAACTGGAGTGCTAGAACGAGCATGACTCAGACGACTGAACTGCCCTCCTGGTTTTATCTACTTTCCATCTTAAAGTTTTCCTTTCCTTTAGACCTCAACTAAAGAGGGCTGAGTTAACCGCACTTCCTACTGGCTGCATGTCAGTATTGGCCCCAATGCCTGCTCTTATTGTATTCCCTCTTAGTAGTTCTGCTTTCACAAATCTCTCTTCATTCTCCCTTTCCCAGAATGAGTAAGCCAGTGAACTTATTAGAGCAATAAACACATATGATTCTTTGAACAATCATGTTATTGCTGTATGTGTGTGCATGTGTTTTAAATTTTTACAAATACAAGACACTTTTCAGCTTATGTTATTAACTCTTTTCACTGCATATTTGTGTTATACTTTGTTTCTGACAGCTGCTTAGTAAGTCCTTGAACACTGTCATGATGGCTTATCCAGCTGCCTGTCTACCCATCCTTCCACTCACTTGCCCATCCATCCAAAGACCCATCCATCCATCCATCCATCCATCCATCCATCCATCCATCCATGCATGCATCCATCTATCCATGCATCCATGCATCCATGCATCCATGCATCCATCCATCCATCCATCCATCCATCCATCCATCCATCCATCCTTCCAGGCATCCTTGCATCCATTCATGCATGTATCCATAAATGCATCCATGCATCATCTATCATCCATGCATGCATCCACCCACCCATCCATGCATCCATGCTTCCACCTACCCATGCATCCACCAATCCATCATCCCTCCATCCATCCATGCATCCATCCTCCCATCCATCCATCCATCCATCCATCCATCCATCGATACACCCATGTGGCCACATCGCATACTTATGTTATTAATTTCCCACTTCCATATACAATGCCGAGACTCCTCATGCATGTATACATGGGCAATTTTCTCTGAGATGTATATGAAAGGAGAGTTTCGTTTTTGTTTCCTCTAACTGCTATCCAGGACAACTGCATTTGTCTGTACCTCCGCTTGTACATAAGTTTCCTTTTTCCCATACTCAAGTCAAATTTGGTATTTCTCTCTTCCCACTTTTTTTTGCCCATATAATGTGTATAAAGTATATTGAGAAGTTTAATGTCATTCTGGAATGAATTTCTCTGTTACTTATATTTTAAGCATCTCATGATATGTCCGCTACTTTTCACATTTCACTTTCTGTACGTTGCCTATTTATATTTGCCAATTTTTCAGCTTAGCTCACTTGACTTTAAAGTACATGGTCAGAAGGATGTTCTTCTATTAGCTCAGTAGTCTTTCAAGGTGAGATTTAATCCATAGGTGCTTTTGTATATGACATGAGATAGAACGCCAACCTTTATTTTAATACTATGAGCCACTGTGCCCAACTTCATCTTTTAACAGTTTGTCTTTTCCTACTTAGTGCGCCCTGCCTCAGAGATAAACCAAGCCCTTGCATTCTTAAGGACTGCGTTTGGTTGCCCATTATGTTCTACAGGTTTATTTTTACCATTTCTTTTCTACCAAACTTTAACCTATTTTTTTTTTTATTGGTACTGAAGATTAAACCAAGAGTTCTCACGCAGTGATTTATCCCCACCCCCTTCTATCTTATTTTTTATTTTGAGCTATGTCTTTCTAAGTTGCCCAGGTGGGACTAGAACTTGCGACCCTCCTGTTTCAGTGCTAGGATTACAGGGGCGCACTACTGTGTGCGGTTACTGTGACCTATATCTTCAGCTTCTGATGTGTCCTCATATCTAACCAAATTAGTCTCCTCTCTTTTTAAAACTGGCAACTGCCATGTATCTTTACGTTTTCATCTAAAATTTAGAGCAGTATTGTACAGAATTTTTGTTAGAATAGAATTCTATTTGCAAATTACTTTGAGAAAATGTAACACATTTATTATGCTAATTAGCCTCATCCCTGAACAAGGCATATTGCTGTTATGTAAATTTTCTTTTAAGTATGTTATAGATATTCAGTGTTTCTCTTAGAGCTCTTGCTCAATTTTCTTAAAGTAGCTAAGATTTCTTGCTGTTTACAATGCATTTTAATTTCCATTGCATTTTTAAGTTGGTTGTTGTGGGTAAAGGAAACAGTAAGGTAAGAGAGAAGAAAGAAAGATAGAAAAGAAACAAAAATTGCAGCTTAAAAATTGTACTTTACAGAAAGCTGCAACTTCAGGAAATAAAGTTGCCCAAGTTTAATGTTACCACCCTAATTCTTGTCTTAAAAGGATACAATAACCCTGTAAATTGGGTATTTGCCTTTGACTTACCAATTGGGACTTTCACCTCATCTGACCCTCTCCCAAATTGCACAGATTGCTACCCCAGGACCCAGCGACTCCCCTCACCCTGGGTCCTCATGGTCTCACCCCTGGGTGTCCTCACCCTTTCTGAGCGCGGACTTCTTTGTTGCTGCTTAATACATCTGCTTATGCCTCTTCTCGATAACTCCTGAAATGCTTTTCTTTGACAAAGGTCAGCAAATTTACCGTGTGCAGGGAACAAGTGGAGCTTCCCAGGTCTTCCTAGGAGGGACTGCCTCACATCCTGTATGGTGACCGTGCTACTGTTTTTACTAAATGTGTTGCTCTCTCGGGAGACAGCTGGTATCTTAAAACATGAAATCCTGACCAGGACACACGCCAACGAGTTGCAGTACTGCTTTAAGCCTTTAATAAGCTATTCATAAAGTTAAAACTTTTTCCATATGCCGTAGTTGTGTTTGGTTAGCACTTAGACACTGCACTGTAATGAATGTAATCATTATACCAAGTTTAGAAATTTGCTGTTATAAATTGTATGGTGATTTCCATAATGTTTTCTCATTGTTTATGTATTGATTTTTCATGGGTTACTTCTTCCTTTATAGAGGAATATTGTTGATTTCCTAAGTTTCTGGACAGAGAATAATCTGTCATCTCTAATTTTTCAAGGCATTTCTATTGATTTGCTGGTTCTTTGTGTCAAAAATAGCAAATAAAAGCACGTTTGTCACATCTTATATATCTTTATTTCTCTTTTGCGACTTATATTAGAGCACTATCCAAAACTCTATGATTGCTGCTCATCTTCCTCAGATCCACGACACCCTTCTAACCCGCCAGTGCCCCGCCGCCTCTGCTCGCTAGCCACTCGGGGTGTGGGCACCAGGACACCGAGGGCGCCTCCCACGACCGGTAGAGGGCAGCTGCCATTTGTCTGTTTCGTTCACGGTCTTCATCCTCAATGTCTCGAAATGTGTCTGGCGTGGAGGAAGGACCTTGTAGCTATTTGTTGGCAGTAACTACTTGAATGAATAAGACAGTGACTGTCGCTGATGTGCTTGCCGCGTTCCAAATAAAAAAAACAAACAAAAAAAAAAAAACAGGGTGGATGTTGTATGCTGTATTTGTCCGATGAATGGAAGGGTCACTCTAGATCTTTAATACTCAGCTTTTATCTTTGTTCTAATTAATGTTATTGTTATATACTTGGTATAACGATTACATTCGTTACAGGTAACTCACGCCTCTTTGCGCTCTATCTCGCTTCTTCATTTTGCTCCGTTCCCTTCACCCCCTTCAACCTTTCTTCCGCTCCATATTTTCAAAGCTTTGTGTCCACTTTTTCCTTCTCTTCTCTCCTTTCCCTTCCTTCCCTGCCCCTCCCTTGACCTCCCTCCCGTTTAAATGCTCTCTTCCTACCCCCAGTACCTGTGATCCATTTCAACTCTGTTTCTCACACAGGAGAAGCCAGGTGATATTTAAGCTTGTGCATCCAATTTATTTCACTCCAACGTGTGGGCTCACGGTGGATCCACTCACCCAAAAAGGTCTCATTCATCCCTCTTCATAGCAGAGTAGCACTCAGTTGTACATAAAAGCCACATGTTCTTTATTTGTGCGTCTGTTAAGGGGCCTTGGCGTTTAGGCTCTTTCCACGATTTAGCTATGACAAATTGTGCTGTGATAAACACGGATGTGCATAGATGCCTTAGGCTTTATTAAATGAAGGACATTTTCTTCCAACATTAGTTTCCTGGGAGCATTTAATTTTAATAGTACATTGGGATTGAACATAACCGAATATGTTTTGTAAAATAATCTTTCTTATCTAGTCCATCAATGTGGGGATTACATTATGGGTATTTTTTTTATCATTACCTATTTGCAGCACATAAGGATGGCATTCTCTTTTTTAAATTAAAATATATTTAAAAAATAGGAATAAAGAATTACATATGTTTACACATAAGTCCAGAAGTCTAACCATATACACCATTGTACCAGGACAGTCCCGTAATACTCCTTTTCCTGTCTCCTGCCTTCATTCACCACCCCCTTCTTTTTAAACAATCACCTACCCAAGAGACAGCATGGCAGCAACTGGCATGTCATGACAAGCAGCCCGTATTCAGAAGACCAGAATGACAGGCTCTCCAAGAATGAACCTACTATTACAAATTACCATCTTCAGTGTAGTTGCTTAGTTCACAGGTGTCAGTATATATAGTTACTCAGGGTGAGAATCCTTCCAATTTACTGCTAGATTCAAAAATCTTCTGAAGATTCTCAGGATCATTGTCTTACCTGTCTTGTACATATACCTGTATGGCTTGCCATGGTCTTGTTTCTTAGCTCTTCTCCTTGCTCTCTCTTCATTGTCTAGTCCTCAAATTCTTGCTTTCCTTTTAATTGTATTATACCTTTCTATTTGTATTTCTTCTTTTGAGTTCTTACACTAGGGAAATTATACAATATTCACACTTGTGTGTCTGATTTATTTCACTTATGAGTATATCTTCAAGTGGCATCCACTTAAATATAAAGGTTTCGAGTTTACCATTCTTTATAGCTGAGTAATACTCCATTGTATAAAAATACCACATCTTTTTCAAGGGATGGCATTCCTTGTGGAGATTGATACATGAACATAACCCACTTAATCTTTTGTTTATGTATTTGGTACAGGGTCTCACTATGCAGCTTGGATTTCATGATCCTCCTATTTTCAGCCTCCCCAGTGCTGGGATTACGGGCGTGCACCACCATGCCCAGACTCAGTGGTTCGCTCAGCGCGCCTGGGGACAGGGCCAGTGCAGCGTGTGGTACCGGGGATGGAGCCATGGTTCTTGTGCTTGCCTCAGCAGGTGCTTAGTCCACTGAGCTATCTCGCCGACCTTTCCATTTCATCATTTCTTGGTCCCCATTGCCTTCTCTCCCTTCCCCTGCATCTCTTTTTCCTCTCCCCATTTGCTAATGATCTCCCCATAACCTACTGTCTTTTTGTTTTGCTCTTTATTTGTATTTTGGGTTTCTCATATAAATCATAAGATGTTTATGCGTCTGATTTACTTCACTTAATATGATGAATATTTTCTTGACAAAACAAAAATTGCATTCTTAGGGCCACTACAATCTTTTTTTTTTTCTGCAGTAAGATTCTATTGGTACATTTTAGATATGCACACTGATCTCATTCACCACGGAGAACTCGTACCTGACACGAGAGAACTGCACTCGTCTCTTCCCTGTCCCTCAGCTTCCATTCAACGCCTCCTCCTCTCCCCATCTGCGAAAGCTTCGTTTCCATCTTTTCCTTCCCTTTGCATCTTTCACTCTTCTCCTAATGCCCCTCCTGCATCTGAAGACTTTTTCCTGTTTCACAACACCTACCATCCATGCAGGTCCTTATTTTCATTTTTGGCTTCCCACAGCACAGAAACAATGTGGCATTTACACATATGAGGGACACCATAATCTTACTATAGTCTGTTATATTGAAGATTTTTTCATTTGCTAATTAATGTTTTATTTAGAGCTCTCATTTTCTTCTCCAGACAAAATCTAGAGTCCACTGTAGTAAAATTTTGAGATTGAAAATGCCCCATAAGCTCTAGACCTTACTTAGACTCTTTCTTTCTTTCTTTCTTTCTTTCTTTCTTTCTTTCTTTCTTTCTTTCTTTCTTTCTTTCTTTCTTTCTTTCTTTCTTTCTTTCTTTC
>NW_004524755.1:4731456-4736329 GCF_000260255.1 Octodon degus | reverse complement strand
CACTTGACAAAATCCAGCATGATTAATGATTAGAAGTCTCAGCAACTAAGCAATAGAAGGGGATGTCCTCATATAGGTAAGTCTAGTTGCAGAGTGCCTGTGGCTGGCACCATACTGACTGTTTAGAAACAAAACTTCCCCACTAAGATCCTGCAGGGACCAATAACCCCTCTGACCCTACTTTTCACTGTTGTACTGGGAATCCTAGTTAAGGTAGTTAAACAGCAAAAGGGGTCAGTTGGTGTACGGAACAGGAAGGAAGAATCAAGACTGTTTGTCATCTGATGACACCATCATCCATATAAAAAAATATGAAATGATCCAAGCACATACTTCCTGGAACAAGTAAGATATCATGGAAAGATTGCTGGATACATTTGGTTCCAGGTACAAAAGAACTTATCTGTGAGAATCAGCGAACAGTTAGTCTCTGAAATTAAAAAATACGACACCATCTAAACTAGCATCTTCCAAGACAAAGGCTTAGCTGTAAATCAAATAGTATTTGTATATGAGATCTATATAAGGAAGCTATGAAACTCTGGTGAAAGAAATGAGAGAAAAACTAAACAAATGGAAATACATTACATTTTTAAGGATAAGGAGAACCAATTGTCAAGATGCCAATTCTCAAAATAGATTTAATGCAGTCCTCTTAGACATCAGTATCAGAGACAAAAGACTCAATAGCCAACAGTATTTATTAATGTATTCATTATTTATGCATTTATGTTAGTTCTTTTTTTTGGAATTTTAGGGAAGGGTCTACAGGGTGTTCAGGGTTTCACTACTAGATCAGACTTGTAGCAATCTTCCTGTTTACAGTCGCCTAGGAGCTGGGGTTACAGGAGCACACCGCCACGCCCAGTCTCAATTGCTGTCTCAGCACGCCCTGGGGGTGGGGCGGCATGGCAGGCCCCAGGATCGAACCCCCAGTGCCTGCACCTGCTTGCAGGTGCTTTAATCCACTGAGCTATTTGGCTGGCCCTAGTTCATGTTTATGGTACACAAAGTTCAGATTCCTTTTGTGGACTTCATGCTGGACCCAGCACATCTTAGCTCATTTTTTTATCCCCTGTCCCCTTGAGAAGGACCCAGCTCCTTGCCTCCTCTCATCCAGCTTTTGTACTTTGGGTACCATTTGAGTTTCTTACACAAGAGGAACCATGTGCTGTTGAAGCTTTTGCATTTGATTTATTTCACTTGACAAGGTGCATCCATTTTCATACAAGTAACTCAAGTTTATCCTTCTTTATGACAGAGCAGTACTCCATTGTGGGTAAACACCACATGTTCTTTTCCTATTCATCTGTTGATGGACATATAGGCCACTTCCAAGATTTGTTCTGCTATCCACATGGGTAAGTACTTATCACTGTAGTAGGACATCTTCAACCCTTTTGGGGAGGATACTTAGAAGGGAAGTAACTGGTAAAGTGAAATTTCTGGTCTTAGATTTTTAAGGAATCTCCAGACTAATTTCTTTAGTGGTTGTACCATTTTGTACTACCACCAACTTTTTTGTTTGATATAGTCCCATTTGTTGATTCTCAGACTATTTCCTGTACAATAAGGTCTCTGTTCAGAAAGTCCTTGCAAATTAAGACAGCAAGGAGATATCACTACACGCCTATTGTGATGGTGGAAATTAAAACACCACTAGCACCAAATTATGAGAAGAATGTCAAGTAGAAGGAATCTTTATGTGTTTGTGGTTGGAATGCAAAATAGTATCCCTGGAAGACAGTTTGGCAGTTTTCTACAAAATCAGACATATCTTTACCATACAACAATCAGTCTTACTTCTCGGTATTTACCCAACTGAGTTGAAAATTTGTTTACAGAAGTGTTATTCATAATTGTTAGGAAGCAAGCAAGATGTCTCTCAGTAGGTGTATTAGCTCATTTTCTGTTAGTATAATGACCTATTTGGACTGGGTACCAATAAAGAAAAGAGCCTCCAAGGTTTGGAGGCTAAGGACACAAACAGCATAGTGCTGGCTCAGGTGAGGGACCCTGACCACATCCACTCATTGGGAAGACCGCTGTGGGAGGAGCTTGTATGAGAGGAAGCAGTCCTATGGTGAGGCAGGATGCTGGGGACTGGGGAGGGGCCAAGAACAAGGTCTGGCTATGCTCCTGTTCTAGAAGATCCACCATCTTTCAGCGTCCTCATGCAGAGGACTGAAGTCCCAACACGTGAACACTTGGAGGACAAACCGGAGTCCTATCTAGACCATAGTGGTAGGTAACTGACTAAATCAGGGGTGGTCCAGATATTGAAACATTACTGGGCACCACGAAGAAATGGGATCTTAAGCCATAAAGAGACACAGAGGAATCATTAACAAGCCCTGGTCAGTGAGAGAGTCCGGTCTTAAGGAACAGGTTATATGATTCAAACAAAATGCACTCTGGAAAAGGCAAAACTGCTGTGAAAAGATCAGTGGTTTCTGGAGGTTGGGGGAGGGTTGATACATCAGAGGAGCACAGAAGAGTCGGGGACAGAGTCACTGTCTTTATGATCTTACAATGATAGTGACGTCACTATTCCTTGTCAAAACCTGTGCAATGGGAAGATACCATTATATATTTTGGGCTCTGTGTGACAGTAGGCCAATGCAAGTACTTTGATTCTTTTAAGAAAAAAATGTTTAAGAAAAAGTCTCTTGCAAGGATCTTGGTCAAGGGGATCTCTGATATTTGTGTGAGGGCAGAGGGTGTATAAGAACTTTCTATACACTGTTCAACTTTTCTGTGAGAGCAAATTCTTTCAAAAATAGAATGTATTAAAAAGAAAAAAAAATCATACACGGCTAAGCCTCATCTAGCAGGTAAATTGTGCTCCATAAAATCAGGTAGTGGTTGCTTCAGACCAAGAGGCGTGTTTCTGCAGAAAGAGTAATGAAGCTTAAAGCCTAGCTGTGCACTGCATGTCTACATAACTTACACCATGCCTAGAATCATGGGGTTGGGACTGAAGTCCCTTCAATAGGAGTAAGACATTGCTTGGAAAAATTCCTTCTATGATGTGTAGTAAGACATGAATTACTTTTCTGCTGACTGACACTGTGTCCTCATAAGTATTAGGTTATAATAGATAAATTTTTGAATATATCTCATGTGAATCATTAATTCACTATACACTCTTTTTTGTAGTACTGGGGACCAAACTCAGGACCTTGTGCTTGCCAGGCAGATGCTTATGCTGCTGAGCTGTATCCCCAGCAAGATGCAACTTATTGAACATCTCTTCTTCCTGGCTACTTCACTAAGTGCTGGAAATTTGATGTAAGACAGCATCCACAGACTTCAAACCCTTAGTCCTGATTGTCCAATGGGAGGAGAAGGTACCAGGGACTCAGGGAAAGTAATGCCACTGTTCTTATAAACAACCAGCCACGTGCATGTGACATTTATGAATTTTGGAATGCAAATAATGCTATTAATTAGGATGCATTAAAATATTATATTGTGAATTTTTTTTTGCACATCGATCATCTGATTTGAGCTCCACTATGGTGACCGAAAAAGAGGCACAGGATGTTTACTGGTTTCCAAGATCAGATAGATAGTAAATTAGAAATCAGGCAACCAGGAAATACACTAGAAGAAAGATGTCACCATGGGAGACTGGGTCCTACGATAGTCCTCTGCCTTATCGTGGATTCTTCCACTATTTCTCTCTTTAGGTTTTCAAATCAGTAACCTAAGAAACTAATGATAAATTCTAGTCAGTTTGTCCAATGCAATGACTTTGATGCATGCTTTATCTTGACATATTTGGGATATTTTAAGATCGTTTTCAGCTAGTAAATGTCACGTATTATCTCTTTTGTAGATGACCCAGACTGAGCACAAACTTGAGGTTAATCAATCTCCTGAGTCAAGGAAAAAGATGCTGAAACACTGTCACAAGGAGCAGTGTCTTCCAAATGTCTCTGACGACTTCCAGTCTCCAGCTGCACCCTACCCGTGCTTCTACAGCAAGCGTCGGGATGTTGGCTGTCCCTTGCTTTTTATCTACTTGAAATAATACAACCAACTGTGGATTTTTAGAAAAGAATGTATTTGTCATGTTGATTTTTGTTTCCCTGGTATCTAACATAGTCCTTGAATACGCCACCGTGAATTAACGTTTCATAATGCATTAGCCATTGCTAACTAAAGAGATGGCTGGACATAAGGACACAGCTTCGATCATTAGGAACTAATTGTCAGCGTGCTTGAGTTTAGAAACTAAATCTTCTTCCTTCGGTTTCAGCATTTTTAGCGTTTTGTGTTAGATTCTTCAGTGTGATGGTTACAAATACTCCCCTCGTGATATGGAACTTAGTTTTCGGACAAGCTATTAAAGATCAAGTAGGGGCCACTGTGGCTTTTTTCCCAGGCCACTTGGTGAAGTGATCGACAGATAAAAACAGTGTTCACCGTATTAGCCAAGGAGGCTTCTGGTTTAGTGAGATACTGTATTTCATTCGTATCATAAAATGAGGAGCTCTGTAATTGCCAATGAGGAGATCTGTAGTGTTTAATCAAGGGACAGGTTGTAACAAGATGGAAAATCAGGCTGAATCAAACTCAGTGCATTGCAGGTCTGAGCAGGACACCAAAATAAATATATTCTGAGGTGCTAAAGGAAGACTGGGGAGAAAGAGGGTCTAAGTTAACACAGAAAGAGCCTTCATGTCTTTCTCGAGTTATGTGTGCACTGGACAGCAATAAACCCAAGACCAGTGGTGCAAGAATTGATTAGAAAGTAAGGCAGGGAGGACAAGACATGAAGTCATTTATATCCTGGAGGACTGGAGTTTTATGAAAAGAATTGTTCTCCTTTGCTTCCCCTCCCCTCCCCTCCCCTCCCTTCCCCTCC
>NW_004524755.1:4720141-4730225 GCF_000260255.1 Octodon degus | reverse complement strand
GCTGCTATCTCGGAAAAACACATGAAAAAGATCCCCTCAAACTCTCTCTTGTAGAAGGACTAGAGGGAGGAGCATAAGGTGGGCCAACGAGAAGGGGCTGTAACCAGATGGTCTGAGGACAGCAGACAGATGCCGGAGGACAGAGGGCCGGTGTCACAGGGCAGTGTGGGCTGCTGCTGTTGTCCCTGCACATCTGTGAGCCCTGCTTTCTGTGGACAGAGCCAGCAGTAGAGTGAGGGGAGGAGCTGTTGAGCATTGGGCAAGTCTAGCAGCATTTAAATCACAAAACTTTTCAAGTTCTGCATTAGAAGAGATGATGTGAAGCCCTTTGGTCATTCTTTGGTCTGCAGATGCAGCCCCCCACCTTCCTTCAGGTAGGAAGGACAAGGACAGCAGCCAAATGGTTCGCCACACAGTCCACATGGATCCGGGTATAGTGAACACTCATGGATGTATTGAATTATCACTTTGAGAAGCAGGGACCATTCTAATCTCCATTTTTCAGAGAAAGATAGTAAGTTTGGAAGAAGATAAGTGACTTTTCTAGGGCCATAAGCTAGTAAGAAAGAAGCACAAAATCGGCTTCTAGGTCCCTGCTCTGGACCTAGGTGCTGCAGGTCCACATAAAAATGTATTCACACTATGTTAACCTCACACAGAAAGAAAATCCATAGTTCCCTCAACAATAGGTAATTTATTTTGCTTGAATCAAATTCCTCTTTATTTTTTCCTTGCCGATGTTATACTTGAAGATTCCTGGAAGTTCTCTGACTGGAATTCTCAGCTTTACATACTATTCTCCTCACTTAGAAGTTAAGTCAGTGGGTGCATGGATGATTACTGGGTAGACAAAGCTTAAACCAGGCTATCCTTGCATCTGTTGGCTATGTGGCTCCACCTCCCCCCTCAAAGATGTCTCTCCAGCCCAGGACAGAAGGTAGAAACTAATCTTCCTTCGTTTCCTCCCCAATTTGTTCCTGGCCAGGGTTTTCCCGTGAGAAAACTTGACAGAAGCAAGAGTCATTATTCTCATGAGCCAGATGTAGTTAGATTCCTAGCAGAATTGAGCCTCAGTCGTCCGTTATAGCCTGGATCAGTCAGTGCTCACTAGTTTTGGTACAAGATGTACAAATATGTGAGGGTTTGCGAGGTGGTCACACAAAGGTATGCAAAAGGCTCATCAGAGCGCTGGAGATGCGAAGGTTGCAGTCAAGTGGTGAAGGCTTGGGGCTTCCTAGAGGGGCCTGTGCAAGTCCACATGGGGAGGCCAAGGGGTCTACAGTGGAAAGTTAAATAGTGTGCACTGGAAGCCTGGAGATGATGTCCAGGTGGAGACTGGAGTGCCTCCGGAAAACAGAAGGAGCCCTCCTTCTTTGTTTATTGCTATTCCTTCCAGGCTGCAAGCCCATTGGAGCAGCCATTCGGTTGGTGCTTCTCACACCTAGGCTGGGTTGTCTGTCTTCAGCAAACCCCTCAGTCACAACCAGAACCTGCTGATCCAATCAGCTGGGGATTTCTTACTCAAGTTGACATGACAGGCAGCTGCCACACCCTTCCAGGACTCTAAAGCCATACAGGGTTTTGACTTCTGGCACCACCGACTGACATCAGACATCGAAAGTCACTGCTAGTGGGAAACGCACACATCATCTTCCTCTTTGCCGCTGAAGTCACTCTGTTCCTGTAACCACACAGTCAAGGACAGCTGGTGGTGCCAAGGCTTAGGTAATGCCTGCAGGCTGTGGCAGTGCTAGTGGCTTGGTTCTTCAGTGTGTCCTCAATGGTAGATGCTTTCTGGATGGTGTTAACACATGGTACTACTGTGTTCAGAATGGAGCTCACAACCATATCTAAAGACTTGTGCTTTCACACCAGATTTTTCTAAAAAAATAGACTTAATGTTTAGGGCACTTTTAAGTTCACAGTAAAATTAACAGAAAGGCCAGTGATTTGCCATATGCACATATAGCCTCCCACTGTCCACCCCACCACCTGACGGTGGTGTTCTTATAACTGATGAATGTGTGTCTACATATCATTAGTGCCCCAAGTACAGCATGGCTGATTATCTATGCCTCTGCTGGTGGACATACTAGTTGCTTCTGTATTTTGTCAACTGAGAATAAAACATGCACAGGCATTCATGCATATGCAATTTTCATCTCCTTTGGGTGAAGAACAAGGTGAGAAAATGCTGTAGTGTATGGTAAGAAACTGCTATTCTGTCTTCCAAAGTGTTTGTGTTACCTTTTTTAAAAAAGAAAATAGAAAAATAATAGATAAGACACCACAAGTGATATGCAATCAAAAAAAATGAGATGACAGGTATTGGCAAAGGACCTCTATAGACACCTTACCTAAGAAAATACATAGGTGGTAAAACAGAATAAAGAAAGAAGAAAGCTGTATCCATATGCCAAAAGTCGGGTTATTCAGATGGGAACCTGGTTTTGAAATACTAAGTAATTAGAATTAATAAGCAAATTAGTAAGAACTTAGTAAGCAAAGTCTGCATCTCTAAGCATTTACTTTCTCAATAGCTTACCAATTTTCACCCATTACCAAATGGAATCCGTAACAGCAGGGTGATGCTGGTTGTTACATTGTATGTAGCTGTCTTTCCTGTAGTTGCTCAGATTAGAGACACACACATACACAATTGGTCAAAGTGAAAATTTTAAGCATTAACTGCTAACTTCAAAAAGTTGATACAAAGTAGTACAATCACCTGAGCTATCCTATGTATAAACATGTATCACTTCTTCCTTCCTTTCTTTCCTGTCTTTTCTCCTTTCCCTACCCCAGTTGTTTCTTCATTTTGCTCAGTTTCTTTGCCTTTCATTCTATCTATTGGACCTTTCAGATTTCATTTATTCTTTCTTTCAGGTTCTTACACTAGGGAGACAATATGATGTTTACACATGCGAGTCTGATTTATTTCACTTGTATGGTCTCTAGTTGCATCCATTTACCTGTGAAAGCCTCGAGTGTATCTTTCTTTCCAGCTGAGTAACACTCCATTGTGTAACACGCCACGTCACTGCTATCCGTCCCTCTACTCACAGGCATCTGGACTGTTTCCAGGCTTAGTTACATTCACACCACAGGCAAGACTTCCTGTCGTTCCTGGGTATATGCGTTGCTGCCAGTGCTTTGGACTTAGCCATTTCAAAGGACATGGGCTGCATCTTGTTTTAAATGTGCATTTCTCTGATGACATATGGGCAGAGCTTTCTTCCTTCTCTTTTCTGTTTTGCCATCTATAGACCTTCTTAGGTCTATTGAGTTCTTTTGCCAAAAGTGGGGTTGTTCAGATGGGAACCTGGCTTGGACACACGGAGAGTTAGGAAGCAAAGTCTGCAGCTCTAAACAGTTACTTTTTAATAGCTTACTCTAAGTTTCACTCATCACCGAATGGAATCTGTAACCATAAACTCCATTTTATTGAAGTATAAAAGGAAACAACATTTGTATACAGTTCTTATAGTTTCATTGTGTACGGCAGATAAACATATCCGCTGTGCCCATTAAATGTCGCACAAATAGGTAATTGGTCTTTTATATTCCATGAGTTATGTAAGAATCCTGGCAGCATTATTCTATAGATACCTATTATCTGAGCTTTTGGGACAGCTGGGGACAAAAGCTTTTTTTTCTCTTGTCTTGATTGCCAATCACACATAGACAAATGTTATAGAAAATATAACAAAAATAAAATAAAAATTAATTACCAGGGCATCAGGATTAAGTGCTTGACCCCAGGAAGCAGCTTAAAGGTAGTCGTTGTCTCTGTTCTCATCATGCTGCAGACAGTTCAAGGGCTTTCCAGGGAGGTCAGACCTCCTGAACGATTTTCTTGCAGCTGTGGAGAGGGGACCAGATCTAAACCTGTGCAGTGTAGAGTGTACTTAGGGCAGGTGAGCTGACTTAATTTGATAATTCCACTTCAGGATCCCAACGGCACTCTGTACCTTTGGACGTCTTATGCTATGGTACATAAGAAAATTCTGGCATTTCAAATTTATTTGGGGTAATACTACCTTTGGTTAGCAATTAGCACAAAATGTGAGGTGTAGTATAAAAATAGTTATGGAAACATAGGCAAGGTGTGATTTTTTAAATATAATTCTCAAGACATGCAAAGGATAATATGTATTTATAGATACAAGCATATGGAGCAAGCTTTCCAAAGTAAATGAAGTGATAAATAACATTTCAGTACAGTGATTATCTTGGAGAAGAAAAGAAAAAAGAGTGAGATCAGAAAAGTTTATCCGGGGAAACTTTACCTGTAATATTGCATTTCTATACAAAATTATAAGAAAATGACTGCTTCAGTTATACTTCTGTCACTGCTGGGACAAAATACCCGACACCCCAAATGAAGGAAGGAAGGTTTATTTAGCTCACAGTTTGTGGAGGTTTCAGTCCACACTCAGCTGGCTCGAAGGCAGAGCGCACGTGGCAGAGGGCAGCAGTTCACAGAGGTGGAAAACACCAAAACAGCAAGAGCAAAAGGGGGGAGTAGAGGCAACAATGGCTGCAGAGAGCAAGTCCTTCTCCCTTATGTTGCATTCAGGCTGTCCCCCAGGCCAGGGATAGCACTGACACCCACAATTCCAGTAGCACTTAATCCCTTAATTCCAGCACTGAATAGAGAATTAGTCACAAACTCTAGAATTCTGCCCCATAAGTATATGAGGCTTTGGGGGGACAACTAGACACAAACTGTAACAATAACTGATGCAAACATCATGCAGTGGGCTGGGGAGATAGCTCAGTAGAATAAGCGCCTGCCTGGCAAGTGCAGGGTGTTGAGTTCAATCCCTGGTACTGCAAAAAAAAAAAAAAAAAAAAAAAAAACTTCTGTGCTTATTTTGGGGCCAGGGAGATGGCTCAGTAGAATAAGCATTTCTCTGGCAAATGCAAGGGCCTGAGTTCAACCCCTGGTTCCACCAAAAAAAAAAAGCAAACATTATACAGTGTTGACGTTTGTCAAATTCAAGAAGTGATACACAATGCATATTAATAATTGCCTTTGAAATATGCTTCAAAATTTTCATTATATATTATTCATTATGTATTTAATACGTAATTATGCATATTCAGCACATATATTCATTATATATTTATATCTTTGAAATAGCAAAAAGCAAACCTTATGAATTCCCCTTTGCTAGTCTGAATGCTGGTGTTTCCTGGGCTCTGGGATGCTCTGGGCTCCTAAAGAGTCTTTCCAAGATATTGATATCCTAAACCAAGAATTTCAAAAGGTAGCAAAATATATTTATTGAAGGTAGTAGGAGATGGTTGACTTCAAAATCCAGCTTTTCATTTATGAACTCTGTGATCTCGGCATGATACTTGATTGTTCTCATTCTTGATAGACTAAAACAAACATCTCATGTTATGGGGATTTCTGGGAAAAGAAGTGACAGAATGCATAGATGGTGCTCAGTGCAGCTCAGGGAGTGGCTGAGCCTGGGCATTAAGCACAAGTGCAGGGCTAAGACAAAGCTGGCTGGAGACCACAGGAGCTCCCGGAGCCATGTGTGCAAGTTGTCCCAGGCTGTGGGCTGGTTGCTAGGAGGAGAGGTTCAAACTGACATCAACCTCCCCAGTGTGTAGTTCTTGAGCAGTTCCTCTTCTTCCATCTGGAAAGAGGCCTCCACCTGACCTCAGCTTTCACCTCTTGACTTTATTTTCTTAATACCCTCACCATTTAGGGGGGCGGCCCTAAGAGCTGTATTCATGGGTTGCAGAAATCTAGGACATTGTGTCTTTGGATGTCAGCTAGGAATGAGTAAGATGAACTGCAGGTTACTGAGACAACCTGTTTTTCTGGTCCCCTTGATGCCAAAGTGTTCATTTGGCTTCTGAATTCAGACTTGCTCTATGTTAAGGACAAACTGGATGTTCTGCACATGGGCTATTTTATTTTATCTTTTTGAGGCAGGGTTTCACTATACTGTTCAGGCTGACCTTGAACTCACTTTGTAGCCCAGATTGGCCTCAAACTCACAGAAGTCCTCCTGTCTCAGCCTTCTGAGTGCTGAGATTGCTGGTGCACCACCACACCCAGCATGTGGATCAGTTTAGAATGAACTCCTGCCTGCAGTGATAAAGTAGGGAATCAATTGCCTGGACCTTTTCCTTTTGTTTGAAAAGTTAATTAGCCTAAAATCCAAGTTCATTGTCACTTTTGTAGATGAGAAAAAATAACCTTGCTGATGAGTAGCACTTTCACATATTTAAAAGTTTTGGGCAAGCGATTAACTTCAATGTCCTGAATGTCCTATCAGCACCAAGTGGGACATGGTGGAGCGAAGCCAGTGCTATCTCAGTGTTGAATGCTTCTCTTAGACAAGCTGCCCAGCTCATTCAGACCCAAAAGGAGTTGCCAGCATGCAGCAGAGGTGAACTGCAGTGTTTTTAAAGGGCTGAAAGGCTTTTAAAGGCGCTTAAAGGGCTGAAAGGCTTCTAAAGTATGACTCTTTTGATTATAAATGTAAAATAATGTTTGTTGTAGGGAGTTGTGAAGCAGACACTATGGTTTGAATGTGCTTCCCCAAAGTTCCTGTGTTAGAAACTTGGCCCCAAGGGAATCTGCTCATTGTATTTCAGGAAGGAGTCTTTGGAAAGGAGTTAGGATTACAGAAAATCATGACGGTGAGACCCTGAGGGTGGAATTAGTGGCTTTATAAGAAGAGGAAATCAGTCCTGAGCTGACAGGAGCTCACTGGCTCACCCTGTGATGCCCTCCTTCCCATTTTGGTGCAGTGACAAGACCTTTATCAGTACCAAGCAGTCTCAGGCATCATGCTCTTGGGCCTCCAGCCTCTAAAATCAGGAACCAAATGAACTTCTGTGCTTTAAAAATTATCCAGTCTCAGATATTTTGTATAACTGCAGAAAATGGACTAGAAGAAGACGTATTTAATGTATATTAAAAGTAAGGATGTAGTCCAGTCAGTTCCAGTTATGGTCTTGTCCTCTTGTAAATCTTTTTGTTTTGTTTTATCAAGACAGGGTCTTACTATGAGGTTAGGTTGGACTTGAACTCACTGTGTTTAGGCTGGAATTGAACTTGTAGGGATCCTTCTGCCTCAGCCTCCAGAGTGCTGGGATCACGGCTGTACATCCATCAATGCATCTGGCCCTAGATATTTTTTGGGGGGGAAAGTGCATAGTTTTATATAAAAGAGAGAAAGTTTGTTCTAAGAAACAAGTTTACATATACTCTCATGATTTATGTGTATTTTCAATTCCTATAGATCAAAAAACTTTATGTCATGGTAAGAAATACAAATCAACATCCTATCTACCATCTGTCACGTATCTCCCAGTTAATCAATAATCTATTAGAAAACTAGGTTCACTTCTCTAGATGCTATAAAGGGCTCACTTAATCCTCAAGAAAAGATTTATAATGATCGCTTTTCATTTGCACTTTCACTCCAGGAGATGGTATTTCACCCACTAGCAGGAGGGGTATGCTGAACTGAGATGAGACCCCATCCTCCAGACAGCCCAGATTTTTAAGAGTTCCCATTACTTTACCTTGTGTTATGGTTTGTGTCTAGTTGTCCCCCCAAAGCCTTGTGCAGTCATGTGGTGGCTTTTAGAGTTTGTGATTAATTCATGATCCAATGCTGGGATTAAGGGCGCCCTGGGGTGGGTAATGTGCATTACCACATAGAGTAACAGCAGCTAAATACCTCAGCTGCTGCTCCTCCTCTGCTTTTTGCTGTTTTCTGCTGCCCTGATTGACTGCCCTCTTCCATGTGCCACCCTGCCTTGGAGCCAGCCAAGTATGGACTGAAACCTCACTAATTGTAAGCTAAATAAACCTGTTCCTTCCCTAATTCTAGGTGTTGTTGTTGTTTTTTTTTTTTTAATCCCAGCAACAAAGGAAAAGTAACTAAGATGCCTTGTCCTTAGTTTCTTGCTTCAGGATGACCTTTATTTTTCAGATAAAGCTATTGTTTTCTGTCTGGTAACCATTTCTCTTCTCTGAATAATTGGTCAGTGGCATTCAGAGTCACTGATCAGGTGCCAGGGGAAACAAGGTCCTTTCAGATTCGATGCCAGTGGTATGGGCTGTAGGCAAATCCAAAGTTTTCTATCTTGCCCTCTAGCAAAAAAGCCTAAGCCAAAGTTAAACTTCTCTGGTAAATTTTTGGGAAACAAAAAGAAAAAAAATAATCTGAAATTTCTCCTGTATTTGAAGAGCTCTTTTACAGTGTTGCTTTCTGGAAATGTTTTCTCTTGGGGAGCAACTTGATTCTGAAGTGAGTCTTCAGGGTCTAGAGAAGACTCACCATGACTGCGAGTCTTGCTGCCGTGAACTTCACTATTTGAGCCTCAACTCAATCCTAAGGACAAGGATGAGAGGAGTGAGACAGGGCCGGAGGACCTTGATAACACTCCACAGGGCTTGGAAACACTGCCCAGAATTCCACATCATTATCTTTGGATGTGGAGGACAGGGAGGCAGATGTACTGCATTATATGTAGTTTTGAAAAAAAAATTACAGTTATACTTCAATGAAATGGCTGATTATATCAGGCCAAATCGGTCTTTGATGATAACTGAAATAGCTGAATAAAGGAAACAAAACAGCAAAGTTAATTATTTGATCTTTTTTTTTTTATTTTTAGGGAAGGGTCTATAGAGTGTCTAGGGTCTCACTACTAGATCAGATTTGTAGTGATCCGCCTCCCAAGAGCTAGAATTACAGGCGAGTTCCACCACTCCCAGTCTCAGCTGCTGTGTCAGTGTGCCTCAGGGGGTGGGGCCGGCATGACCCAGGGATCAAACTCCGGGCTCCTGCACCAGTTTGCAGGTGCTTTAATCTGCTGAGCCATTTGGCCAGCCCGAAGTTAAATCATTTGAAGACATCTGGGAGCTATTGAGGACATAGGACTTGCACCCCAAAATTCTGGGGTGAAAGGAAGGATACTACTTCTCTCCCAAGCACCTCTGAATTTGAAAGCAGCAGGAGGTTGCGGAGCTGCAAGGGAGGTTGGCGGTCTTGGGACTGGAAAGCCAGGAGCTGTGACATGGAGTTTTCCAAGGCCCCACTGTCCTCTTGAACTGGAAGCAGACTGACCCCCAGAAGACAGAAACTAAGATTCAAATGGGTTCACTTGCTAGGTGGAAAGCAAAGGAGGTAAAATCTGGGGCTGTCCCATCCCTCATCAGCCATGGGAGGCAAAGTGAGCTCTGTCTTGTGGAAGCGCGGCCGTGTCCTCTCCTCATGCAGCTCCTCCAGGGGCTGCCTGGGCCTACACTGCAGGGCTTTGTGCCACAGGTTGGGAGGGGATTGTTTTCGTGTTGTTGTTTTTTTTTATTGCTATTGATTTTCAGAAAAGTCTCTGTAGAATAAAATATCAGCTAGATACAGGGATTCTTTCTCATTTTCATTTTTAATTACCAATGTGTTTTTCTTTTAAAAAAGTTTAGGATGTCATGGAATGCTTAGTAATGAATTAAGCACACCAATAGGGTAACAAATTGTAAAATTTGCTATTGTTATGTTTATTCTTAGCATGTGCGAGGCTCTAAATTCTATCATCAGCACTAAAAAGGAAAATCATTGACAAATATTTTCTGAGTCCCTAAGTGGAACTCAGTACATTCACCTTCTATAACACTGGACACACTGTCACCGTCCAGGTCTAAGGGGAACACACTCTGCCCTGCTGTGCCCTGACACTGCCAACTTTACCAATGATGGAATGTCCCCCCCAGGCATTCAGTTGTCCTTTTGGATGGAGCTAAAGCATATATTAGTTGGTGTTTTACTAAAGGAAGAAATATAACACACAAGATATGCAAATGCATAAGATTTTCATAAGACAGCTGCACACTGGAGACAGAAGGGTCCAGTCCAAGGCCTGGAGCTCGCTGCCGTGTTCTGTGCGAGCCCATATGAGGAGTCTGGTAGGTCTGCAACTGACAGCTGAAAGGTCTACTCTGGAAGGCTGAGGATCCCAGACAGAAACCAAGAGCCTACTTTAGAAGCCAAGGTGAGGGGGAAGACTAGAGCTCCTCTGAAGAAACAGAAGTAGGAGCATCCTT
>NW_004524755.1:4682770-4708277 GCF_000260255.1 Octodon degus | reverse complement strand
ATATAGATGTGAAAGTCCTCGTGATAGTAGTAAACCAACTAACCTTGCAAGTGGAAAAAATAACTCAAGGAAAGCACATGAACAAAAAGAAAATCTAGGCTCAATGCTGGGGAAAAAATGTATATTTAGGGGATGAACAGGAAGTGAGGGAGTTCAAAAGATAAATCCTCGCGGCTCCTTATTACCCAGAGAAGAATGCTTTAATCTAGGATCACTCTCCCTTCTTTGACTGCCTCACCCCCATCTCTTTTCCCTTGTCTTTTTTCCTTTGCCCCAGCCACCCTGAAACTCATTCTGTGAATTAACCATGATCTCCCTTACCTCTAAATCTTTGCCAATGTGGAAACTGAGCACGGAGTAAACCTTTCTTTCCTCTTTTAACTCTAAGTGTTTGGTATTTTGTCTTAACAATAAGAAGGATAACTAAGATACCACTAGACCCAGAAAACACACCCTTGGGATACTGGAGAAAAGCACACTCTTGAAGTATACAGGGTGTGATCAAAATGTAAAGGGAATATGCTTGAATTAAACAAATTATTACAGTAAAAGACACATGACACTCACCCCCTTTGAGATACTCACTTGGAACACATTTAACACACCCTTCCTGCTGCTTTCGGAAGCAGTTCTGGAAGTCCTCTTTTATGTATTTTTATAAGGGGTGATCAAAAATGTCATTAAGACTGGATGTGGTAGTGCACACCTGTAATCCCAGTGCTTGGGAGACTGAAAACAGGAGGATCACTAGGAGTCCGATCTGTGTAGTGAGACCCTGTAGACCTTGTACTAAATACATAAAAGAAAAAAGCAAAAATGTTGTGAATGCTGCTGTCAAGCCACTCAACATTAAGGCAGCCTTATAAAAACACTATGCTGCATCCTCACCCATCTTCTTTATGGGACTGGTCCCACGTGACCTCTGGCTCTTCCCCCAGCAAAATGACCGTGGGAGACCAGGGATGCTTCAGGATCTCAAGGCAGTCCCGAAGACACCTATAAGTGCAGAGGACTTCCCGAGCTGCTTTACAAGCGGCGAGAGTGGAGGGTGAGTGTCTGTGAAGCGAGGGGAGGGTCCTGAAGGCGATCGGTGATGATGTGTCTGTGGTGCTCCACGCCCTCCAAGGCTGTTAGAAGGTGTTGGGCTGCGGGGAGCTGTCGCCCGCCGGCTTTTGGGGGCGGGCCTGGTTGGAAGAGGCGGTCACTGTGGTGGGACCCTTAAAGTTATCTCTGCCTTCCTGGCTCCCTCCCTGACTGCTTCCTGGCCACTATCACAGAGCAGCTTCCTTCCAATAGCAGCGATCTGCCTCCCTGCCCTGCAGCCCAGGACTCCACCTCTTCCAGGGCCTCGGCCTCCGCTTGGCTCGTGGAGGGAGGGTCCCGGCTCAGGCAGCAAGTTCTCTTTGTTTCTGACTTCGAGTATCAGTGCTCTGGGAAGCTCTACTGGGCAACGACTGTAAGACTTGGCTTTTCCATGTAACACAATGTCATTCTTTGATTTTGAGAGGTTGAGTTGTTTCATACACCTACTTGGTAAACAGATAATTGGTGCTGAATGTTTTCAAAAAATTAGAAATTTCTGTCCCGACATTGATTTAAGCAAGGTTTGAGTCTCTGTCTCATTTTTTCATTTCTACTTTATTTATTTATTTGTTTATCTATTTTTTCACTTATGTATTTGGTACAAGGTCTTACTATGCAGCTCAGATTTGTAGTGATCCTCCTGTTTTCAGCCTCCCCAGCTCTGGGATTACAGGCATGCACCACCACGCCCAGACTCGGTCACTGGCTCAGTGCACCCTGAGGCATGAGTGGCATGTCATGGGGGATTAGGGATCTAACCCTGGTCCCCGTGCTTGCCAAAGCAGGCGCTTAGTCCACTGAGCTATCTCGCGGACCCGAGTCTCTGTCTCTTGTGCGGTCACAGGCTTTGCTGCTGTGGTGGTGTGGACATTCTCACTGCCCTCTGCCTCGTCTTCTGGAGGCTCACTGGGGTTGAGCTGGACACGTGTGGCTTCCTGGTCGCTGTCTTCTTCATCGCCCGCATGCTTCTCTATTAGCTCGCTCTCAGAGTGATTCACAGTGTTCTGTAAATTCTGGCTGGCATTCAAAACTGATTTAAAATATAGCTCCAGATGGAGACACCTACACGAATCCACAGGATGAAAACTAAGGAAACAAGTAAATGTCATCGCTAGCTACTGCGATACATTCAGTGAAGAATGCACTGGTGTTTCGACAGGGACTGCGTGGAAGCTGTGGGTCATTTTTGGAAGTATGGACATTTTAACAATATTAAGTCTCCTAGTGCACAAACACAGGGTATCTTTTCACTTCTTTGTGCTGGGGATCGAACTGCAGTCCCTTGCCCCTGACTGATCTTGCTCAAGAAGGTGCTTTAGACAGCTGAGCTAACCTGCCAGCCCCCTCATTTATTTGTGTTTTCTTGAACTTTTTATCTTGCTGTTTTATAGTTTTCCATATACAGATCATTCACGTCTGTGTTTAAATTTATTCCTAAGTAGTTTGTTTTATTTTTGTATTATTGTAAATGGAATTATGTACTTGATTTCTTCTTGGGATAGTTCATTGTTACTGTATAGAAACTACTGATTCTTTTCTGAGTGCATATTGTTTCCTGAAACTTTACTATAGTTATTTACTAGTTGCAACAGTTTTTTTGTAGTGTGTTTTAGGTATTTTTACATAATAAAGAATAGAGGGCCTGGGCTAGCTCAGTGGCATAAGCACCTGCCTGGCAAGCACAAGGTCCCAAGTTTGATTCCCTGATATGAAATATAAATAGAGACAGTACCACTTCTTTCTTTACAATTTGATGCCTCTTATTTCTTTCTTTTGCTAATTTCTGTGGCTGGGACTTCCAGCACTGCACTGATTAGAAGTGGCAAAAGTGATCAACCTTTTTCTGATCTTAGACAAAATGTTTTCACTTTTCACCACTTATTGTCATTTTAGAAGCAGGACTGTCGTGTGTTGAGGCCCATCCCTTCTACACATGATGCACTTACTAGGAGAATTTTAGTCATAAAAGAACATTAAATGTTTTCATATACATTTTTGTGCATCTTTTGAGATGACTATATTGCTGTCCTTTAGTCTGTTAACTCAGCACAGCTATGCAGGTATGCATGCTAAAGAATCCTTGCATTCTTTGAGTAAACCCCCTCTGCTCATGGTGGACTATTTTTTAAGTTGAAATCAATTTGCCAGTATTTTGTTGAATTGGCCTATGGGTTTTTCTCTTATAGTGTTTTCGGTACCATCCTAATACTGACCTCATACAGTGAATTTGGAAGTGTCCCCTCTTCAAACTTTTGAAGTAGTTCGAGAAGGATTCATATTAGTTCTTTAAATGTTTAACAGAATTCAGTTGTAAACCCGTCAGGTCCTTGTCTTTTCTTTGAGCAAAGACTTGTTACTCCTGATTGAATTTCCTCACTTATTATTACTATGCCAAGGCTTTTGTTGCTTTATAATTTGGCATAGGTAGTCTGTAGGTACAGACTTTCACAAACTTGTCTTCATCTCTTGGGTCACTCAGCCTTGGCTGCTGTGTAATCATGCCTTGTAATGTCTTATGACCCTTTGCATTTTTATGGGACTAGATATTAGATCCCTACTTTCATTTCTGATTTTAATTGAATCTTATTTCTTTTTTCTTTCTGTCTTTATTCTGTCTGTCTGTCTGTCTTTCTGTCTTTCTTTTTCAAAGCATAAATGGATTTATTCATCAGAAATTTAAAACTACATACTCAGAGAAATAGAGTTCAGAGGCATGAGCGGGGAGAGAGAAAGCAGGGACTCCAGTTCAGAACAGAAAATATTTATGTGAACTTTGTAATGGTGATGTGGGAAACTTGTGAATCTATAAGAGTTTCTGTCTTGCTCTTGGTTTATAGGGAAAAGGGATGCCCCCCTGCACCAACATGGTGACCCATGAGCCCCACCAAACATTTTTATTTTTTGAGAAGGGATATAAGATGTTTTCCTGAAAACATTCTCAAATTTTTTCTGCTATTCCTTCACCTTAAGATCAGATTTCTGTCTTTTACTTTATCAAGTAAGCTAATTCATGGATTTAAAGTATCTTTAAGTGATTTGGTTGTGATGGGTCCGGAAAAGAGAAGCCCACACAAGCGCAGGGAACACTAACCTGCATAACTGGATAACTTGTGCTCCCAAGTTGTGTTCTTCTTAGAAGTACAGTTTTTAGTTATAATTTTTATCTCCGTTCTACCCATATTTATCTCTTCTATCTTATATCACTCCTCCTGATCCCCACCATAGATTTTGACCCCTTGTTCTTAAGTAGTGTAACCAGGACAAGCATCTGTCTCTTTATAACTGATTTAGGCTGAAGAGAGGTATTGGAATGGGTTGAAGTTTAATAACTCTTGGAATCTATTTGTTAATTTCAGAAATGGAACTTGTTTGTTTAATTTTAAAATCAGATCCACTAGTCAATATTAATTTCCACTTTTGTAATAAATATCTTGCCCCCAAACTGACCAGGATAGGTGTCATGTATGGCAAAAAGAAACCCTTTTGTCGGCATGGCCCCTCATGAGGCAAGGGAGAGGTACTTTGTAGTCCATGCTGAGGGGTCCCCTGGCTTATTAAGGAGGTGGGGGCCTGTGTGCTGGCCCCGTGGCAGGCCTTTGTTCTAATGCACGTATAGTCACATCCATGCCCGTGTCTACTAAACCTTTAAAACATTTTCAATTAATCTTTGCAAAACACATAAGTCTGTTTTTAGTCACTTTCTGTGTAAAATAAATTTCTCTTTTTGTAATCTTTCTCTGAGGGTTTTGTTCCCTCATGAGTTGTCTGTCTATATTTAACACGAGATGGCTTATCTAGAGGTATCAAAGTCAACTGTCACATATGCTCGCTGTTTGGAAACCTAGAGATCCGTAGCACATGCAAAAACTTGCATCTCATCCCACCAATCACCACCAATCACTCTGGGCACAATAGTTATTCTGTTAAATTTAGATCAGCCTCTCCCAGTACAAGACCAAGCCCCACCCTCGCCAGATGAGGACCCCAAGTTCCTGTGAGGAATTGGGGTAGGTTTTTCACCTTCAACAAGAGTGACTTTGCAAGCTGTAGGAATATCTAATCCTGCGCTCTATATTATTCCCCTGATGAGGGAATTAACATCTCTTGGGGGAGCCACTTTGAGGTTGTTGCTGAATCTGCTGCTGTGTTTGTGCTGGATAAAGCTGACTAGCATTCTGATTCAGAGGTTTTATTTCTTCTGTTGTTTGGCTGGCCTGAGGAAAGGATTTTGTTTTCTTTCCTGGCAAAGGTACATTTTCATTATGGAATGAAGGATGTCGATGTCTCGTTCAATGCCACCCACTTTGGCATCTTGGACAGAGTCCAGGTGCGCGGCCGAAGCCCTCTACACCAGCAGCATCATTCCCTCAGCCTCATGCAGAATCTTGCTACTAGATCCAGCAAGAGCGCTGCAATTTTTATACTGTGTCCCATTTCCCCACAGCTAAAGCATTTTGTACTATACTTGTGCATTTGCAAAACCAGCCGTAACCTGAGCCATCATGATTGTCTTATATAATTCAGTTCCAATATCGTAACAAGTGTGCATATATGTTGTCAAATCATTAGCTGATTCTATGAGATTTCAGATTTGTTTGCAGTCTTAATTGGTATTTGCATTTGTCAACTGAAGCATGAAAATGTGTAACAGCTTGAGTATTTGGAACCTGTCTGTGAAGGACTTTTTAAACTTAGCCACAAATTGAGTAAAGGGCTCCGTGGACCTTGAAGAATGTGTAAAAAGGGCTGCACAGCAGCTCCATTCTCTGGACTAGCTGAGCAGGCCCTTTCCACTAAACCTGTGCCTTGTGGATGTAGTTCGTCAGGACACAGGATCTGCTCCATGAGGGTTGCACATTGTCGTGTCCCAGAAAGCATTTCCTCATCTATTTCTGGATGCAGATCAGGACTGTTCTGTTTGTATGAACCTGCTCTGAAACAAGATTTTAAAACTTTACATCCAAATGAAGGAATTGGGTAGGAGATAGACCAGTTTGTGTAGAACGCTTGCTATCATAAGGTGTCAGTTGATGTGTATCCAAATCTTTCTTTTCTTTGTGATACTAGGGATCAAGCTCAGCACCTTGTATTTGCCAGGTAGCACTTAGCCAGTGAGCTTTCTCCCAGGCTACATCTAAAATATTTTTTAAGAGTCTCACTGTAAATGGCCTTTAAACTCCAGTGTTAATCACACTTTTTTTTTTTTTTTTTTTTTTTTTAGCAGTTGCAATTCAAAAGGCATATGAACAAAACCCTCCTTTCCATTAGCACCTCTCTCATTTCCAGCTGGGAAGCAAGCAGGGGTGACAATGATTTTCCTTTTTGTGGCCCTTTCACCCCTTGAAGCCTGTAAGTTTCTGGATAGAGCCACATGGGATGCTTTTTCTAAGGGCTCTGGCTCCTGCCCGAGGTGGTCCCTTCAAGGGCTCTGCTTTGGCAGCAGATGCCTCTGCTGGGAGCTATCTTGTTTCCTCCACTGTCCAAAGCAGAAGCTGTTGACTGCGAGCTGTGTAACAGACTCAAAACCGAATGAACCAGATTTCATGTTGACAACTTCTCGGGAAATGATTTTCCTCAACTATGTGCCTTTTTAAGGTTTTGTTTAACTCTTTCCCAGTCATCAACATATAAAGTGCCTGACTGAAGAAACCATCGGTTTTCTTTGGTTACCTCTTGCAATATTTTTGTTAGGTCTTTTGTTGGCACCCGAAGCCCTGATCATCTGAGTGAGCTTTATAACAGCTGTATGCATCTTTGCTCTTCAGCTGAAAATTTTGGCTCATTTTACTCCAAGACAAAATGGTTTGTTCACAGCTGGAAGACTCACCCTTGAATATTCCTTTTTCTTCTCTTCTCCAGGTGTCTCTGGCAAAGTTTTTCCCTCTGAAGGCCTCCTCTTTCTCTCATACTTTTTACTCTTAAGTAGACTTACTCATTCAGGCTAAAAATTCTCAGTCCAACGATTTTAGGTCCCTGTTTGAGCACCAGTTATCACTCATCAGGCCTGAAACCTCCCAAACAAGCTGTCTGCTAAAGTTTAAATAAAAGAGACAAATGGCATGATTTTAGGGCTCCAGGAGGATCAAAACCCTCTAGAAGAATTTAAGATTCTCTGGGGATTGGGACAAAGAAATTCTCTGGTGGCTCACATTTGTTTTTCAGACAAAGGAAGAGGAGATGGAGGAATGCTTGGGAAACTGAGCAGGATCTTGGGAGTCAGCACCAAGCCTTCCCCAATCAGTCAGTCATGATACTTAGGAGAAGTATCTTCCCTCCATGTTACACTCACAGCAGGAGTGAGACACCTGCACTTGTAGCCTCTGCCTAGCACACTGGGGCTGGATCCAGGTGTCCTCAGCTGCGGCCTCGTCTTGGATTTTGAGGCCTCACAGCACCACAGGCCACCACAAACCTCAGCCAGGACCGGCAACTCACAGAGGTCCACTCACGGTGAGTCTGCTGCCCGTCTCCAGGCAAGGGGTCTAACCCTGGGAGAGATTCACAAACATAGAAAACCAACTGATTAATTTTAAATCCTGCTCAGAGCTGCTTTGTAGTGATCACCATCAGTCTCAAAGTTGCAGTCTTCTTCAAAGTACCATTTTTTAAAAAAACTGTATTTGCTTGTTGCAGAGTCTCACTACACAGCTGAGACTCGTGGTGATCCTCTTGCTTTCAGCCTCCCCAGTGCTGGGATTACAGGGGTGCACCACCATGCCCAGACTCTAGTTGGTTCAGCGTGCCCTGAGGGTGGGGCTGGTGCGACATGGGGTCCTGGGGATTGCACTGTGGTCCCCGCGCTTGCTTAAATTTGCCTAAGCAGGCTCTTTAGTTAGCTGAGCTATCTTGCTGGGCCCAAAGTACAATTTCCAGTTATAGTTTTCTGTCTCCTTTCTCCCCATCTTTATTTCTTGTATCCTATATCATTCCTCCTCACTCTCATCCTAGATTTTGACCCCTTGTTCCTAAGGGATGCATAAGGCCAAGCATCTGTCCTTTTATACAACTGCTTCAGGCTGAAAAGGGGTGTTAGTGCTGACTAATCTGGAATAGTAGGTCTGGCCTTGGAATGGTTGATACATTGTGTCAACTTGAGAAGTCCAGAAGCTTAACTAAGTACCTCAGCAGTTCTACATCCTGGACTGAGAAGGACAGGCCTTTACTGCACCAGGATGCTGTTCATTGTCTCAAGTTGAGAAGTTTGGAAGTTTAACTAAGTGACTCAGCAGGAGCCGGGGTCCTTACTTTGTAAACATTCTCAGCCTGCACAAGAGGAGAGCAGGATAGTGTGAGGCTGCACCTGCTTGAGGGCGGGCAGCTGCACACAATATAAAGGAGGAAAGGAGGCTAGCCCTGCCCTTTCTGCTCCTGCTGGCTTCTGCCACCCTGCACTGCTGCCCCCTACCATGCCTTCCTGGGAGCCAGCTAAGTGCGGACTGAAACCTCTGCAAACTCTGAGCCAGACAAACCTTTCCTTCCTTAATTTTGGATGTTGGGTATTGTGTCTCAGCAGTGAGAGAACGTCAGTAAGACATACCCCGAGTGATCTAGAGGAGACAGAGGAAGATAGGTTTTGTTATTTGATGAAGCACCTTCTTTTGATAGTCTGGAAAAAGGTCAAGAACATCTATAAGTCCTGGATGCATAAACTTCACTTTGTAATCATGCCCAATAAGCAGGAACTAAAAATTAATAGTAGGGTATTGATGAATAGTAGCTCAAAAAGTTGTAGAAGTCAGGCAAAATCACACAACATTTGGCACAATACTTTTATCTTTAATATTAACCCCTTTTAGCTCAAAAGCTTTAACCCAAATATAACAAGCAGAGTTTAAGAGCATGTCGGTTCTTCCATATTTTGCTAAATAAATCTACATGGATCTTAGTCTAAAGTTTTGTTGAATTAAAAAAAAAGCTCTTCATTTTAAAATTTCAGCTAATCTATTGTTTTTATGTTATTCATTTTATGTACTTCTGCTCTAAAATTTACTATTTTATTCCTCATAGCAAGTTTGATCTTCGTTTACTTTCCTTTTTCTAAATCCTTGAGATGTAACACTACATTATTTGAGGCTTTCTTTTTTGAGATAGGCACGTATTGCTCTAAACTTCCTTCTTAAAACTGCTTTAGATGCATTTCACAAGTTTTAGTATAATGTTTAATTTCCATTTGTATGAAGCTGTTTTATAGGTTCCTTTTAAGTCTGTTATTTGACCCTTGGTATGTTGTTAGCATTCCACATACTTGTTAATGTTCCAAAATTCCTTCTACTATTGATTTCTAGTTTTATAATATCATGGCCAGAAAGATATCTTATATAATTTCAATCTTCTTAAATGTGTTAAAACTTTGGGGCAGAACATACAATCAGTGCTGGAACCTCTTCCATGTGTACTTAGAAGAATATGTACTTGGAAGACTCTTCCATGTGTACTTGAAAAGAGTATGTGTTTTGTTGTTATTAGATGAAATGTATATGTTAGACCACTTTTATCTAACGTATAATTTAAATCTAATATTTACTTATTAATTTTCTATCTAGATAATTTGCCTATTGCTGAACATGTAGCACTTAATCCTTACTAATATTGTGCTATAGTTCATCCCTTCCTTTGGATCTCCTCATACTTACTTTTCTAAAGAGCACACAAATTAGAATTAAAACAGAAAAATTTACAATTGATACAGATTTTCACTTAACAAAGTAGTATGAATAAAGCAGTTACTGCTTTAACTTGTTTTATCTCCTCTTTCCATTGTTTCTCCTTTTTATCTTCTTGATTTCTCTTATATTTCTTTCTGTTTTTCTTTCTTCTTCCAATTTTACATGCATATAACTGTTTTATTCCATAGGCCAGCAGAAATGCACAGTGCAGTTGTCCAAATCATCTTGCTTACATACATAGATAAATTTCTTTCCCCCACTCCCTGTCCTGTACTTCTCTTCAAGTCAGTAGCTCCTTTTGAATAAGCTTATTTTACCGTGTCTATTGTACCTTCAGATTTCACTTTTCTCTTCCAGGTTCTCACACTAAGGAGATAATATGATGTTTATACATACAAGTCTGATTTATTCCACTTAAGAGTATGTTCTCTAGTTGCATCCATTTACACCCAACAAAAGACTCAAATTTATCCTGTTTTACAGCAAAATAATACTCCATTGTGTAAAAACACCACATTTTCTTTATTCGTTCTTCAGTTGATGGGCATCTGGGTTGTTTCCAGGATTTAGCTATGACAAATTGTGCTGCTATCAACATGGGTGCACATATATCACTGTAGTATGAGGTTTTCAATTCTTCTGAAAAAATACCCAGCAGGAGAGATAGCTGACTTGAATGGGATCTCCAATCCTAGGTTTTGAAGGAACCTCCACACTGATTTCCATAGTGGTTGTACCAGTCTGCATTTCCACCAACAGTACAGAGGGTTCCTTTTTCTTCACAGCCTCTCAGAATTTGTTATTGGCTGACTTCTTGTTGTTAGCCATTCTTTCTGGGGTAAGATGGAATCTCAATATTGTTTTAATTTGCATTTATCAAACAACCAATGATGTTGAATATTTTTTCATATATTTACTTGCCATTTGTTTTTCTTCCTCTGAGAAGTGTATATTCAATCTCAGATGCCCATTTTTGAATTGGGCTTTGAATTTGGGGGACCTGATTTAAAAAAAATTCTTTGTATGTTCTAGATAGAAGGCCTTTGTCTGAGGGAAAGTTGGCTATAATTTTTCCCAGTTTGTCAGATCTCCTAATATTTGATATATTTAGGTGGTCTGTCTCTGAGTGCATGTAAGTTTACAATTCTTCTGTCCTCTGATGAACTGACTCTTTTAATGATATTAAATTATCATATCACTCTAAGAATGATATTAGTTGTCCATTTTGGGATGTGTGACTTGAAGCCTATTTTATCTGATATAAGAAGTATAGTCACACCTGCTGTCTTTTTGTTCCTTCTACATTGAATATTTTCCTAATATTTTGCTTTTTGTCTGTGTGTTTCATTAAAGGTAAAAAAAAGGTAAATTCTGCCTAATTCTTTAGACAGAATGTAGTTGGGTCTTCAGTTCTGCTTTCCTTCTTTCATAATTTTAGCCATTCTATGTCCTTTGATTAGAGAACTTAATCCATTGTATTAACATAATTACTAATTAATAAGCTCTTACATATTGGCATTATGTTTTCAGGATGGTTTGTGAATTGTTTGCTTTTTCCTCCCTTGTTATCTTTCTCTATGATGAGATGACTTTTTGTGGAGGTATACTTTGATCTATTACTTTCTATCATTTGTGGCTGTATTATAGGCTTTTACCTTATGGTTACAGGTTTACATAAAGCATCTAGTTAGAACATGCTAATTTAAGTTTGCAGCTCTTTTACTTTGATCATATACAAAAACCTTACTCTTTTACTCCATCCTCTGTGTATCATGCTTTTGATACAAAACTTTGTATCTTTTTACACTGTATATTCCTTAAGAGCGGGTCCCCAGCCCTGGGTCATGGGCTGGCCTTTAGGGTTGCACAGCAAGGGCTGAGTTTCATGCCAGCGAGTGAAGGTTCGCATGTGTTTAGCGCCATTCACCACTGCTGGCATTCCCACCTGAGCTCCGCCTCCTGTCGGATCAGTGGTGGCACTAGACTCTTACCGAAGTACAGACCATTCTGTGAGCTTCTTTATGATTCTTGGAGCTGCAAGTGAGGGATCCAGCTTTGGTAAGTCCACAAACTAAATCTAGCCAAGATCAGTAAAGAACAAATGTCACTGGAAAGCTTCTTTGAAAAGGGGAAAGACCAGCAACCCAAGAATGAGACACTGGAAGAGTGCAAGACTGCAAAAAATAAAGCTGCATTTTAAGTACCAAGTTCTACTTTAATTATGGGTCATTGCAACTGGACATTCGTATTCTCTGAGTCCGTTTTGCTTAATATGTGGCAACTGGCTGTGCAAGGAAACTAGGAAACATTTAAAACTTTTCCCCATGGAGGCTAGCATCCTGAATTAAAAGAAAAACCTTTGCCAAAGAAAAAATGTAACAAAGAGTAGAAGCAATTATTTAGGGCCATCTCCTCATCAAATATGTTTGTACCAGAATCATTATTATTATTATTATTATTATTATTATTATTATTATTATTATTTTCTTTGGTGGGACTGGGGATTGAACTTAGGTCCTTTTGCTTTCCAGGCAAGTGCTTGCTCTACTGAGCCATCTCCACTGCTCCACCAACATCATTCTTAATGGCTAACTGCATTGCTACACCTAAGAAGCCCATTACAAATGGTGAAAGAGTTGATTCTGATGATGCTAAAGACATTTGTCATGAGTTTTTAAAAGAGACTTTAGTTAAAAATACAAATAAAATAATACTTGTGCAAGTTTTAAGTTAGCTAAATAGATTCACACACCCATAATGCAGGAAAATCCAACCGGCAACATGACCAGTGGTTTTACTTATGTTGTGCTGACAACTATTGGAGAGGCAAGAGACGCACGCTGTGTATTTCTTCACTGTGCCTCAATGCAGGAAGTTGATGACTTCTTCAGAGACTCCAGAGTATCAGACCTTTAGAAAAAAATTATCATCAAACCAAGGACAAGATTTGGATACAGGTTCTGAAGCCCAGTTTATTGGTTAAGGTACTTGGTATTGAAAGCGATAGATAATTTATCAATAGTGGGCTTAAGCAAAGAAGAAACTGGTTTACGTGACTCAAAACGCCAGAGGTCTGAGAGGATTCAGGTCTAACAGAGCACAGAGACTAGAGTCTGAGTCTCCAACATCATCCCAACTCTTGGCTTTCCATCCCTAAGCGCGGGTGCTTCTCTTGTTTCCATCTCGAGGTTAAGAGGTTTTCAATAAGTTGAGGCCCAGTGTGCAGGGCCCATGGAAGTCCAGCGAGGGGTTGAAAGTGTGCGCACATGTTCCTTGCTCAGTAATTACATCCAGATGTTCTGGATTTCTGCTTGGGCCGGGAGATCAACCCTGAGTCAGGCTCTGTGCTTAACCGATGTGGTTCTCTGACTGGCCAGTCCTCAGTAATAAGCAGTTGCAGGGGCTGGGGGTTCAATCCCTGGGCCTGCTTTGCCAGCCCCACCCCAGGCGCATGCTGAGATGGCAATGGAGACTGGGTGTGGTGGCTCGTGCCTGTAATCCCAGCTCTTGGGAGGCTGTAAACAGGAGAATCACTATGAGTCTGATCTACTAGTGAGACCCTGAACACCCTGTAGACCCTTCCTTAAAAATCAAAATAAATAAATAAATAATTACTTAATGTTTTGTAAGATATGATCAAAATTAACAACCACAGTAAAGTAATGCTCTTAGCTTACATCTATTGGTAAATTCTGTGAGGCGATGGACACAGAGCACATGTGAATAGGTTATGACACCTGCTTAATTATCTGGCACATTCACCCTGTTCAACAGCTTTAACCACTTTAGGAGAGTATAGCAGGGGCTGGGGAGACAGCTCAGAGGTCCAAGCACTTTCCTGGCAAGTACAAGAACCTGGCTTCCATCCCTGATACTGCGTGCCTTGCCAGTCCCAGAACTGTGGGCATGCTGTGCCAGCCACTGAAACCAGGTGTGCCGGTGCACGCTTGTAATCCCACTGGGGAGCCTGAGACAGAAGGATCCCTACTAACCTGAGCTGTGTAGGGAGACCCTGTACCAGATAAAGAAATAAAAGATTAGAAAACAAATTTTAAAACATTAAAAAGGAGAGAATAATATCTGTGTCCAAGATAGCAGGTAGAGTGGCTGCATTCAGAGCCAAACTGCAATTATGGGCATAAGGAGTAAATATCGAGATGTTTGACATTTCAAATGTTAGTACAGATTTTGAAAGAGACTGACCTGGGCCTTCTCCCAGTTTGTGCATGTTCACCTATCTCAGCTACCAATAATCTGAGCATCACTTTCACATGACAAAAGACCCCTAGCCTGGAAAGGAATAGATCCTGGACCCATTTTTGAATAAGCCAGGTGAATCAGTGTTGTCCTTGCTAAGTGTGGATCAACTGCTGGAAATCACAAATGGGATTGGTCTTAAAAGTATGTGTGATACAGCATCAAGCCTCTATAGATCCTGGATTAAAATCAAGGTGGAATATTCTGCACTGGCCACAATATCACCGAAAAGCCTGTAGGCTTTCTTCAGCCTTTATCATGTTATCTTTCTATTCCTCTGATTGGGTAGTTTTAAATAAAATGTCTTTAAGCACAATTTCTTTCTTCTACTTGACTGAGTTTGTGATTGGTGCTCTCCATTGGATTCTTCATTTCATTCCTAGTGTTCTTTCACTCCAGAATTTCTGTTGACTCCTTTTAATGCTATTTATTTCACTGTTGTACTTCTAATTTTGTTGTATACTGTCTTCACGATTCCCTTTACTTGTATTTATATATGTTACTGTAGCTAACTTAGCATCTTTCATGTCTTTTAAAATCTTTGTTAGGTAGGTCACATATTTTCACTTCTGGAGAATCAGGTACAGGTGCTTTTGTTCATTTGGTAGTTGGATGTCAGTGGAGTATTGATTTACATTGTGGATTTGCCAGTTTACAGAATAGAGAGGAATTTTAAACTTCATCCAGGTAGCATAACTGAATGGTGTATGGATACAGGAGAGAGGTCAACAAGTGTTGAATCTGAAGTCAGTTTCTTGAGCAACCCCTCCTCTAAGAAGTCTAAAAGTATACCTAAGAGCCTATGAGGGTCTCGGCAGGAGAAAGAAATTATAAGATATTTGAACAGAGAAAATGTAATAGAAATAAACATTAACTAGTAGAGATGCTCAACTACTAAAAGGAGTAAAGGTGAATTTTAAATGTCAGAAGTAGCATGTGCAAACTTAAGCCTCTAGGAGAAGGGAAAGAATTTAGGAATAGAAGAATGTTCTTCATTCAGAACTTATACTTAGGTTGCTTTCAAGAGACCACGACTACGGCAGAAACATTCAGCCTGGAGGTAGAAGAATGTGGGTGTGAGAGGATGCTGTAGGGGGCTTGCTTGAGGGGGGAGGTTGGCGACATGAGCAGCTATAGCAAAGCTCTGGGGGGCAGTGTGCCGCCTAAGCACAGCCAGCGCTCCAAAGCCGCTTGCTGCGATTACTCCGAAATGCTTGCCACTGGGGAGAATGTGGTTCGAATGCACAGCCAGAGCTTGTGTGTGAGGACCACCAGTCCCAGACTGAGCAGCAGTGGAGTCCCACAGCCCCAAAGACAACTCTTTTCCTGCATTTAGCACTTCACAGTGTCTCCCAGTGCCCTCTGCTGCAAAGCCTAATATTTCACACCTGGCAGTGGAGAACTGCATAGAGGGTCCAGCTGGAGCATCATGGAGAGGGTGTGGGAGGGTAGGCTTGGAGCTGAGGGGCACAGACTGATAGATGACAACTGGCATAAGAGGCTGTGGGGAGACGCACTGATAGAAAGCCCAGCTGAACTCCCATCGCCAAGCTGCTGACCCTACACATGATTCGATTTTGTTTGTTCATCTATCTCAGTTAATCCTGTGTGGCTCCAACTCCAGCAGACACTTAGCAGCAACCATGTAACAGACTGGACTCCAAGTACCTAGCTGCAACTGGTCAATCAAGAACCATGAGAGCTAATCATAAGTCACTGCTTTAAGTTATTGTACTTTGGGAAATTTTGGTACATAGACAAATGGAAATGAGAGACCTGCTAATTTTATAGAAGGACACTCAAATGCCATTTTCAAATATGGATGACCACAAGCACCCACTGAGTTTCATGACAGGCTATAAGATATAAAGAAGTAGAAGTACTGGTGGGGAAAGGAGAGTGGGTACAGAAACTACACAGATGTGAAAAAAAGAGAGAAATAACCTCTTTCTTATGACATCACCTTCTGGTAGTGTTCCTTCTTCTCTAACATCCATTTCAGTTGCATTTGCTTCCCATCTCGCCTTTCCTATTGTTTCCACAGGGAACCCTCACGGTGCTATGTCATTGCCCTCTGTTACTCTCCTCCTGTGCTCCTGTCATAGACAGCCCAACTTCCTCTCTGGTTTGAAAGAGTATTTGCATGCTCATAACATCTACGTTCACATCTTCAGTGTCATTTTCTTCTGAGTTGTAGATATAAAATTCAATTCCCCATATGACACACATGCTTCATCCTAAATTGTTTATGTCCAAATTCAACTCATGAGATTCCCTTGCAAACTTCTTCCTCTTTGCTTCCTCTAGTGAGTGCTCCTGTGTGTACAGAGTTGTCTCAACCAGAGCTCAGAAAATGCTCTTTTATACATTTGTTTTTCTCAGCTTTCACCTCTAGTCACTTACCAAGCCTGGGGTTAGCCTATCATTTATGTCTCCTGAGCCACTCAATTTTTCTATGTTTCCAATAATATTAGCCAACTCTAAAACATTTTTGTTTCTTGCCTGTTCTGTCACAGCGATCTTCTATATTCATTTGCTCTATTGCTCTAGCTGTAATCCAATCTGCAAGTGGGCTGCCAGTCATTCGCAGTTTAAAAGCTACAAACATGAGGGCCAGCCAGATAGCTCAGCAGACTAAAGTGCCTGCTTAGGCAGACACAGGGACTGGGGTGTTGGATCCCCAGCGTGCCGTGCGGGCCCCGCCCCTGGGGTGTGCTGAGACAGCGATTGAGACTGGGGTGGTGGCACGCGCCTGTAATCCCAGTACGTGGGAGACTGGAAACAGGAGGATCACTAGGAGTCCAGTCTGTGTAGTGAGACCCTGAAGAACCTGTACTAAATACAATTTAAAAACTAAAATAAAAATAAAAGTTACAAACATGAATTTTCTCATCCCTCTATCAAAAGCCCTGAAGTAACTATTCATTGCTCTTCTGGTCAACAGTAGCATCTCTAATATGTCCCAAGTGGTCTGCAAGATCTCCTCTGACTACTCTTCCTGCTTTGCCAATGCCTACCTTCTTATGCCCTCTGTCTCTACACATCGGCATCCTTCCAGATATGTCAGCTTTTCCTTTCTCTCTCTACACTTATAGGTTGGGACAGCAACACAATCAAGGCTAGCAATTGGCTTCATTCATTAATAGATCACCCTTTCTTCTCCGTGAAGAATGGAGAAGAGTGAGCTCAGTGCTGCTCAGTGAGGGGTGTTGTCATTTGCCTTCTCTGCCACACTGAAATCAGCACCAAGGCCAAGAGCCTATCTGTATCAGCCTCCACTTCTCTCAGTGCCTAGCTGGGGACCTAGCACTGAACATGGAGGAAAAGACTAATGGATGAAGTGTTAAATAAATAAGGGCCCAAAATAGCGAGGCTCCAAATTTCATCATCAAGTTGCTATTTGAGAATGTGATGCTATGCCCACTCAAGTAAATAAAAATTCCATTTATCTCCACAATGAACATGAAGAATTCTATTTATACTAAGTAATAGGAGAGTTGGAAAATATTCTCCTTGTGAAAAGAACACATTCAATGGTGGGAAGTATTTTTCTGTGGGGCCAGGGAAAAAAGCTTTAATACAAAAGTGTTAGCTTTTTGTCTTACAAAGTTATTCCATTAATCTTCCCAAAATGATCGACTCCTGTGTATGCAAAATAAATAGATTAAAAAAATTAAAACATAAAGACAGATTTTGTGGTGGAGAAGAAAGGCTGTGCTTATCATTTCCGGAAAGCCTTCCCTGTCCCCTTCCTGCCTTCTCCTTATTGTCCTGGGTGTGGGTTCTGTCCCATGGCAATGCATGAGCTTGTGTTTGCCATCATGTACGACATCCAGACAAAGGAATGCACTGATTTGCATGTGCCAGGTGTGTACGGGCTCTTTCTGTTCACAATCATGCTTTTTTAAAATTTTTTAAAAGAGAGTACAAAATAGTGTTAGAACAGAAAAATTACAAATGATACAGAATTTCACTAAACAAAATCATATGAATTTCACAGTATTTGTTGTACTGCATAGTGTCATCTTCAAATACAATCTCATTTAAATCTTCATAAAGATAATGATAACTAATGAGAATGAGCATTATCATGATTATCTTTTTAAAGTTGCTGACACTTCTCTGTGCTGGGAAGGGAAAGCAAATTTTAATGTTTCATTGGGTTTTGGTGATCAGGAGGGTGAAAGGTGAAGAGAGTGTTGACCTACAATCACGTGGTTTGGGTTAAAGTAGAAACAAAAAAAGTGTCCTTTGGGGTGTGGCTAAGCTGGTGTCAAAAGGCAGGCCAAGAAGAAGGGAGGAACAGCTTGGATTTCAAGTAACTATGACCTGTGTTCATATTATAGCCTCGTATTTGAAGGAAAAACACAACCCTGAGCATTTCCATTCAGAAATGAGATCTAAGGGCCAGCCAAATAGCTAGGCAGATGAAAGCCCCTGCAAGCAGGTGCAGGGCCTGGGGGTTCGATCCCTGGGCCTGCCGTGTCAGCCCCACTCCCAGGGTGTGCTGAGACGGTAGTTGAGACTGGGTGTGGTGGCATGTGCCTGTAATCCCAGCTCTTGGGAGGCTGTAAACAGGCAGAGCACTATGAGTCCGATCTAGTAGTGGGGCCCTGAATACCCTGTAGACCCTTCCCTAAAATACAAACAAACAAACAAACAAGAGAGATCTAGAACTTCTTACTTTTTACCCAAGATGGGCAAAGAGCGCTTAAAGGCACTACCCCTGCTCAGGCAGAATTTTAATAATGTGTTCAAAGCTGTGCAACTAGTGAAGGACAAGACTAGAATTCGAACTCAGGTCTCCTGCCTCAAGACTCATGCAGTGCCCCAGGTTTAGGAGTAATTTACAGTCACCAGATGCAGCCAAGTGAAAACCTATTTGGTGCTCACTTCAAAACTGTGTGCCCTCGTGCCTTGAAGGGTTCCCTTATTGTGTCTGCACAACTGGTCTATGCTTTACAAATGTCTTCCTTGTGGGGACCTTGGGAATTAGCTTAAGAGGCCAAAGCATGACAGTGAGGAGGCCTGATGATGGACCACTGAGACAGTACAAGATAGGGAGGGTGATGTCAGGGACAGAGGAGGTGGGAAGAAAGAATCGTACCCTGGATGGATGTTGAAGGTAGCACAGTGGCTTCAGAGTGGTTTATAAAAGCACAAATGAGTCAAATATAAGTGCAAGGATTTTGGCTTGAACAATTAGAAAGATGGATTTAATGTGCATTGCAGTACCTTCCTGGGGGTAAGTGTCCCTGAGCTCAGAAACCACTGCTCTCATGGGACTTTATTTTTTGTGGCTGGCTCAGTGCACCCTGGGGGTGGGGCTGGTGTGGCATGTGGTGCTGGGGATTGAACTGCGGTCCTTGTGCTTGCCTAAGCTTGTCTAAGCAGGTGCTTTAGATCACTGAGCTATCTCTCCAGCCCCTCATGGGACTTTTCATTCTGAATTGTAATTTTTAGTTTCTTTGTCTATTGCACTACCGGACTTTATGTATATGAAGGTGATCCTGGGTCCTGTTTATCACTGTACTTCTAATGCCTAACCTGTCTTGCAAAAGTAGAGTAAAAATAAATGATTGTATTGGATTAAAAGCCATAGACTAAATATCTAAATCTTATATAAGTCATTTAATGAAGAAGTGATTGAAGGGTAAGAGGAAGGTATTCTTCAGTGTAGAATACCAATTAATGTAAAAAAAAAAAACTAAAAAAATATGAAAGTTACCCTAAGTCAGAAATGATAATAATTTTGCAAATGAGGATCATGGGTAAAGCTAAAAATGGTGTAATGGTTGATTGGTTGTGTCAACTAGAGTTTAGAAGCCAAATTGGCTCAGCAGTTCTACACCCAAGGGTGCAGAAGACACTGCAGGGTGGCTCATTGCCCAGATGTTATAAAAGAGAAATGATGAAGGAGGGATCTGCTTCTGTCTTTTTAAGAGGAGCTGATCTTTGCCTTCAGCTTGAACATCACCTGCTTCCAGCACAGACTCTTCAGTTTCCATTGTCATGGACTCATTAGCCTTCTAACTGAGACTGTTTGGCTTCTTCACAGATAGCTTTCTGGTGCAGACTTAAATCACAGACTCATTGGCTTACTCACAGGGACTTGCATGGGCATTGCAGAGAGCTCCAGACCTTGGATGGAACCCTCTGGTCTCCATGAGCAGACACCCTCTGTACTCTTCCACATCTGACTCTGTGGTGGACATTGTAAGCCAATCTTATAATTTCTATACATTGGTGTGTCTAGTGTTACGTCTACTTCTCTAGAAAAACAAGGACTGGTACATTAGTGAGCAAATTGTATGTTTAATATATATATGAAAAAATGTTCAGCATCACTGGTCATTCAACATTTGCAAATTAATACAACACTGAGATTCCATCTCACCCCAGGAAGAATCGCTATTATCAAGAAGTCGACCAGTAACAAATGCTGGAGGGGCTGTGGGGAAAAAGGAGTCCTTCTCCACTGTTGGGAGGAGTGTAGACTGGTTCAACCACTGTGGAAATAGTGTGGAGATTCCTCCGTAAACCAAGACTACAAGTCGCATTTGACCAGGCTATTTCCCTTTTGGGTATCTTACTAAAAGAATAAAAGAATCATACCATAGTGATACATGCATACCCACTTTTATAGCGGTACAGTTTGTAACAGCAAAATCTTGGAAATACTCTAAATAAATATCAACTGATGAATAGGAAAAAATCATGTTTTTTTTCTTAATACAGTGCAGCACCATTTATCCTTAAAGAAGGATAAACCTGGGATATTTCCAGGTAAATGGACACACCTTGAGATCCCACTCCGAAGTGAAATAAATCAGATGTGTGTGTAAATGTTTCACTATTTCTCTGGCATGATAAACCAAAAGTGTAAACAAAGACCAAGGTATATAATAGATATTATGAAACAGGAAGAAAGTGTTCAAATGGGTAAGGGAACTGGAAGGGGAAAAATGAGGAAAGAAGGAAAAAATGGAAACAAACTTTTGTAAGAGGATGAGGGGTTGAAGGGATGGAAAGGAAATTGGAAAAAAAAAAAAAGAAGAATCAAGATATATCATGTACAAGGTCAGGTTCCCTATGATGAATGATATTTAGATACCATTATGTATATCTAAAATACACCAATAAACAATTTTTTAAAAATTAGCTTTTTATTTTTTGGTGCTAGGGCCTTTGCACTGAACTACATTCCTAGAGCCTTTGCTTTATTTTTAATTTTAAGACAGGCTTTCACACAATTACTAGGTTGTCCAGACTGGACTCAAACTTGTGATCTTTCTGTCTCAGCCTCCCAGGGTGCTGGGATTACATATATATATGATAAGATTTTTTTTTTTTTTGCCTGATATTTTTGAATACACACAATCTCTTTGAGATTACTTACATCAGAGTTTTTCAGCGTTTCCCCTTTTCTGGCCTAGATTTTCCTCCTCACTACGCTCACTTTCGTTCCTAACCTCTAGTCATGCTGTTTCCAAGCCTGATGTCAAGCTATTCGTACTTCAGTTGCCCTCTCATGGACGCCCTGCAGACGGCCTCTCCTGACGCATTTGCAACCAGCTTCCTTATACGCGAGATACAAAGCTGAACGTTGTTCTCCTCCTGGAACACCCAAGTGCCTGTTGGTTCAGCCGTGAAAGCTTTCGGTACTCTCTCTCTAACTTTGTATGAGAGGTTTTAAAATAATAAAACTTCAATAAAGTTTCCAAGTACAAATAAGTCAAGGCTGGTATCTTGACTCTTTCAACAGTGGCTTTCACTAAGGAATGCAGAGCATTTTATGATGAATTGTGGCAATTAAGCTTGGCACTTGGGGCAAAGACGGTATGGCTTATTTTTATGAAGGGATAAAATATTGAGGCCTGCTCTTGGATATTTTATCCAACACTTACCACCATAAACTGGCATCAGGAGGGAGGAGGTGGAGTTCATCTTCTGACTTCTATTTTGTTGTTTTCACTAAGAGTTCAAGGCAAGAGTTCTGTCAAGAGTTCTTTTCTGGAGGTTTTTAAAAGATTCACAGTTTGATAGTCCAGTGGAGAATGATAATGAGAAGACCACAGGAAGAGAGGTCTTAGCCCAATCTAGCCCGCCAGGGGGCGCTGGAACAGAGGCCCAGGTAGGTTAGGGATTTGTCAGCCACTGAGGATGAGAAGCTCAGTTCTTTCACTCAGAAGGTGACTTACTGCTGGAGTTAGTAGCCCCTTCCTTCTTGTTCTCTAGCAGACAGGCTACTTGGTCTTCTCTCCTTTGCTGAAGCGCGCTACAGTAAAGGCATTACTTCAAAGGGAAGAGCTGGATCAGCCTACACTGAAAAATCTCCAGTACACCTGCCATGGATAAAATACTGTTCAGTACAGTCAATATTTTTCAAATGCTAAAGATAGGAATTTTTTTTTTAAATTCAGCAAATTTATTCCCTAGGAAATATTCCTGCTTTCTTTCCACCCCCACGCTGGCTTACACTAATGAATTCTTATCTCAAAGGTGTTGACCATAGGAGCAAGCCAATGCAGACTCACTGCAGATAGAAGGAATGGAAACTCCTTTCTCAGTCACGCATCTGGCTATGCCTGCCTTTGGTATCTTATATCAGTTGGATACCTGGCATCCTTCTCAGAGCTTAGTGCATCAAGGGCTGTGCTTTTTTTTTTTTTTTTTTTTGGTCAGACTACAGGTATTTCCACCCAAAAATTTCAAAGCAAATCCTCTCTTACATTTAGCTAGTGTTAACAACCTCTCCATCAGAGCAAAGCATATAGTAACAAAGGAAATTTATGAGAAACTACAGAAGTATAGTTTCTTAAGTCCAGTCCAAGTAGATGAAAACTGCATAAAAGTCAACTAGAAATCTTGCTAAAAATACATATTCCTTGAGTCCAATAGCTGACATTATAAGTCAGTGATTGTAGCACATAACCCCAGTAAGGAAATCGCTACCCTGAAGGACACAGAGACTGAATTTTCCTAGTGGGTTGTGACTTCGGAAAATATATTCTGCTTACTCATCCTTCCCTCCATTTCCAACCAGTTGTGTGTTTACTCAATATATTTCTGATTAGTTTCTCTGTGAATCTCTGCTATGTGTGAAGCGTGGAGCTACAGCTCTGTGTTCATAACTGCATATTACAGCAATGCATAATCATAGCCTAATGGGGTGTCTGATCAGGGGGAAGCACATAAAGCTTCAAAAGTTGGGATCGATTTTTTTAAAGGAAGTTAGTTCTGAGCTGGGTTTTAAAGGATCAGTCTGAACTACTTCAGTGCAACAAAATTGGAAAAGAGAAATGATCTGAGAAGAAAGTATATGATAAGACCCCAGAAATTCAAACCAACCAACCACCCAACCATGCAACCTCCCAACCATGCAGCTTCCCACCCATCTATCCACCTGCCCAACTAAACAATCAACCACTCCACTAACCATGATTCAGGGAGCATTTCTAGCACTCCAGATTATCAAGAGTCCAAGAGAGAATTGTGTGGCCAAGAGTGAGGTTGGTGAGTGAGGAGCAGGCCATGGAAGGCCTTCTACAAAGGCAATTCCATGTCTCTGCCAGTGGCAGTCTTGGTTCAGACCTGTTACCCACATTCACATTCATCTTAGTGTTTTCTTCCTTTACTTATAAAATGTGAAAGTTTCCCCTGTAATCTCAATACTCTGGGAGCCTGAGGCAGGAGGACTACAAGTTTGAGCTGAGTCTGGGAAAAGTGGTGAGGTAATAAGGTCTTGTGTCAAAATAAAAACCAATAAGAAAGGGCTGGGTATGTAGTGCAGTGAGGGCATCCTCAGTCTAATCGAACTCAGTTCCTTCAAGAGACAAAGGAAGACCTGATTAGAACACCCAGAACTCAGCCAGTGTGAAGCCCCCAGTGGTTTCCTTTCATAGCATGCTTCCCTGGCCTGGCCCTGAGGCCGGGACTCCGTTGTCCCCAGTTGTTTGCTCCACAGTCCACTTCCAGCTTCCTAGTCCTGCTGCCCTCCTTCAGGGCTTAGTTTGCAGATGTCTGATGGGGAGGACAACTGAACTGGCTGCAAGATGTGCTTGAGGTTGTTACTTGAAGGATACATTCATCTATTAAAGTAAGGAGAGCAACATAGGTCCTACAGGCTTTCACCCCAAGCACACATCTCAAGGACAATGTCACATGCAGGGTGGTCCATGGATCCCACAGCTGTGCACTCAAATGCTGGGGCAGGAGCCTTAGTTTTGTTGGCCCAGCAACTAGGACATCTTTGAAGAAAAATGGCTGTGTGGTTTGTACATTCAAATCTGCTTCATCTTTCACCATGAATACCCCCTTCACATCTCATTCTCTCTTTTGCAATCCTTTCTTTTATTCTTTTCCAGTTTTCTTTACTTTTTCTCACTTTGGGCTTCTTATGTCTTCTAAATGCCTGTCCCTGATAATGAGCCCAGAAACACAACCTTCTTCAGGTGGTTTCAGTCTGCTTTGAATCCCATCTCCTCTCCCCCAAAGTAAACCCTGTGTCTTACTGAAATCCTCCCCTTGAAGCACTGCACCTTTCCTGCTGCCCTTCGGGTTAGTTTATGCTGACTTACCTGGAAAACCCTTGGAAAAGTTGATTCTACTGAGTTGAATTCCCATCTCTCTCTCTCTCTCACTCGCTCTCGCTCTCTCACTCTCTCGCTCTCTCGCTCTCGCTCTCACTCTCTCTCCATCTTCTCTAAGGAGTGCTTTCATTTCCCCCCAGCCTAAAGGCAGCTCCATCCTGTCCCATCTGTCTACCCCTGTAACACTAACGACTCCTGACTCTATAATTCCTTTTATTTCTGCACATCTGATCTTATTCCCTAGATTAGTAGGTCCTGATCTGGAAATTTATGTCTTATATACTCTTATATCACTCATTAAATCGAGTATAAGTTCAAAACCAAGTAAACTATTAAACACATTTTAATTATATGAGAATTACAAAATTTTCTACATAGCAAGTTCTTTCTAAAATATCATACATAAATAAATTATTGACCCTTTGCCAGGCTTTTCACTTGGCTTCTGGACATGGTGGTGGCCTGGCTTCTCAGCAGCTCACTTCTGCTCTTGCCATCGGAATGTCTGAGGACTGGGGAGGGTTTCTTTCCTCACATAGGAAATGGGAATATGGGAAGATGGAGTACTCGGCTAGGCTGGTCCTTGAGTTGCCATAAAAACAGACTGAAGAATGTCTTACAGTTATCATCGAATGTATTTTGTGGCTACACACATATTTAAGGCCAATTAATAAATTTTTAAAGATGACTGAAGTCAATATCTGCCTGATACTGTTTCTAATTTTTGTCACTATTGTGTCACTTCTCTTCTGGCTTCATGAATATTTGTCTTTAAATCTACAGACAACTTGCATTCCTGGTTTCTCCTAAGTGAAAATCCAAGGAGAAAAATTATAGAAATCATGCTAGCAGCCTATAATTCTATTTGATTCTTTCTCAACTTGTAGAGATAACTAAGTAAGGTTGTTA
>NW_004524755.1:4680950-4682230 GCF_000260255.1 Octodon degus | reverse complement strand
CCTTCCTTCCTTCCTTCCTTCCTTCCTTCCTTCCTTCCTTCCTTCCTTCCTTCCTTCCTTTCTCCTTCCTTCTTTTTTCTTTGCAGAACCGGAGAGTGAACTCAGGCCCTTGTGCTTGCCAAGGAAGCGCTTATTCTATTGAGCCATCTCTCCCCAGCCCCTTTTTCATTTTAAAACACTTTAGGTTTCTAGAATAGCTTGAAGTTCATAGCAAAGGGGAGCAGAAGGTGCAGGAATTTCCCACAAGCCTCATGAGTCCCCACTCGCATGGTGCACCCCACTGTCACCACTCCCTACCCAAGTGGCACCACTGTTACAGCCCATGCTTTTACACTGACTGGCACACCACAGTCACCCCAAGTTCTTCATTCACATGATGGTTCACTCTGTAATTTTTACCCTATGGTTTTGGGCAGCGTGGAATGCCGTGCGCCCATAATTAGCATAATACAGAGTCCTATGACACTCCTCTGTGCGCCATTGACTTGTCCTTCCCCGCCAACCTCTGCAAACCATGATTTTAAATGGATTAAACACTTTTTACCTTTGTCAAAGTGTTGCCTTTTACAGGACTTCAGCTAGTTGGAATCACACGCTGTGTAGCATTTGGGGTTGGCTTTTCTCCACTTAGTAACATGCTCTTGAGATGACTGCATCCCATGGGTGTCTAACTCACTTCCTTTTAGCAGGAAGCGTGTTCTGTTGTCTAGGTGTGCAGAGTCTTTCTCTCCACCCACCTGCTGAGCAGCCGGCTTTCCACACTGTGACAGCTCTAGGAAGGAAGTTACCATAAATATCTGCATGGAGGTTTTTGGTGCCGACATCAGTTTTCAACTCCTTTGGATAAATACCAAGGAGGGCAGTTGCTGGGTCACGTGGTAGGAGTGCTTAGTTCTGTAAGAAGTTGCCAAATTGTCTTTCAAAGAGAACATATTGTTTTACAATGAAGGAAATTTCCTGCGGCGTCGTGTTTTGACCATTGTAACAAGTGTGTGGTGAAACTTTATTTTTGTTTTAACTTGCATTCCCTGATGACACAAGATTAGGTCTGCCATTTCTTAAGCTCATTTGCCATCTCTGTCTTCTTTGAAAGAGTGTCTCTTAAGATCTAGTCTTTTTCAAAGTCCAGCATAATTTTTTTTATTAGGTTTTAAGACCTCTTCATTCCTTTGAACAACATTTCTCCATAAGATTTATCTTTCCCAAACCATGCTCCTAGTCCACAGTTTATTTCTTGTTGATATGACATTGTCTTATAAGAGGTGAAGTTTTTTTTTTTT
>NW_004524755.1:4665297-4680214 GCF_000260255.1 Octodon degus | reverse complement strand
CTAGATTGTTACATTATTATTATTATTATTTTAATCTTATTTACTGATTCATTTGGTACAGGATCTCACTACACAGTTTGAACTCGTAGTGCTCTTCCTGTCTCCACCTCCCCAGTGCTGGGATTACAGGCATGCAATACCGTACCTGGTTTTGGTGGCCAGAGCAGCACCAGGGTCCCACGGCACGTGGTGCTGGTGATCAAATCTGGGTCCTTGCATTTGTCAGGCAGGTGCTTAGACTGCAGAGCTAAATCCCCAGCCTTATTATTATTATTATTATTATTATTATTATTATTACTGTTGCACGTGGAGATCCAGTTGTTCTAACACCATTTATTGAAAACTATCTTTTCTCCATTTATTGCCGCCGGCCCTGTGTGGAAGGTCAGTTGACCCCGCTTCTGTGTCTCTACTTCTGGATTCTCAGTTCTCTTCTCTGGATCTGTTTTTCTACCCTAGTCTTTCCTTACCAGCCCGCCCACTGCCAGTCGCTGTCCCTGTGCTGCCGGTCCTGAGGTCAGGGGATACACATCATGGAGCTTTGTTTTCCTCCTCCATTACTGACTGGGTGCTCTGGGCTTTTTTCTTCCTCATGTAAACCTTGAGTTTATATTGTCTGTGATTTTGACTGAGATTGCCTTGAATTTTTAAGTCAAGTTGAGAAGAACTGATTTTGTTTTTATGATTTTGAGTTCCTAACCATGAATATCTCTCTATTTATGTAATTCTTCTTTACTGCATTTGAACTGTGTGACTTTCCTTATGTTAACATGTACAATATAGTTATATTTATCATTTTGGGGTGCTAGATCAAACTGTTGTTTTTATTTCCAAATCAATTTTCATATTGGTGTATGGACACACACATGTCCTTGTATATTAATTCATCTTCAACACTGGCATAAGGGCCGGCCAGATAGCTCATTGGAACATATCGCCTGCTTAGGCATAGCGCAGCTGCTGAGGTTTGATCACTGGCGTGCTGTCCCGGCCCTACCCCTGGGGTGTGCTGAAGTGGCAATTGAGACTGGGAGTGGTGGCACATGCCTGTAATCCCAGTGCTTGGGAGGCTGAAAACAGGAGGATCATATGAGTCCGATTTGCGTAGTGAGACCCTGTAGACCCTGTCCTAAATACATTAAAAAAAACCCATTGGTATAAACACCTATTAATTCTAAGAGTGTTGGTATTGATTGTTTCTGATTTTCTACAGAGAGACATCTGTTAACAAAGACACAATCACAGAAGTCTTACCTTCTGTCTTGTTTTAGTTCATTACCTAAGACTTGTAGAATGACAAGAACAGGTACGGTGAGAGGCGATACGCTCTGTTCCTGTGATCTTAGTGAAGCTTCTAGTTCCTCAGCAGCATGCTGCTTTTCGTAACACAAGTGATGGAAGGCAAACCAATGAAGTATGACCCTCTTCTCCTACTGTAGCTAGAACAGAGGATATACAAGCACATTACCCTTCCTTTCATGTGATCTTCTATAGAACAGAAAATCTCGAGGAACATGATGAAAAAGGCGCATATCTGTGTAGTCTACAAGACACTGGATGAACAAGGGAAGTCTCTCTGAGAATTTCTCTTTGACCAATTTGCAGAGTCAGCAAAAGAGCTTTCTAGGCAGAGTGGATGGTCCATGGAAAGGCTTCAAGGTGGAAAAAAGTTTGGCAAGTTCAGGTGCACAAAGGGGTCACTGTTGAGGTGGCTGAGCGAGCCCTGTCCCTTTCCCCTGCATGGGAAGCTGATTGGTAAGCTCGGTTTGGCCTCCGCTGTGCAGGGCACATGCGCTGACATCTATCTCAGACCTCCCTCCCATCTAACCCAGGGCAACCCCTACTTTGGAGGCCATGGGGAGGTACTTCCTATATGCAAATCAGGTAATTATGCAACAAAGTCGTCTCATGTAGTGTACACAAACATGGTAAATGTTATCCATGTTCCCTTGGGTTTTCTTTATAAGTCAAAATCTTAGCCTTTGGTTTATAAGCTTATGCAGATTGGATGGTTTTATAAACACTTTGGTTGGTTCTGATTTACTTACATTTGACTGATTACCATATCATTCTTTTACAGTAATTTGAAGTTTAAGAAGCCTCTTGGGATTTATTTGCTTAAGAAAACAACTATTTAACTTAAAAGGCCCTTTTTACTTTTTTATCTTTAGAACAGGAAAGTATGATTTCAAAAATATAAATAAATGAAAAATCTCATTATTTTTCAACTTGCAACTTAAAAGTTCATAATACTTGTGCAAGTTTTAAGTTAGCTAAATAGATTCACACATCCATAATGCAGGAAAATCCAACCGGCAACATGACCAGTGGTTTTACTTATGTTGTGCTGACAACTATTGGAGAGGCAAGAGATGCACGCTGTGTATTTCTTCACTGTGCCTCAATGCAGGAAGTTGATGACTTCTTCAGAGACTCCAGAGTATCAGACCTTTAGAAAAAATTGTCATCAAACCAAAGACAAGATTTGGATACAGGTTCTGAAGCCCAGTTTATTGGTTAAGGTACTTGGTATTGAAAGCGATAGATAATTTATCGATAGTGGGCTTAAGCAAAGAAGATACTGGTTTACGTGACTCAAAACGCCAGAGGTCTGAGAGGATTCAGGTCTAACGGAACACAGAGACTAGAGTCTGAGTCTCCAACATCATCCCAACTCTTGACTTTCCATCCCTAAGCGCGGGTGCCTCTCTTGTTTCCATCTCGAGGTTAAGAGGTTTTCAATAAGTTGAGGCCCAGTGTGCAGGGTCCATGGAAGTCCAGCGAGGAGTTGAAAGTGTGCGCACATGTTCCTTGCTCAGTAATTACATCCAGATGTTCTGGATTTCTGCTTGGGCCGGGAGATCAACCCTGAGTCAGGCTCTGTGCTTAACTGATGTGGTTCTCTGACTGGCCAGTCCTCAGTAATAAGCTGCTCATGGAGCTAAGAAGTTGAGCACCAGTTGCCCAGGACAGAGGCTGAGGACAGGACTGGCCCAGGACAGGACTGAGAGGTGACATTCTTTTTCTTCACTGTGTGGTTTTCTCCCACAATTTTTGGTTACTAGGGTTAGTGGGGTTCATGCTGGCAGACTCGCATATGCGCAGAACGTACCTGCACCATCCGCCCCATCAACCCTTCCCTGTTATCCCCAGTTCCACAATTTGGGGGATCTCAGGGTGCATATGTCATTCCACACAACCCTGACTTCTGCCACCTGCCCTTACACCCCCTTCCTTCCCATACTTCCTCTCATCTAATAAAGGGGTCTATCTCCTTTCCTGTCTTAGATTCTGCACTTTCAGGAGCACATATGCCATATTTGTCTTTCTGAATATGGCTTATTTTGCTCAACTCAGTGATCTTCAGATCCCTCCATTTTTCAGCAAGTGACGAAGCTTTGTTCTTTCTTGCGGGTGAGTGCGTCTCCATTGTGCACATGTGCTACGCTGGTGCACACACGGGCTGGTTCGGTGTCTCAGCTGTTGCACATTGTACTGCAATAGGCAGGAGTATGCGGGAGCCTTACGGCGTGCTGATGAAGTTCCTCCAGGCACATGCCAGGGAGTGGGACAGCACTATTGTCAGTCTTTGGAGGAGTCTCCATGTTGATTTCCTCAGTGGATATTCTAATTCAAGTTCTCACCAGAATTAAGGTTAAAGAATTCCTTTAAATGTATTTGATACAAGGTTTCACTATGCAGCTCAGACTTGTAGTGATCCACCTGTTTTCAGCCTCCTCAATGCTGGGATTACAGGCTGTGGCCCCATGTGTGGACTCTGTCACCAGCTCAGTGCATCTGGGGGCAGGGCCGGTGTAGTATGTGGTGCTGGGGATTGAACCCCAGTCCCTGCACTTGCTTAAGCAAGTGTTTAGTCCACTGAGCTATCTTGCCGGCCCTCTTTTCGTATTCTTGATGATTACCATTCTGACTGGGCTAAGAGGGGATCTCTGTAGTTTTGATTTGCATTTCCCTAATGGCTAGTGATGCTGAACATTTTTTCATGTATTTATTGGCCATTCTCTTCCTGTTTGAGAACTGTCTGTTCAATTCTTTTCCCTATGTATTGATTGGGCTATTTAATTTTTTGTGGATTTTTTTTTAGATATTTATGTTTTCTAGGTATCAATCCTCTATAGGAAACTTGAGGTATATTTTCCTAGAAGACAATAAATATTGGATGGTGAAATAAAGAATGCAGCCAACAAAGCCAAATGACAATGTTCATGCTTAAATTCTCCTAAACAAATAAATATCCATAGAGCACCATTAAGGCGATGTTTAATCTCTTAATTAATGGGAAAAATAAAATCGCAGCCTGGATAGAGGTTGAAGCTTTGTCATAAATTACTTGGTGGATGTGGCCAGATCTCTCTGGTACTATACCTTAGTATCCTCATTTCTAAGAGGAGGGATTGAACTCTGTGTTCTCTCCAAGTTTTTTTCCATCCTGAAATGGTAATGACCCTGGACCTGCCAAAGGAGAATGGGAAGATTCTCCTGGCTTAGCATTTCGTGGAAAAGAAAACGGAAGGAGGCCCAGGTGCAGGGCAGGGGAAGAAGCCAGGTTATCCTGAACCTCGAGGAAAGGAAGCACAGAGTCCTTGGGGAGGGAGGTCACGTCTAGGACAGGCCTTCTTCCTGCTCACTGGGGCGCACCCGCCATTCAGAGCCTGCACCACGCAGCGGCTGTGACAGTTGCCATAGAGAGGGATAAATAGACTGTTGTTTGGTGCAATTACTTGGGTCCTTCAAAAAGGTTTCACACTCAAAATAAATATTATATATGGCTCTCATCAGCTGTGACTAATCCAGAAATAAAAACATATACAGTATATTTTCTGAGGCGTTAGAAGTATTATGTTGGACACGTCCATAAAGTCTCATCCAGAGTACCTGAAGTTATACAGATTTGGGAATTTAAATTTTCTTTGGATTTATAAAAACATAGATCCAAGATGCATACCACATATTATGTTACCTAAACAGGGGTACAGTGCAGCACACTGCAATGATGTATATCTATCAATATTCTGCACTAAAATGTATGAGTGTTTCACTGAGAAATAAAAAATAAATTGTCTCCTCAGCATCAAATGGGTTAGATATGTGGACTTTGCAGTGACGGATAAAGAACTATGGACTGATCGGTACCAGAGTTAATCAAGATCAGATCATCTTGGATAAGAGACAAAGAGAGGGAGAAGGGGCCGGGAGACGGCTCAGTAGAGTAAATAAGTACTTGCCTGGCAAGTACAAGGGCCTGAGTTCAATCTCTGGTTCCGCAAAAAAAAAAAAAAAAGAAAGAAAGAAAAAAGAAAAAAAAGAAGGGGAGAATGGGAGTGAGCAAAAGAGAGAGATGTGCTCTGGCTATCTGGATATCACTGAATGAGTTTTTAAAAATTTTTATTTGTTTTTTTTTTAAATTTAGGTATTTGGTACAGGGTCTCGCTATGCAGCTCCAACTTATGGTAATCCTCCTGTTTCAGCCTCCCCGGTTCTGGGATTACAGGCATGCTCCACCATGCCTGGTCTCTGTGGCTGGCTCAGGGTGCCCAGGGGTGGGGCTGGTGCAGTGAACAGTACTGGGGATTGAACCCAAGTCCTTGCACTTGCCTCAGCAGGCGCTTAGTCCTCTGAGCTATCTCAGCAGCCCTACATGAGTTGAATTGTTTTCTGTTCTCTCCTTGTCCCAGTCTCCTTAAGTGAATGGCTCACATCAGCTTATGAATTGCTCTGTAGTGTTTGATGAGCCACACATTCCTGAATCCCCTTTTACTGATACTCACCAAGCTGCACTGAGTACAAATCTCAGGACGATCCTTGTTGATTTCTTTCTTGGGCTACTTTCTTCCACTTGTTCTTTGTGTGTTGGTGTAGTTCTCTTCTTTTGCTCTTCTGCATATTTTCTTTTCTTCTTTTTTATATTTTAGGGAAGGGTCCACAGGGTGTTCATGGTCTCACTACTAAATGGGACTCGAAGTGATCTGCCTGTTTACAGCCTCCCAAGAGCTGGGATTACAGACCCATGCCACCACGCCCAGTCTCAATTGCCATCTCAGCATGCCCTGGTGGTGGGGCCAGAGCGGCAGGCCCTGGGATCAAATCCCCGGCCCCCTGTGCCTGCTTACAGGTGCTTGAATCCGCTGAGCTATTTGGCCAGCCTTCTTCTGAATATTTTACTTTGGTTCACTGATAAACCCCTTACTGTGTTAACCAGCTTTCCATCATTGTACAAGATACCTGAGGTAATCAACTTAAAATGAGGAAAGGCTTGTCTTGGCACAGTGTTAAAAGCCTCAGCTCACGGTCAGTTGACTTACTGAGTTTTGAGGTAAGACTGCAATTAATGGCAGGGCGTTTTGCCAGGGAAGTGTCTTACCGTATCCCAGCCAGGAAGCGGAGAGCAGGGCCAGGGCTTCTGGTAACTTCTCCGAGGACATGTCCCCTGTGATCTTCCACTGAGCTCCATGGCTGAACTTCCCATCACCTCCACATAGTACCACAAGTTGAGGAGCACGCTTTCTTCAACATATGAGGCTTTGGAGGTACTTACAACCCAAACTCTAGCACCTATGGGTAGCATGTCCCCCTGCATACTTTGTCCAATCAAGTCAGGACTCAACTGTAATAAAACTACAGCTTTCCTCACCCTCATGATTGCAACTAAACTCCTTAGATAAAGGAGTACCCTGTACACCAGGGCACCTGGCCCCTAATTTATAGGATAAGTTTTGGTTTTTTGGTTCCCCTCCTGACGCCCCCTGCCAAATTATAGGAGACTATTTTTAGTACCCCAACATGTTCAAACTATATTCACCTCATTCTTTGCACCTGCAGTTTTCATTTTCTAAAATTGTGCACCTCTTCAAATACCTAATTAATTTATATTTATGATTCAAACTCAGCTGAACATCTGTTTCCCAAGGAAATTTTACTGGTCATGCCCAGCTGGAATCAGTTACCTCTCTGCACCTCTCTAGTGGCGGGGGAGTTTATGATTTATCAGAGCACAATCTATAATGCCTCCTTCTTTTGAAGGATTCTAGATCTGTGTGAGTAGAGGCCAGGAAGCTCATATCCTCTTGGTCCAGAATAACCCATAATATCTCTCAGCAAACTTTAGTTGAGCAAACGACTATCCTTTGCCCCATCTCCCATCTTAAGGCTCCTACTGAGCATTCAGTATGATTTTACTTTCCCAAAGTGTAGTTCTTGACACATTAAGTCTAGAAAATGCTGATTGGATCTTTCATGATTCACATTATTAGCTGTCATTCAAGATAAGTGAGATTATGCTAGAGTACCAAAAAAAAAAAATCCATAATCTCAGAGTCACATGACCTAAACTTACTGCATGGACCTCAGGCAACATGAGCTGCCTCAATCATTTTGTGACTGCTGAGATATAATGTCTGATTCTGGCAAATTAAAGGAGGAGAGGTTATATTTGGTTAAAGCTTCAGTCCAGAGTTGGCTGGCTCCAAGGCAGGAGAACACAGCACAGGGGCCTGGTGGAGGAGACTGCTCATGGCATGGAGCATGAGGAGGAGGAGAGAGATAAACAGATAGATAGAGAGACAGAGAGAGAGAGAGAGAGAGAGAGAGAGAGAGAGACAGAGAGACAGAGAGAGGCAGAGAGGAGAGGAGAGGGGAGGAGAGGGGAGGGGAAGGGAAGGGAATGAAAGAAAAGGGAAGGGAAGGGAAGTGAAGGGAAGGGAAGGAAAAAGACGAGAAGGGAAGGGAAAGTGGGGAAGGAAGATGAACCATCCAGGTCATGCCCACAGTGACCCCAGTTGCCACCAGAGCCCAGGTAATGGCACAGCAGCTAGAAGCTCCCATGACTCAATGACTTTCTAAACACTGGAGGCTTTGGGGACATAGGAGATCCAGACCATAACCCAAGTCCTCCAGGTGGTCAGGTTAATGGGTTATTGTAATATTTGACAGCCAGTGCAATTTTTCCACATTTATGAGGAAAAGCATACAGTTTAACATCAGGAGTTGATTTTTTAAAAAGCAACCTCTAGATCAATATCAATTTATTTTAGTTTACATCCTTTAAGGTTGTTGTCTAGTTATCTCCCCAAAGCCTCATACAGTCACTGGGGTTTGTGATTAATTCATGATCCAAGGCTGGGATTATGAGTGTGAGTGCTACACCCTCCTGGGGCAGGTAATCTGCATACAAATGTGAGGAGGTGAGAGAGGCTCCCTAGAGCAGCTGTTGCAGCTGCTGCTCCTCCCTTTTACTCTTGCTAGTTACTGTTTTCCACTGCCATGAACTGCTGCCCTCCGCCACGTGCCACTCTGCCTTGGGGCCAGCTGAATATGGACTGAAACCTGCACAATCTGTGGGCTGAATAAGCCTTCCCTTCCTTAATTTGGGGCATCAGGTATTTTATCCCAGCAATGGGAGAAGAGTAAACGAGAACATCTATTACATCAGCATCCAAAACCTTAATTCTTTGAGCCTGTAAATCTTTTACAATTGCACTAGCTAGTTACATGCATTTATGGGGTACAGTGTGATAATTTGACCCATGTACACAGTGTATAATGATCAAAGCAGGGTAGTTGGTGTTTTCATCTCTTTCACCATTTTTAAAAACTACTGATCAACAAACGCAGCTATATATATTTATAGGGTGCAGGGTAACATTTCAACATATGTGTACCGCACATACTAATCGAATTGGGGGAGTTAATGCTTCTACCTCCTTACCATTACTTTGTGTTTGGAGACTGCAAGATATTTATACAGCACACAAAGGCTTATCGTGACTTAGCCCCCACTCTGTTGTAGGAAGCGAGAGCTCTTCACACTCTGTGCGGTGGCGCCTGATTCCAACCTCTCCCCTTCCCATCCCTGAGCCTCTCAGTCTTGCACTCACTTGCTCCCTGAACACCAGCATGCACCACCACCAAAGGTGCCGCTAGCCTTGCCTGTCTTCCTCCTCCCTCCCTCTCCTGGTCTTGCCCTCCTTCTCTTCCTCCTCCCAATCCCTGACTGTCATTGCATATCATCTGGATTGTGGCGTGATTGCCTCCCTGTCCTCTGTCTCTCTCCATCCATTCATCTGACACCCGGTCCCTAGAATAATCCTGAAAATAGCCTTTTGTGCCACAATGTTGCTCCTGCACTTACAGAGTCAAATATTTAACCTGCAGCTTCTCACCAAGGCCTGTGATAACCCCCGTTCCTCTCCATAGAGACCGTACTTTCTCAGTCTCCCAGTGAAAGCCCTCGGGTCCCGCCATAGACCCTCCCAAGCCTCCTCATTTCCATCTGTCCTGGCTTAGCAGTGCTGGGCTGTTTTGAAGTTTTTATGAAACAATACACAGGAATCCCCTGTCACACAGCTCTGCCTTCCAGTCACTTCTGAATATTATTGTGGCAATTTGTAAAAACACCTACCACGTCTTTTGATCTTCTGCACTCCCTTGCTAACTTCAGGGTGAGAGGCCAGTATGGCCCTTCAGTCTTCAGGATTCGTTGAGACGACAGAGTTTACAGGCACACAGACGTGAGTCATCCGTATTGCAAAATTAGATACAGAGCTCTTGTTCAGTTCTTTGCGGTGAGTAGCTCCAGTTCAAGAGCAAAGCAGCAACTCAAAGGTGCCAATGGCTTGAAGCTGGAAAGAGTCTGCCTTTTTAGCTGCCAGTGTCTCCTCGGGGGCCAACTGCATTTTTTCTTTGACATGAGAATTCGCAAAAACCTTTGGTCCCCTCTGGGTGGAGCAGCGTATTATAAGCCCAATGTATTTGCAATATTAAAGTAGTCAAAGGATATTACACCATCCCCTGGCATTCTTGCTGAGAATAAGGGTGGTACACTGCTTGATGCTTTTTTTTTTTTTTGCATTCTTATTTAAATTATTGGAAATGGGGCTCTAAAGATGATGTTATACTGTATAAAGAGTGCTGGAGACGGGTGTGGCAGCACACGCCTGTAATCCTAGCACTTAGGAAGCTGAAATGGGAGAATTGCCATGAGCCTGAGGCCAGCCTGGACTAAATAACGAGACCTTGTTTCAGAAGAAGAGAGTACAGGACCAGCAGCCGGAAAGCCTAGCTTCTGGGATCTCTTGGGGCAGATGGTGTGACCCGTGAGCACACGTGAGGGCCTGCCTCCTCGGGAGACGGTAGTAAGCAAATTGTGGAAGGGCTTTGTGTCCTTGCTAGCTTGACTTGTGCCTGTAATTTATACATACAAAGTACGAGATACACAGATCACCTCAGAAGAGTTTTTAGTATATTTTGTACCTGCTGAACATACTGTGTAAGTACCAAAGTGGGTTCCTCAGAGAGAAAGGTGCATGCTGAGAGTCGACGGCGGCCACACAAGCTATCCAAATATTTTCTGCTACATTTTCCTTCTGGTGTTGGCCTTCCTGAGGAGTAGGAAGGCATCCAGGAGGGAAGTGATTTCCTATAACAAAGAACATTGGAGGACTATGACAATTTCAAGGGTGAGAGCTAATGAAATTTCTTTTCCCTGGGGCAAAAGGCCGTTACCTGGGCGAGTACCTGTAAGCCAGGGCAGAGGAGAGGCTCAGCTGCTTTCGCAGGCAGTCACCCGCTAGACTCTGGTTGGTCTGGTGTATATAAGGAACCCCAGACAGCTCGGGTGGCGGCGACTCTGACACTGATTCTGGCTGCTCAGGGACAGCAAGGCTCGCCCTCGGGCTGCAGAAGAAACCTGACCCCGAATCCCAGAGGCTCACGCCAGCTCTCAGAGCTGTGCCAGGCCCGGACGCTGACTCTGCCCGGCCGCATCCCCCAGCTTCTTTCCTGGACCCACCTGACCTCCCTGGAAGAAGAGCAGAGACCTTCAGTTAGGAAGGCAAAGGAGAAAAGGAAGTTGACCGTAGTGGGCAGCTTTCTTTTGTTCTTTTGGCCTTGCACCTGTGTCCTTGTGGTCACCTCAACTGCGGAGAAGATTTCTCGTGAAGAGGGAAGAGCAGTGCCCAACTTCAGTGGAAAAAGAATTTTATAAAAGGAGCCCAGTTTATATGTTCCAAAATTCTGACCCTTCTCTGACAAAACTAAACAAAAAAGGGGATACAAATGAATGACCATTTTGTACCTGTATATTCAAAATAGTTAGGGTAGATATATGGCTGCATTCTCTTAGTTCAATGAATAGAGAGATTTGTTTTAATAGTGTTTGTGGACAGGATATCATGTCTGCATCTTGTACAATGAATAACCACTAACAACAATATGCAATGTATTAATTATTGAAACTGTGCTAGTAATCGGTTTTGTAACTGTCTCATTGCTATTTGTCTCTCAATAAAATTATTAAAAAACCCCTAAGCCTCCTATTTTTTCCCTACTGAAGTTATGCTAACCAGATCAAAACCATTACTTTATAATAACTATTTCCTATACCAACGTTGTTGCATGTTCTTTTATGCAGAAAGGTCGGTCTGTCTGTTTCGAGTTATTTATCACGCCAGGGCACCATAAAAGAGGTTTTTTACTCCAAAAATGAGATAACATTATAGACATTTGCTGTGTACTATTGATCCATGTGTTGGGCACTTGCCCATAAATATATGCCAGAATATAAGGCTCATTTTAGGATGTAGAACAATAAATATTCATTATCTCCCTCCAAAACTTTCTGATTGGGATAAAAGTGAAAACTATTGAAAGGTGTTGAAAGCAGGACGCTCGGTAGTGGCGCACTGAGAGTCTCAAGGACACAAAAGACCCCGATGATTTCAGCTTCCAGTTCCCCGCCGCCCCGGTGAGGCCCCGTGGCAGCAGGCGTTCTGATTGCGCTTATTGCTCTCCGTTGCTTTGAATGATTAAGCTTTGGCAGGTGCCTTCAAAGGGGCCATAGTCCTCAGTGCGTACTTAGAACAGCATGTTACATATGGCCTTAAGACTTGGGAAGGAGACACAAGAATACCTCATATTCGAACGGAAAATTTTTCTGAAGTTTCCCACCCTTGAGCGGCTGCCTGTAAAATCTGTGCAACGTACTCTGAGCGCCCTCTCCCGGTCGGATGTAAAAATAGTTTGGAAGAACAGCTGTGGACATCCGTGTTAGTACCGCTAATTTGAACTTAGTGAAAATGGAAATCACTCAGTGATCAGAAGAGAGAAACAAGCAGGCAGGGAAGAAACTCTCACACTGACTGTGCAGTGTAAGGGTAACCCCCGACTCACGCTCCCACCGGAAGCGCCCCAAGGCTGCGCTCGGTCGCGCGCTGTGGCCGGCTGATGATAAGGGCTGAGCAGCTGCCTCCTCTGAGCGAGCGGAGCCCGTCTGAGTGCTGCGCGGGTCCGGCTTGGGGCGCAGGGACTTTGTGACACAACCGCGTGGAACACACTGGCGATGTGCTTGTTGTCGTGCACGTTTGCACTTCGCACCCTGGGGTCCCTTGTGGCACCCTAGTGGAGGATGAGAAGACTGCTGCTGTTTGGCTGAGTGCACGGACAGAAGGAACCCAAGGGGAACGGGGAGATGGCCCAGTTGAATAAGCGTGTGCCTGGCAAGCCCAAGGACCTGAGTTCAATCCCCGGTTCCCGGAAAAAAAAAAAAAAAAAAAAAAAAGGAGCGAGAAAGAACCCAAGATCCCCTGAAAAGGCTCATTTTCACTGTAAAAGGTTGCAGGATTAATCAATCACATTTCTGACCATGATAAAGCCTGAAAGGTATGAATCTGCCTCTGGGGCAGAATTTTGGGTTTTGGATGCTGTGACATCTAGCTGATTATGTCAATATGAGTCAGAAACACTTGAATAAATTGGATCGGCGAGGTTCTGGGTGCCGCTGAAGGGGGCTACTGAAGACCGAAGACCCTCCCTGGGTGTGGGGGGCACTAACCGCGAGGCCGGCTGCCCCAGCGGGACAGAAGGGAAGGGCAGAGGGGAGGCTCTTTTCCGTGTCTTCTAAGGAGCTCCAGTCTTCCCCCGAATGTTGGCGTCTCGCTTCCAGCTCCCGGCAGACCCTTCAGCCTCCTGAGGCGGACCTGCACGGGACCCTACACTGAGCCCCCGGCTGTTGACTGGATTCTCCGGACCTCCAGTGTGCAGACGGACCTTTTTCCACTCTTCCACACCTGGCTCTGCAGGCCGCTGTTGTAAGTCAGTCTTGTAAATCCTTATGCGGTGGTACCTCTGGTCAGGCACTTGATTCTTTACACGATTATGGTTGCAAATCAAATTGAATGAGAGGCAAATCCAATTTAGTGGTTTGGTACTATGGGGGCTTTAGGAGGGAATTTTTTTTCAAAATTTTATTGATAAACAGATAGCAATGAGACAGTTTCAAATCAAATCGGAAGTACAGTTTCAACAAATAACACACTGTATATATTCTTCTTAGTGGCTAATTGCTGTACAAGATGCGGACTTGAGATCCTATTTACAAACACCATTAGAACAAATCATTCTATTCATTAAGAGAATGCAACTATATATCTATCCCAACCACTTTGAATACACAGATACAAAATGGACATTCATCGGTATACCCCATTTTTTCTAAGTTCCGTTATTGAATATTATAGGTGTGTAAACTCAGCAAAATATTCTAAAAGAGTCCAGTAGCCCATAATAGCATTGGGTCTTCTGTTTAACTGGCAATGTCAGAAATTATTGACCTGAGTCCCCCACAGCTCAACATAACAACATGGCTTTACTTCCTATATTTCGTCTTCATACTTTTCTACTGGATGGTTAAGACCAAGGTAAAGCAGGACCTGTGCAACAAGAGTTGTAGCTTTTGGGTCTGAGAAGGTCAGTGAAATGCCCTCAGGATTTATCCTGAGATCCTGTACCTCAGATTGTAGAACCTTTGTCAGTGCAGCCATGTGGATGAGTCACGGCCATTGCTTGACCCATGTGCTCTCTGTGAAAGCCTGAGAGAGTGTCTTCTCCCCATGTGACTCTCCTTAGGCACACTCTACGTCATCGATCACTTTTGTCTTTGGCCCCATAATCTTCTTGATCAGAAAATTTGGGACACTACCGAGTTACATGACGTTACAGTACAAGTTCTCATATGTCCTGAGTCTTAATTGACCTTAGAAGGTTAGGGCCAACATATTGGCTTTCCTTGTAGCCCCTTAGGAGGGATTTTGATTTGGTTCTTGTCCAGTTTGGTTTGTGACCAGAATCCTGGAATTTGTGAAAAGGGGTACTGCTGCATAAGTGCATCTCTTGCACTAAATTGGCTTCTCTAGTGAGCACTAACAGAGACAGTTGCCGAATTTCTTGTCTCTTGGGCCAGTCTTCCTGGGCTTGACAGGTAGCTGGGCTTCTGAGTGCACCACTGAACAACTACCCCCTGAGTGCCAGTTCCACGTCTGTAGAATGACCATCCCAAGGGTGTACCCTGCGTTACTGTGAAGATTATATAAAATGCCTGTGAAATTCTTAAGCTAGTGACTAACACATAATACGTGCTCAGTAAATGCTAGCTCCTAGTGTTAATCTCAGTCGGAAGGGGAGGGGTCAGTCCGCTGTCAGCCATTCATCCATCCCAGCGAACCTAAGAGCAGTTCTTGTCATCAGTGTGTCCAGTGTTCAGATGGCAGAATTGCGTGGTCTCAAAGGGCCCTACAGGTCTCTGTGGAGCTCTCCAGATCCGAGCTATACTTTCTTTCCTGGCAGATTCACACAGCACACCAATGGGGATTTGTGTTGCTGCTGTTTTGAAATGAATTCTTTTTATGTTTTATTTTTGATGGTCACATAATGATTGCATACATGCATGTGATACAGTGTGATACAATATATAATGGGCTTATGTCTTTTATATATATATTTTAGGGAACGGTCTACAGGGTATTCAGGGTCTCATGACTAGATCAGACTTGCAGTGATCTGCCTGTTCACAGAGTCCCAAGAGCTGGGATTACAGGCGTGTACCACAATGCCCAGTCTCAATTGC
>NW_004524755.1:4655773-4664695 GCF_000260255.1 Octodon degus | reverse complement strand
CTCCTCCTCCTCCTCCTCCTCCTTCTTCTTTCTTCTTCTTCTTTGGCAGAACCAGGTATTGAACTCAGGCCCTTGCGCCCCTGGCTTATATCTTAATGTCCCCCCAAATCTTCATGTGGTCATAAGTGGGGCTTTTTGGAGGTGACTGGATTTACAGTGTGTGGTGCTTGGATTATAGATGTGATGCTGGAATTAATTCACAGTTTCATGCCAGGATTAATAGTGCTGCACCCTGGTGTGAGTGCTGCCCCAAGGGAGGGCAGCCTAAATAGAGCATAAGGGAGAGACAGGGACTGATGCTGTTGCTTGCTGCTTCTTCACTGCCTCACTGCTTTACGGCCTTCAGCCCACCATGAACAGTTTCTCCTCTGAGATGTCCCCTGCTGTGCCCCCACCTTGGATCCAGGCAACTGTGGACTGAAACCTGTACAAACTGAGCTACAATAAACCTTTCCTCCTTGAACTTTGGGTGTTTATTTTGTTTCAGAAATGAGAAAATAAGACAATATCTATCATCTCAAATTTTTGTCATATTTTTGTGATAACATCTTCAAAATCTTCTTTTCTAGATCTTTTGAAGCATATTATACATTATGTACAACTCTAACATGTTATTCTGCACTGGAACACCAGAACTCGCTTCTCCTATCTAGCTGCTACTTGTACCTACTGACCAACTTCTCCTAACTCTCTCCTTCTCTTTACCCTCCTATAACTCTTGTAACAATCATTTCACTCTCTGAAGTAAATTCTACATTTAGAAATGTTACATATCAGAAGTGACTTGAATTTTCCAGATGAGTGGGAAATTTTATGAAAGACAGTATACAGCTATCCCATGTTAGCCTGTGATGGACGGGAATAGAAAGCTTCGTGATTCCGACTGAGGAAAACACTCACACAGCCAGGCAATGATAAGCACCAGTGAGTTAGTGTCAGGTGCTTCTTCACTACTGGGTCTGCCATGTTAACCCTCATGTCTACCTTCCCATGTCAGTGGTGAAGTTACCCTTTGGATATTAAAGAAATTCCATGAATTGGACAGTACTCAAGTCAACCGCCAACATAGAACTCAGTATTGTTTTTAAAATAATTTCTGACAGGCAGCACGTATTCAGAAGACCAGAATGACAGGCACTCCAAGCATGACCCTGTTATTACATATTGCTATCTTCAGTGCAGTTGCTTAGTTCATAGGTATCAGCATGTATAGTTAGTCAGGGTGAGAATCCTACCAATTAACTGCTAGTTTCGAAAACCTGCTAAAGATTCTCAGGATCATTGCCTTGCCCATCTTGTACATATAAATGTATGGCTTTGCCCCTGTCATGTTTCTTAGCTTTGCTGCCATGCTATTGCTCAGGCAGATGTTTGTTTAAAAAGGAAGGGGATGGTGAATGAAGGCAGGAGACAGGAAAAGGGGTGTTGCTGGACTATCTTGCTGCAATGCTGTATATGGTTAGATCTCTGAACTTCTGTGTAAAAATATGTAATGGTTTATTCATATTTTTTTAATATATTTTATTTTTAAAATTTTTTTCCTCGTATTCTGTAGGGACTTAAAGTTTAACATATCAATACTTGATGAAAAATACCTTTCCATGTCATGCCTAAGATGTTTGATATTCAGACAGATAGTGAGGGTAAGCTCAACTGCCTAGGTTGTAGGGTAATAACAATAAGCCTCTCTTCTGGAGGGTTAACAACTTTAGTTTGAAGACCAAAAATTAGAGAAAAAGGAGGGTTGTAAGGATAGCTAACATTTTGGCCCTAGCCTTTCAAGGTCAGTGAAGACTCAGGATATAGGAGAACTTGTACTGTAACACCATGTAACTCAATTGTGTCCCAAATTTTCTGATAAAGGAGATTATGGGGCCACAGAGGAAAATGATCGATGATGTAAAGCATGCCTAAGGAGAGTCACATGGAGAGAAAACACTCTCTCAGGCTTTCACAGAGAGCAAATTGGCCAAGCAATGGCCGTGACTCATCCACATGACTGACACTAACAAAGGATCTACAAAGTGTGGTACAGGGTTTCAGGATAAGTCCTGAGTGGATTTGACTGATCTTATCTGATACAAAAGCTACATTTCTTGTTATATAGGTCTTGCTTTATCTTGGTCTTAACCATCCAGCCGAAAAGTATAAAAATGAAGTATAAAAAGTAAAGCCATATTAATATGCTGAGCTGTAAAAGGCTCAAGTCAACAACTTCTAACATTACCAGTCTTATGGAAAACCCACTACTATTATGGACTACTGGACTATATTGGAATCTTTTGCTAAATTCATGCACCTATAATATTTAAATGACAATGGAATACTCTTCTCTGACAAAACTAGACAAAAAAGGGGATACAAATAAATGACCATTTTGTATCTGTATATTCAAAATAGTTAGGATAGATATACGGATAGATATTCTATGAATAGAAAGAATTCAATGAATAGAAAGATTTGTTCTAATAATGTTTGTGGACAGGATATCATGTCTGCATGTTGTACAATGAATAACCACTAAGACAACAACATGCAATGTATTAATTATTGAAACTGTCCTACTAATCAGATTTGATACTGTCTCATTGCTATTTGTTTCTCAATAAAATTACTGAAAAAAATGAAATAATTTCTGCCAGTGCCTTATTTATCATTATCTGAATATATCTGCTGCCCTAAAGCAAGCAGATATTAGTTGAAGGGTAATGCAGTGATATATTAAAACATGTTGTACCCCCAAAATACCTGTGCCAAATACATGACTGAGGGAGCCAGAGGGGTAGACAACATGAAGAGCTTTGATCTGCAGAGTTCTTCAAGATTCTTAAAGAGCTCCCATATTTATTGTGCTATTACACTTTCATAAGGACCCCTTCCAGGCAAGGGTTATATTTTCCAGTCTTATCAAGAGAGGCATTTCTGGCCAGAGATGTAGCTCAGTGCAGAATGCTTACCAGAAACGCGTACAGTCCTGGTTCACTCCCTACTATCTGAGAGAGAGGAGAAAAAAAAGTACTTAACAAGAAAGAAATTTCCAGTCTCATCAAGAAAGAAATGATGCTTTCTTTGCAATTTTCTTAAATTCATCCAGAAATTCACTAAATATGCAATTTAACCCTAAACATTTTTAATTTGGATCTTTCACCTGAACTCAGGCTTTTATATCCCACTACCTTTTAAAAATATATATGTATATTTGGTATAGCTTGGACTTGTAGTATCCTCCTGTCTCAGCCTCCTTAGTGCTGGGATTATAGGTATGCACCACCACTTCTGGTTTCGGTGGATGGCACAACGCACTCAGCGTTCTGGGGCCAGTGGCAGGCAGTACTGGGGACCAAACCCAGATTGTTGTGCTTGCCAGGCAGGCATTAGACTACTGAGCCATCTCCCCAGTCCCCAAGTACAATTTCGGCATGGATATTTAAGCAACTGGAGACTTCAGTACAAACCTGTATGTGTTAACTTTTGAGTTAAGTGGTCCAAAAGTTATGTTAAGCTTACCCTCCCCCAGCTGGTAAATGTGACTTGTCTGGGAATTGGACTGCTCCTGGTGGATGCACGTGTAGATAGTGCCCTGAGGGCAGCTCCACAGGCTGTTCAACTGCTGGCTTTTTTTTTTTTTTAACTGTGCTTCTATTTTTATTGAAAAAGTTACTGTCTTAGGGCATAAATACAAATCAGAAAACAGTAGAATGTAGACAACAGTTTAGAGTAATATATAAAATATTTTTTAGCTGGTAGAAAATAAAGCTGTACTATCTCAAGAGTGAGGGAAAAAAATCAACTTAAGTTTAAAATCTACCTGCAAGCAGGTGCATGGGCTGGGAGTTTGATTCCTGGGCCTGCTGTGCAGGCCCTGTCCCCCGGGCTCGCTGAGATGACAATTGAGACTGGGCATGGTGGCACGTGCCTGTAATCCCAGCTCTTGGGAGGCTGTAAGCAGGCGGATCACTATGAGTCCGATCTGTAGTGAGGCCCTGAACACCCTGTAGACCCTTCCCTAAAATACAAAAGAAAAAAAAAGCTTAAAGTCATATATACAGCCTTCTCAGCAGTTTTAGTAAGTGCAGTGGTGTAGAACAATGTATACAATACTTCTGCACATAACAGTATTTTTTGGTGGCAAATCTGTTAGACAAGTGTTTCATTTCTTAACCATGATTGAATGAAATAATTGTATTTTACTATGATTTTTTAACCTAGCCTGTGGTCATTGGCTCCAACAGCCCAATGCTTATTGATTTCTGACTCTAGAAACTGGAAGCCCATTCACTCCTCTGAAGATATTCTTCTATTGCAAGCATATTAAGGCCTGGAGTGATTAAAATAATAACCTCAAGAACTGAGAGATGGCTGACAAAAGATAGATACGCGTGTGGTACAAGGCAATATTTTATTTTCAACGACATCTCGCTGTCTAAGCCTCACAAAACGAGTTGCTGTGTCTTTATAAGAAGAGATGGGTCTCAAAAAGGCCGTCCAGGATGTTCCTTCGCCACCTGGACTCTTCCAGCCGCGCCTGTCCCACATTCCCAGGCAGCGAAATGCCAGCTCGCCCCCTCTTGGCTGTCCTTCCATGCTGTACCTCAGAACAGAAGGTGTGTCTGCTTAAAAAAAAAGATGGGGATGCGCAGGTAGAATGCCATGCAGTGGCAGTGGCAGAGGCAGGGCACACAGAGGCAAGCCAAGGGACGCCAAGGCCGTGGACCAACACGGGAAGCTCAGAAGAGGCAAGGAAGGGTTCAGAGTGTCCAGGGGAGTCTCGTCAGGCCGACGCCTCGCCTGCACACTTCTACCCTATACACCCAAGAGAATGCATTTGTCATTTTATTTTTTAATTTAATTTTGAAGAGTAAAACCAAAAGCAAAGACAAATGGCAGAAACAGGGTAACATGCAACAGTACATATGTTACAGATTTTCAAAACAGGAATAGCTGATTAACAATAGTTGCTATATTACCTATTTTTATGGTCAAATCTGTTGCTCAGATGAAAAGATAGTTAAGCAAGACTGGACAAATGAGTATTAATGCCTCAATACACCTTAATTTTTTCTTGTCTTTTTTACTTTCTAAAAAATGTATTTTGGGGCTGGGGAGATGGCTCAGTGGAATAAGCACTTGCCTGGCAAGCGCAAGGGTCTGAGTTCAATCCCTGGTTCCACCAAAAAAAAAAAAAAAAAGAAAAAGAAAAATGTATTTTAAAGTGAGTATGGTAATTGACAAGGCACTAGAAATGGTACATATTTAGATGACCAAGATGAGAGGTAATCATCCATGGCTTTTGTAGTACACATAGCTGTCCTTGATGTAGTTGCTTAGATTGTGGATACCAGCACAAAGAGTTGGTCAAGATGAAAATTCTACACATTAACTGCTGTTTTCAGAAAGCTGATGGAAATTATGAGTACAATCATCTCAGCCATCCTGTGTATACATACTTGCATGGTTTGCCCCTTTGTTTTTTCCTCCCTTTTCTCCTTTCCCTCATCTCTGTTGTTTAATCCTTATGTGCAGTTTATTTCTGTTTTACTATAACTATTATACCTTTCAGGTTTTATTCTTTCAAGTACTTATACTAGGGAGACAATATGGTATTTACACATGTGGGTCTTACTTATTTCACTTATGAGTATTGGATTTATTATTTTAAACTGTCAGAATGGGGTATGCTGTTAAGTCAGCCCTAGGAAACAACACATTGAGAATGTAGCTCCTAATTCCCTTCTAAAACATCCCATAACACAGTAACTATGTACCAGCTTCAGGCTTCACCCGGATTTCCCTCTTTCCCTCACACTCTGACCCCAATCCAGCAGTGCATTCTGCTGGCTTTGCCCCCACAGGCTGCTTGGACTCTAGTGCTTGCTTCCACCTCCACTGCAGCCACTGGGGTGGAACCACTTGGCTTACTTCAGTGCCTTGGGCTTGAGGGTCCCTGCTCCTGCCCTACTCCCCAGCAGCCTGTTCTCACTAGCAGCCAACACTACCCTATTAAACTGTAAGTCAGGCCACAGACCAGTGCCCCCAACCCCCAGGACTTCCTAGTCAGCTCAGAGACAGGCCAGGTTCCTCCACTGGATTATGAGGCTTTGTCAGAGCTGGACCTCCCAGAACTGCCCCCTGTGTGGTCTCAGCCCACTCCTCCACCTGAGCCTCGCTGGATACACTGCTTTCCCTAGGAACCTTGGTCACACCCAATGTGCTCTAATGTGGCTCCCTGTAAGGGGTTTCCCTGCAGCCCAGAGGGCTTTTTCCACAGGCATGTTCATGGTCTCTGCCCTCACCTGCAGGATTCTGCTTCTCACCTCTTTGTTAGGCTTTCCTTCCCCAGCTTGTTAAAAATTGCAGCCCTTCTTCCCCTGGTATTCTTACTCCTGTGCCACGCTTCCGCATAGCTCTCAGGAGGGTCTGACTTCCCGTCACAGGCAGGCATCTCTGTGTCCATGGCAGACTGATTCCAGGATGCCTTATGGAAACCAGCTTCTGGGGCTGCTCGGGTCCCTTAGAAAAATGCCATAGCATTTGCATATAACCTGGGCACATGGTCTCATGTGCTTCATGATAGATTATTTGTAAGACCTCATAGAATGTAAGTGCTATTCAAGGAGTCTTATATTGTATGCTTAGGTAAAAAGATAAGAAACGGCTTGTCGATGTTTGGTACAGATGTGATTTATTTTTCCTGGCAGTATTCCATCTGTGGTTGGCTGAACACTCAGATGTGTCACCCAGGATATGCAGGGGCAACTGTCATTGCATTAATTTTTGTCTTTCTCCATATGCCCCAATGGAAACCCTATGAGGACAAGAGTGTCATTTCCTTTACTGTGTGCCTGTGAAGCATCTAGGACACATAAGACACATACAAAATCAGTAAATATTTGTTGAACAAGTGGATGAATGGAAGATCTTTCAGCTTGTAGTTTTTTGCCTTTTCTGTTAGAGAAAATAAGAAAAATACGTCTCAAAATAAACTCTACAATTTTTTTTAAAAAGGAAGCAAGTACACTCAATACAGTAACATTGTATTTCCACTCCTCCAAATTACCTAACAGTAAATACTTTAGCAATTTGAGGACCCATGTCCAATCTTCCTGAATGTTCAATGGATTCAAAAGGAGAGCGTGTAAAATAAGGAAGGAGGAGGAGGAGGAGGAGGAAGACTTGTGTAATATAGCAAGATAGAATGCTCCTCATTTTAGCATAAACTAAACAGACACGGTAAGTAGACGTGGGACTCAGTGGCCCCTCATGACACGCTCTAGCTTGAAGATCTGTGCTAACCTGAGGGAGCGCCCTCCATTTCTCTACTCTGTTATAACCAGTCATTCGGCTCCTTTTCTATACTGAGAAGTCACATCTCTTTGAGCTAAAAACGTTCCTGTGATTAGATTGGAACTTTAGAAACGTTTACAAAGATAGCTAGGGTAAAATAATGCTGTTTTGGATTACTGGTAAACAAATTTATTAGTTTTTGTAATAGTCAAGTGAACCAACGAAATAAATAAAGCACAAATACCTGACTGGGAGTGTGCTAGTGCTCTAGCCAGAGCGTAGTGACGCAGAGGTGAATACTCAGGCAAGGGCGATGGTAGAGACCTTTGAATTACAGAGAAGCACATCAAATTAAATCAAGGCAGCAGGGCTAGTGGGAGCTTCATTGGTGCCCTACAGAAAGACAATGAGAAACCGGGTGGTTAGCCCGCAATGAAAGCTAAATGCAGCCTTTTTGGTGGCTTATAGAGATGTTGTTTCTGCAGTCAAAGAGCAGCACAGCCGAGAGCACCTTGATACCTGACAGGTTTCCTGAACTTCAAACCTATTTCAGTGCTCTGCCAAAGCAAATCCATAATGCTCAGGGCAGCCCTGTGCTGGGGAAGGCGGGGGCACTTGAGTGAACGCCCGCCCAAGTGTGCGCACACCTGGGCTGCGCTGCTCTCTACAGCAGGCGCACCACTTTATGCTCCATTTAGCTATTTTTCCCTAAAATACCTGCCCATTCTCCTGGGTGGGAAGTGGCGTCTCATGGTGGTTTCTATTTGCCTTTCCTGCAGACTAGTGAAGTTGGACATCGATTTTTGTGCTGGGGCTACTTCTACGACTTCTTTGGAGAAATATCCATGTGAGTCCTTTGCCAATTTTTAAACTTTTTTTGACCTATAAATGTTTCTATATGCTCCAGGTACTATAGTTTGTTGCGATATGATTTACATATTTGCGCCATTCTGTAATTTGTCACTTTCTTATCATTTTCTTTGATACACAATGGTTTTTCATTTTGATGAAATCCAGTTGAAGATTTCTCTTGTTGCTTGTGCTTCTATAAATGTGAATCCATTGTCAAGCCACAGGTCATGGCAGATTTACCCTGCTGTTTTTGCAGCTTCCCATCTGCTTCTGCAGAACAGTGTGTGATGTGTTTCCTTGCCGGACTATGATCCTGAGGGACACGTGCAGCGACCCCCATGGGAGGGAGCCCTGGCGAGGGAATCTTCGTTTGGATGTGGAGTCGTGAGCTGAGGTCACTGCTTCTGGGCACAGCGCTGGGACAGAGTGCGACATTCTGGCTGCCGCAGCGCTCCACAGTCACCCTGTCTCAGTTACTTTTTTTCTCATTGCTGGGACAAAATTCCGAGACCCAAAGGTAGTGAAGGTTTAATTAGCTCAGAGAGAGTGGAGTTTTCAGACCATGCTTGGCTGGCTCCGAGGCAGAAAAGCTCACGGCAGAGAAGCTCAGCCGTTCAGGGTGGCAGAAAGCAGCAAAGAGCAAAGGAAGGGGCAGCAAGCAAGCCTCTCTCTCCCTTACATTTGTATACAGCTTACCCACCCCAGGGCGGGCGTGGTGCTCACACCTGTGGTCCCCGCGTTGGATCAAGAATTTCTCACAAACTAGAAGCTGCCCCATGACTGCAT
>NW_004524755.1:4595076-4655533 GCF_000260255.1 Octodon degus | reverse complement strand
TTTTTAATGTACTTGTTTATTGCAGAGTCTTACTACGCAGCTTGGATTCATAGTGATCCTCCTGCTTTCAGCCTTCCCAGCACCAGGATTACAGGCATACACCCCAGACTCCGGCTGGTTCAGCCTGCTCTGGGTGCTGGGCTGGCACGGCATGTGCTGGGAGTCAAACCTCAGTCCCTGCGCTTGCCTAAGCTTGCCTAAGCATGTGCTTTCATCCACTGAGCTGTCTCACTGGCCCCAATCCTGGTCTCTTCTTCTCAAAGGCTTTACTCTTTAGGCTTTGTGGTCACCCCCAGCACGAGAGGACAGGCGGGATAAACTAAGTGACTTTCCTCCTTCTCTCAGCGCAGCTGTTAAGAGAAATGCTTCCCCTCACTTAAATGCTTACTCAGCATCATACTGAATAATCCAGGAAACCATGTCTTGGGGGTGTTATGCTTTCCTAATTCACATTGCAAGTATATGACGTCTGGATGAAAAACATGTATTCCGAGATGCTCCTGTCTTCCCCAGCTCTGATCCTCTCTCCCATGAGTATATTTTGTCACTACTTGAGCTGTACACAGGTGCAGTGCGTAGAAATACAAAGCAGGCATTACGGAGAGACCTCTGTGACATCACCTAGAATCCTAGGCTCTGGAATATGGAGAGGTGGAAACTCGTGGCCCATGTGTAAAGTCTGTCTGTATCTCAGCCTAGAGTGCTCTGAAATCAGGGCCAGGGATGCTTAGGAAGATGCCGGGGTAATTTAGCAAAAGGCTGCGGCGGTAGGAGGCAGTGAGGCAGCCTGCAGTCCTCAGTCCATCTGGAGCAGCAGCCTGGAGAGCCAGCCCAGGGACCCTGGCCCGCAGGAGGAGGCTTGCCTTGTCCCCGTCATGCATGCATGGCCCACGTTCTCAGAGCGAAAATCATGCTCCTGGGTTAGGACAGAAAAGTTCCAAAACGTGACTGCTACCTCAGTGACTACCTTGCTAAACATTCTCTAAAAGACTCTTGGGGGGGGGGAGGACAGTGATTGCATAAATAGATAAAATCTGGGAAGCAAACACAGAAGCTGAGCTTGGAGTTTGGAGCCCGCCTGCAGGCATTCAGAACCCAGCTCCCTCCCGAGATGGGAGGTGGCCCGCCCTAGGTGTCTCTTAGGGGTGCTGTGCTCCCCTATCTTTAAAACAAGGCTATCTCTCTATCCCTTCCCAGGTTGTTCTGATGAAGACTAAGTAAAGCCAACATGTAGTTTTCTAATGCTTAGAATACTGCCTGGCACGCATGAAACACCGAGAAAGTGCTTTTTAAAGTAAAATAAAGCATAATTCTCATCAGAACTCCCTTCATATGATTACCTCCAAAGATTTACCTCATCACCTTCACCAAAGGAAACAGATTTACTGCCGGCTCTTAAGAGACTTTCCACAGACATGGGTGAGACTATGTATTATGCATGCAGAAGCTCTGTCAATTTTAGATCAAACTCTTAGCTGAATTTCAAAGTGAGTGATATAAAAAATAGATGACCAGAGGATTACCAAATGAATACTTTATTAGAGTCATAACACTTATAAAATAAATTTCTTTTCATCACGAAGTTATCAGATTTTGAGATCAACCAATACTTCTTCATTTTTACAATGAAGATATGCAAATAAACTCTTCAATGCCATAATCTTTGTTCAAGTGCTTTGTCACTCTGCTCACAATCTAGAATGCAATTAATCTATTAATCTAAGTATTCACAGTTAGGCGAGTTTTAGGTTTGGTTCTTAATCTAAAAGTAGTCCATTTATAAAAGTGTCACCAATATATTTGAATGAAATCATTTAATTTAATGCCACCAAACATGGCCTATAACACCTGGGGAAAAAGTAAAATCGTACAACTACACTCTAGCACACTACCTTTAATTGATTCCAAGTATAATGCACAGTATAGCTTTATGGCACATTTATGACTTCATAATATATAATTAATAATACAGGCTTAGGCATAGGGTATGGAACTAGAAAATCATGGAAGTCAGCTTTATAAAAACGATATGACATGATTACAGAGTTGTAAGAATGGCTTCCTCAGGCCACATGTGCGAACACGTCTCCCGGCCTTACAGTCCTATCACAAGCCAAGATCTGACGAGCTGCTCAGTGGCATTGGCCACGCTACTCATTTGTGCTTGTTCCGTGGTCCACGGAGGCCCACAGCCCAGCTGTGCTTGGCTCTGTGAGGCTATGACGCAGCTCGGAGCCTATGGGCTGGAAGAACACCCTGAAGCGTCCCCCTTCCCGGGCAGCACCCGTGGTGACAGGCAAGCCGCTGGGCTGGACAGCCGGGCTTACAGCTGGGGCCTGGCCCTCCAAGGTCCCCCTCTGGAGCCAGTATCCTATGACCACAGTCCCCATAGATGGCCAACATGATTCCTTATTATCCAGAGACCGTTTTTATGTTCTTGTTTTAAAACTGACTTTGTTTATCCCCAGCACAAAAATCAAGAGCATTGTCTGGGCATTTATTAAAACATGTAAAAATCTACAGCTTTATATTATATTTAATAGTCTATTCAAATTTAATTCAGAAAATAATATAAAATAATTAGAGCTAAAAAGTTAACTCTTTACAGAGCTCTATGTGGAAAAGCATCACACACATAAATATTTATGCATTCATGCAGAGGGCAAACAACTGTATTCTAAGTATCAATCAAAGTGAGACACAGTGGCCAGATACCAGTCCCAGCAGCGGTTAATGGTCTCTGGAGATCCTGCTTCAAGAATTCTCCGAGGAGAGTGCTGCTCAGCTGTTAGGAGCTCATTAGCTTGATTCAGCAATGAGGATGCACTGCATAAATTACCTTTTCCTATACCAAGGACTGCTGGCATTGGCTTGAGAAATTCTGTGCCCTTCCAAGGACTTTCTTTTTCTTTTTCTTTTTCTTTTTCTTTTTCTTTTTCTTTTTCTTTTTCTTTTTTATGTATCTGGTACAGGGTCTCACTACACAGCTCAGACTCATATTGATCCTCCTGCTTTCAGCCTCCCCATTGCTGGGATTACAGGCGTGCGCCACCAGGCCCAGTCTCAGTGGCTGGCTCAGTGTGTCTGGGGGTAGGGCCGGTGCAGCACGTGGTGCCGGGGATTGAACCCCAGGCCCTGTATTTGCCTGAGCAGGTGCGTACTCCGCTGAGCTATCTTGCTGGCCCATTCCACGGACATTTGACCATGAGCAAAAGGCATGTGACTATTACATGAGACCGAATATACGGCTTGTCGAATTAGTCTTATCAACTTTTACAGTCATTCCATGAAATACAGAACACATAACTAAGGTTTTACACTCACGCTTGCCAAACCGTAATCTGTGGTCAAATCCAGCCCGCCTTGGTTTTGTAAATAAAAAAACCTGACACGTGTGTTCGTTGATATGTCATCGATTCATGTTCCAGCCACAGCTGAAGAGCAGGGCCTGAGAAGCGTGGTCTGCAAAGCCTAAGTATGCACTGCTGGCACTCTCCAGCAGAAATGGTGCCCGAGTTCCTATTTTACATTGAAAGATGGAATTCACGGAAGCCTGTTGGAAATGTGCAGTGTTCAGGGAATTCTAGTTACCCACCAAGGTTCAGGTACCTTTCTTTGTAACCACACGAAGGAGTAGAACCTTTTCATGAAGAGCATCTGTGTATTTTATGGACTAAGGAAAAATTTCTTGAAAGAGAGAGAGAAAGAAAAATGAAAGGATATTTCTCTATTTAACATCATAATAAAATTAACATTCCACTCGTGAACAAAAATGTCCCTTTGGATTTTTCTCTCCGTACTAAACAAGCGACTTCTGGAATGCCGTTACATCTGCACAGGGATGCAGTTCCAAGTGGTCCCACGTGTAGAGGAGCCAGATGAGGCCCGCACGGCGCTGCTGGTTCCCGGAGTGTTACGGCCGCCACCTCCGCAAGGCCAGACCTAAGCTGCAGCCATAGCAAGCTGTTGTCACAAATGCAAAAACCTAAGGAAAAAGAAACCACAGCCTGACATCGGATTCACAACACTGACTTTAAGAAAATGCTTTTCTAAGTGACAGCTCTACAGAGACTGGCCAAGGTAGCCAAAGACACTTCAATGCATACTGAAGTGTGCTATATTGACCTCTTTTTTTTTTTTTTTCGGTCGGGGGGGGGAGGGTCTACAGGGTGTTCAGGGTCTCAGTACTAGATCAGACTTGTAGTGATCTGCCTGTATACAGCCTCCCAAGAGCTGAGATTACCGGAGCGCGCGCCACCATACCCAGTCTCACTTGCAGTCTCAGTATGCCTCAGGGGTGGGGCTGGCACAGCAGGCCCAGGGATTGAACCCCCAGTCACCCCCCCAGTGGGTGCTTTAATCCACTGAGCTATTTGGCCGGCCCTTATTGACCTCTTTTTTTTGATGGCAAATACTTAGTTTTATCTGCTTCTTCCCTTATCTCTTCCTTTAAACATTCTAGACCCCCAAGTGTCCTCATCTGTCCTCATGGTGGATGTGGTGGGCTCACGGTGACCATCTGCTCACATACTGGTCACTTATTAAGAATTTATAAAACCTCCGGCCCCTCTTTCAGGGAAAAGGGATCTTCACGCACTTTCCCCTCCCAGGGAAGTAGGAACTGAGGGTGATGATTAGCAGGCCCTTGGAGTCTACGTCAGAGATCTAAGAGAGGTGACAGAAACACAGCCAGCACCTGGCAGAAGAGGGGCTGAAAGCAGGAAAGGAAAGCCCCGCGGGAACAGAGGACTCACAGGTAGAAAAGAAATCAGCTCCGAGGCCCTGTGCCTTACTTTGAAAAACTCATTAAATCCAGTATTTTTCTAATCATGATCTTTGGATCATAAGGACTTCAAGCATTTAACTCTATTCTCAGGGACAGTGAGGTGCTTAGGTGGCTTTAGGGAGACAGAAGACAGGTGGCGGCAAAGCCCATTGCCTTGACCTCCAACTGGGGAATGTATACTTCTCTCTTCTCCATGTATTGGGTTTTAAGTAAGATTTCATTGTGCCATATGGCTTCATTTTTTTTTTTTTTAAAGAAAGTAGGGACCCTGGGAACACCATAATCCCAGTGCTGGGGAGGCTGGGACAGAAGGATCACTGTGAGTTTGAGCTGCATAGTGAGACCCTGTACCAAATAAATAAATAAAGACTAAAAAAGACCAAGTGTTAAAATCAACATGTAAAGCATACTAAAACATCTGTGCTTTACTCACGCTAGCTAATTCCAGTTGCTCAGCAGGGTTGCCAGTGGCCACCAGGCCACTAGCACATACCCAGAATGCCAGCATTGCTGTAGGGCATCCTGGGATGGCACGGTCCAGGCAGGCTTGGATGACTGCATGAACAGCACAGGACCACTTATGAACCACCCAGGCATCCCAGTAAGGCCTAAAGGTCAGTGCCTTGTCATAAAGACTATTCAACATCTAGGCACTTCAGAGAGTAATTTTGACTTGTGACAGCTCTATGAGAACAAAAATAACAGGTCTTCAAAGTTCCCACATCAACACAGAATGACTCATTCATTCTGGTACATGACTGAAAGAGGATAAACGGCTTTGAAGGTTCCGCACTGAACGTAGATGCAGTCACCTGTACACGTCCGAGGCCGCAGCAGCAGGTCGGCCTGCCTTCCTCCACTGGGCCCTTCCCAGCCCTGGAGCCTGCAGGTGCACTGAGTCCTCGAAAAACTGAGAGCCCGAATAAACCTACCTTCCTTTTAGCTGTGTATATTGGTTATATCTGTCCTATCGACTAGAAAGTGACTAAGGCACATCCCAGCCCCAGGCCCTGCAAATTCCCTGCCGAAGGGCAGCCCGGGGTAAACACACGTTCAGTTAGAAAGAATCAAAAGTAGGTACAGAATACTAAGGAGCAAACCCGGGAACAAATCTCATACTCTGTCTGAACACTCAGAGTAGTGAATGACACAACTGCCTTCTCCCAGGCAGGCTTTGTGGTGCAGGTCAAACGGTGCTACTGACTGACTCGCTGTCATCATACACGGTGTCGTTTTAGTCATCCCCAGCACTGGGGTGGGGACAGCACCTTGCTCCCTGGGCTCGTTACGGGTAAATCGCTACCATACATTTAGTCCTAAAGACTATCACCGAGGAGACGGATGATCTTGAGCAGGGAAAGCGAGGCTGGGGTGGCCTCTCTGATACTTACGGTGGCTGCCACGTTTATGCGGTACTGGTTGTCACTCAGGAGTGGCTGCACAGACAGGGTGCTGTTGCACTTCAGGTCATGCAGGGAGGTGGCTGCAGCTTCCAGGAGAAAGGCTCCAAAGTAGAAGACAAACACCACGAAATGGTAGGCAAAGTCCTGGCGGAGGGCAGACAAGACGTCTCCAGTTACAGGAGAAGCTTTTTTGGGGGGTGGGGGGGAGGTTGTTCCTATTTTACATGACAGAGTTTAAGTTCAGGACGATCTGAAATGTAACCAGCCGATCTTACACTATCCACTGTTTATTTGGGCTGCTTTAGCAATTCCAGGGTATTAGAATCCAAATGAAAATTGACGGACTCATCTTCTTTGATAAAAGGGAAAACTGATACACTGAGGCATAAAGATCAGTGTTAGCTGATGGATAAAAAAGGAGTAGCACGCTGTTTTTAAGATTCAAGTAAAATGACATTTAAATTAGGTCCTGTTTTATGGCTGTGTTTTCTAAATATTTTAATTTTGAGCGATCATTTTTGTCATTAGATCATCTTATATGCTGAAAGATAAAATAGCCTTGTTAAATCATAGGATTCAAAGACATGTATCCCTATACTCCATTAAAACTAATATATATTTCTACAAAAAGTACAGAAACAGTGATTTGTTACGTTGTTTTGAACACTGCTGCAATTAACATGAAATGTAAGTATTAAAATTCCCCCTGCCGTACAGGGAGTAATATACCACACACAACTGTTTCTATGGCTCCCACAGAATACATATTGCAGGTACCTTGCTTTTTCCTTACAGCAATGATTTATTATCTCCATTTCAGAGTTTCCTTTCTTGCCAGTTGTATATTCCAAAACTGCATAAGAATTAATTTTTGGAAGGACAGCTCAATCACAAGCAAGCTCATTTGGTTCCAAAGTCTACATACATTTCTAAAAACTTAACTCAAAAATTCAAATTGCATGTGTTGTATATTTTAAAACATGCATGCAGTGTGGAGAAAGTGAAGTTAACATACGCAGTGCCTCACATACTTACTGTGTGTGTGTGTGTGTGTGTGTGTGTGTGTGTGTGTGTGTGTGAGAGAGAGAGAGAGAGAGAGAGAGAGAGAGGTTTTTCAATAGAATGTTATATTATTTGACCACCCTGCCCATGTTTGCTCCTCCTCCACATCCCCCAGGAACTACCCTACCTCTACCTGTTAAACTTTTTAGGGTCCACCCGTTAATGAGACCGTGTGGTGTTGTCCCTGGGTGTCCGGGTTCTTTCACCTTCCATTGCCTCCCTACTCATCAAAAAGGTTTCTTTCATCTTGAAGGCTGGGTGGAATCCTGTTGCGTAGATGATGGTCACATCTGGTCACGCGTTCTCAACTCCTCCATGGCTGGAAACAGGCTGATGCCGTGACTTGGCTGTGGCGCGTTCCGTGACAGCGTGCGTGAGGGTGCGACAGTGCTCCCACACCACAGGCTTCACTTCCTTCAGCTCAGCACCAGCGGCGGGAGTGCTGGACGATGGGGCGGTTCTATGTTTAACTTTTTGAGAAGCCACCTTATTGTTTCCATAATAGCTCTATTGATTTACATTCTCAGTAATGCTGTTTGAGAGTTTCCTTCAAATTCCACTTTCTTTCCTCTCCAGCAAACTGTCTCCATCCACACGATACTACCAAGAGAGTGTTGCACTGTCTTTGTAAATGTCCATGTAAGCAGCAGGGCTGGCCACAAGACTGTTCTTGTCACGCCAAGAGAAACTACCAGGCTAGACTCAATTAACCAGAGATTAGTTACAACGATATAATATGAAAATGCTTTCTCTTAAACACCTGTCATTTGCAAACTGTCCTGCCGTGGTTTCAAAAGATCTGAAGACAGCATGGAATGGCTACATAGCTGAACCTAAGAGAGAGGTCCAAGTGCACGTGCTTATGCATGACCATTAGCGGATGAAGGTCAGCATCCACACCTAACACCTCCACGTGGGGGAGGTAACTTGTGTGTCTTGCTGCCAGGTGACTGAACCGCAGGGTAAAGCAGCCTGAGGGGACAGCCATGCACTTAGCATGGGTGGTTCAGGGTCACTGCTTTTAGTGGTGAACTGTAGCGGAGCAGTGTACTGATGAGTAAAACCTGAGGAGGTACGAGATCAGCGGGCTCTCACGTAACTAAGGATCCCCATTCCGGAGTCCTCAGAAGCACTGTATCTTATCATAAAGGAGAAAGATAAAGTTTGGGGACAAAGTTGCAACTCTTGGTGTTACTGGTTCTGCACCTAGTTCACCATCTCACACCTCTCTGAACATCAGTTTGGTTCTTTGGCAGCACCTGCACCTCAGGCTCTGGTGGATGGGGTGTGGTGCAGGCTTCCCTGGTAGCCCCTGTGGAACTGTGGAACAGGGAGGGCACGCCTGCCTGGCGCTTGTGCCCAGCACGTGGTCTTAAAGGACAGATTGTGCTCTAGAGCTTCTCACTGATTTTTTCAAACCCTCACCACAGTCAGAGACTTTCTACCTTCCTTCCTTCCCTTCTTCCTTCCCTCCCAACCATTCCCTCCCTCCCTACCCCTTTCTCCCTATCCCCTTCTTCCCTTTCTCCCTTCACTCCCCCTTCCTTTCTCCCTCCCACCTGGGATTAAAGAATAAATTATGCTCTAGAGCTTCTCACTGATTTTTTCAAACCCTCACCACAGTCAGAGACTTTCTACCTTCCCTCCTGCTCCCTGCCCTTCCCTCCCTCCCTATCCCCACCCTGCCTCTGTCCCCCTCCCCCTTCCTCCCCTCTGCCCCTTCCTTTCTCCTCCACTGTCCTTTACAGGTGTTACCTTCTTCCTTCCCATAAAAGAAGCAACAAATCAAAAGGCCCCTTACATGTCTCCATCCACCTAGAGGCTGCTCCGGAGTGGCCCAAGCGGAAGCACTGAGAAGGCACGCGCGGCGTGCTTTTCTGTTGTGCCGCTCCCAGGATCATCACATGTGTTTCACAAATGTATTAATTTTGCAGTGATTGCTTTGCTTCCGCCATCACAGCACACTTCCGGGGAGCCACTCCTGGCGCTAGCCCCAGTCCCTATTGGGCAGGACCCCAATCCCTACCTCACACCGACACCTGGCCATCCCTCTTGGAGGGTGGACTCCAATTCCTGTGTGAGAGGCAGGTGAGGTCTTTTAGAGGGTCCCTCACTGTCCAGTCAGCCTTGGTCGCTACATTAAGCTGAGGTTCTTCACATGCACGTATCAGAGCCACAGAAAGAACTCATGCTAGCACCGAGGAGCCCCACCTCAAGTACCCACCCAAAGCTCTGGGCAGAGCCCATGGACCTGCACTTCTAACACATTTCTAGGTGCTGCTGGTGCTCTGCTCGGTGGCCACTGTCCTGCGGCCACTATCCTGCTGGTGCTCTGCTCGGCAGCCACTTCCCGTCCTCTTCCAAGCCTCCTTCCCTGCCTGGTTCCTCTCCCCGCTTCCAGCGCCCACCCCCACCCGGAGCGCTGCCCCTCGTCTTCTTTGCCTTTCCCACCAGCAGTCTCGGCCTGGGCGCTAAACGCTCTTGTCCCGAGCCCTGCCTTCCTCTTCTGTTCCATCCAAGCTTTCACTGCGCGTTCATGCCAACAGCTTCATCATGCAGAAGGCTCCTTGTTACTTACTAATAGCATGAAAACGGACCGCGACCACTCTGAGCTTTGGTCCCCACAAAGTGAAAACAAGAACACTGTCATCGGTAAAGAATTGCCCTGAATGTCAAATAAGGATCCAAATGCAGGGGCAAAAAGCACAGCTCAGGACCCTGAACTGCTACGTGATGTCCACCAGAGGAAGATCGCCAGCTATATTCTAGGCAGACTTCTGAGGAGTGAAGAGAACCATGCTTGACTGCACAGGATTTTAAAAATGGGTATGAGATGTGTATACACCCATGTCCTAAGAAGAAGGTGATTGTTATGTACCACAAGCATCATCTAATAAAATAGTTCTTATTTTTCTAAAATGCATCTGTCCTTCACATATCTTCTCTGGAGAAGGGGTAATTATAGGTTCTGGCCCTAGTGTGAACTGCTAAATTCTTATGGTGGTCATCTAACATGGCCGAAGACCTTAATAGAACAGCTGGTCTTCCCAGGGACCACTTCCTCCTTCTCCCCCCACCCAGTCCTGGAAGCAATATCCTTCCACCTTTCCCACTGCCCCAGGGAGGACCCAGATCAGCTCCTCAGGTATCTCTAAACGTCCCCCTCAAGCTCCACCCCAGCAGACATCCATGAAAGCCTCAGCTTTCTTTGTCTCAGGCCAGAGGATCTATCTGCCCTGTCTGCCCTCATCCTTTCCGCGTTATGGAGCTAGTAGAGGCTTCTTTTATCTCTCCTGTCTCTTTACCACGTCGCCTGAAAAGCCTAACAGTAATATGAATACAGAATCTTTTCCTTCAAAGAGGGCACAGTATAGTATTTCTCCCCATACACATAAGCACACACACATGATATTTCAAGACTAGAATCTTCTTTTATCCAGATAAGAATGGGGCAAGGTTTTCACATTTAATGTACATTATTACGTACTGTATTTTTCTTTCACCAGCTATGCTAAAGCTAGATAGCTTGGCAAGAAATAGTGGACACATATATTACTGTGAATGTAAATTTAACTGCATGATCAAAAAAAAAAAAAAGAAAAACTAACATCAGTGTCCTCCACCAAGTTCTTGTACAAAGTAAATTATTTATTCAAATGCACTCTAGCTTCCCTCAAGCACAGAATACAGGTAGCATTAAATTATTATTAAAGGGGAAAAGAATTAATTTTAAGTGATTGCTGTTTGCTGGTTTCCAGAAGGCAGGAATTAAAAGCTGCTACCAGCTGGCGACGACACCAGGGTAGGCACAGCTCAGGGCCTTCCTGGCTAACAGAAACAGCATGAAGCCTATCAAGAGCTAGCCCTGGGGGCAAGCACAAGGGAGGTGGTGAAGGCCACAGACTAAGAGGGGAGAAGGGCAGTCCTCTCTACACAGCCGGCATGTAACAAACTCCACAAAGGTAGGCAGTGTAGCACGCCTGCAGATCCTGGGTTCTGTGCTGTCATCCCACACCATGACATCTGAAATGATCCAAGGCCCAAAACTTTTGACAGTAAAGTCTATGCAAATATTCCAAAATCCAGAATATCTCTCGTCCCAAGGATGTGCTGTGCCATTTTTCCTCCTATGTGCAGATTATACTAGCTCTGTAGAAAGCGAATGGCAAAGCAAAAGGAAAAAAGCAGGATAAGACAGACAGGAGGGTCTTTCCATTGTGAACTGTCACACAGTGGTGTGATTAAATCAACAAAGCCTCCCACTTTTTGTTTTTTGAACATCAGATATAAGGCTATGAATGGGTGGGGAATGTAAACTTAGGAAAAGTAATAAATGACTAAGGATATTAATGATTGTAATCAACATCAAAGGCTCAATACGAGCAAGATGGGAAAATGTTGATAAAGGAATATGTCTAAGAAGACCAGGAATAATATCTGAAAAATTTTTACACCTTATGAAACAGGTGCAGCAAATCAGTTAGAAAGAATACCAGGCACTGCTGGGTCCTGGAGACCATGCGTGTCCGGGTTGTCACCCTCCAGTTGTTGGGCCATCAGAGACCCAGGAAAAGGCTGGTCTGAGTGTGGCACACACCACCGCTGGAAGCGGGGCAGTAACCATGGAGACTATGAGGTCCACACAGGGCTACTGTGATACGAACTGGCCCACTGTCATTTTTGGGCCTGCTATTAAGAGAACCTGGTTTTGCTGGTCAACGTTAGGGTTCGACTGAGCCCTTCTCAACCTTATCGTGGAAAAGTCAGTTGTTTTGTAAAGGACATTGAGTATGTGTCAGGAGTCCAGTTAGGGGCCTTTGATCTCTATTGGGTGACCAAGCAGTTTTCTCATCATTAATGAATAATTAGGCCCCCAAATGCAGTGACCAATATATCTGCAACCTAACAGAAATGGAAGGGCTTTCAAAGTTTGAAAATCCAAGCCTCAGTGTATTTAAGAATTTAGAATGATTATTGTTTCCCTACTGTCACTCAGGCAGCAAGTGAAGGTAATTCATCATTCCCATTGCTTTTTAATGGCATTTGGGAAGACAGGCCTTATTATTATCATTTTTTTAAAAATAAACACTTCCTAACTTCTTATTTGTTTGGTGGTGCTGGGGACTGAACTCAGGACCTTGTGCTTGCCAGGCAAGCACTTATTCTATTGAGCTATCTCCCCAGCCCATGATCACCATTTTATAGAGGAAACAATGAAAATCCTGAAAGGTGCACTATTTTTGCCCAAGGCTATATATCTATTAAGCCAATTAGACCCCAAGCCCAGGAGAGTGAAAGGCTGTGTGCTCCCTCTGCCTGCTTAGATCTATGCTAAGAGGTGCCGTTAGAGCCACACCGGTTTAAAGGGCAATCTCGCTGGCTAGATTTCACTGTGGAAAACAATCAGGATTAAGGTTCTTACACTCTATGAAACAAAAATGGGTGCTTACGTCTGACACTTATGGTACACTGCTGCATAACATACTGTTCTACGCAGAGGAACATACCTAACCTTCCTGAAGGTCTGGCTTGGGCTTCAGAACACCAGAATGTGTTCAGAGCCTAATGGACAGCTGCCTGAGCTTCCCCGCGGCACCGTCCGCTGGGGTGTGGAAGTCTCACTCCTGCAGGCCTTCAGAAAGAGCCCCCGTGGAGTGCTGCTAAGCGAGAAAGGGCCCCTCGACTGCCTGGGACATGAGGAGGTAAGGTGACCCAGGTAATAGCGTCATAGTTTTTAAATTGTATTGATTGTAAATTTTCTTTTTCAAAACTCAGCAATTCTTAATAATTCAGGACAGGAATTCATTATCAAACATTCTTGTAGGCATTCGCAGAGCAGAATATCTAGCTAGTTGTCTTCTGACAAGAATCTACAGTCTGGCCTCTGCTTCCCAGGATCACCCGTTCAATCAAAACAATGCAGAAAAAAAATCATGTCTGTAGTGAACTTGTAGATTCTTTTTTCATTATTTCCTACATCTGCAGTATAAAAACTATGCGGATGAAAACTATTTGCACTTCCTTCATGTTGATTAGGTACTCCAAGTAACCTACAGGTGACATAAGTCGTCTGATAGAATTGTGTCAATTATATGCAAATTCTATGTTCTCTTGTATACAGTACCTGAGAACCCACACACTTTGGTTTGCCAGGATGAGGCAGTCCAGGAACAATGCCCTTCAAAAGCTGACGGCTCACTGTATACACTTAAATATCCACAGCAGAAATGAAAAATTTCCAGACCCGTGTGACAATGTTTAGCTCCGAAAGGCTGTTCTATTGTTCAGTAATTATAATGCAATATGAAATGGAACAGTTGTTGTATGAAATGGAACAGTCTTTGAATAAAAGTCACTGAGTCATGAGGGAGTCACACAATGATTTCTGACTCCATCAGTGTAGGAATTTCACAAATGGGGCCCAGTCGAGTGGCAAGGTGAGTGGCAGCCCCACCCAACTGTGGTCAGACCTGGCCTCACCCATGGGAGGCAACACCCAGAACAGGGACTCCGGCATCTCTGAGCAGAATGAGACATTGGCAGGTTTCTCCCATGTTCTTGCAAAAGAATAAAACGCAATCTCTTACCAGGAAGTTCCAGTTGGCATTAATTTGAGTCACCATGCCAGAGAGGAAGAGGCCCAGGAAGAGGAGGGAACAGAAGAAGGCAGTGACGGATACGAACATGACCCATCCTTGTAGCAGAGGTAGAGGGACGTTGGAGGAGGCCACCAGAATCCAGACGAGACCCCCGAGCAGCTGAAACGAGAGAGGAGTGCAGGTTTCTTGAAAGATGCTACTGTGGGGTGCAATTAAACCCACTTCCATCAACGTTGGGGTTTCACTCCAAAACCCTGCACACAGTCTTGCCATGCCAGCTGCTGCCATCTCCCTTCCATCCCAAGAGACACCAGCTGCCCTCCGCTGGGGAACATCCCTGCAAGAAGGCAGGTCTGACCCCACCCCAAGTCTCCATGTTGAACTCTGGCCTGTGGTCTTTCATCCTCTTAACGGCTTCCCCTGACCCCACTGCCTGCCTAAGGCCACTCGAGTGATGTGCTTTCTGGGCCAGTTGTCATCTTTATGGCCTGCTTGCCTCCCACTTCTGTCCTTCTAGTTACTCTTTAAACCAGTGTCAACTGGATTCTGCACACTGGCCACTTGCCACATTTATTAGCGAAGAACAGCTGTACCCTTCTGGTGTCGCATCCCGTGCTCACTTTTCTGTCTGTATCCTGGCCCTTTTGTGTACGGAACATTATTGCCTATTTTCACAGTAAGAGTTGCAGCTGTTGCCTGTGACAGGAAGCAGTGTGAGCTACCGTTGTGTGTTACTGCCCCTGCTGCATGCAGAAACACACAGCCTAGATGGCTCTGAGTCCATAAACACCAGCTACAAGCCAGGCACTGTGCTGGGGGTCAGGGATGAAAGGTGAGCAAGCCGCAGTGGACCCAGCCATCGCAGCACTCAGTCCACTGTCATGAAGGACAATTCAGCCAGTGATTACAAACACGTGAGCGTCGCAGCTGGGCCCACACCGGGTGCCCCAGGTCCCCAGACATGATGAGGACAGCGGGTTCCAGCCGTTGGACTGTCATGCTCGCTGCACCCCAGGCCTGTTGGTCTGACTGTCCTTAGTCCTGTCTCGTGCTGCTCCAGCCTGCACACTGTTTTACAGGCAAAATACAGCACTGCTCAAAGACAAAGCTCATCCATGTCTGAGTGGCCTCACACCTGGTGCTCGGTGTTCCCTCTCTCTGTGCAGTTAAGAAAATCCTGCTCAGCCCTCATCATCAGCCCATGATCACAGAGTCTTCTCTGAGTTCTAGCTTATGCTCGGTCAGCTCTCACTCTGGGTGGTGGATGACAATGGTGACAAGTGAACTGAGCCAGTGTGGTGCTGGGCGAGCAGGGCCCACCTGAGGACTGCTGTCAATAGTGTAAAAAGGAGACCTGGAGAGGAAGAGGCGGTGCTGTTGGTTCTCAGGAGCTCGCCAGCTGGCTTTCCTGACATGATCTGGGCTGTTCTCTCCCGCAGAGGAGCTCAGGACTCCACAGTTTCTGAGGATGGCTGTGGTACTTTGGAGGAGCTTGGTTCTTTGAGTACTGCTTCCTGGCTCCAGTGCAGATACCCTAGTCTGCTAGCACAGATCTTTCATCTCACTGGTACAGACTTTCTAGCTCCACCATGGATTTTGGAGCTTTCTCAGTGTAGATCCATGAAGGAGGCCTGCATGAGATGTTGTCATGGGCTCTTGGTCTCCAGTTGGACTCATAGAAGACATTGCCATGGCTCTAGGTCTTTGGCTGGACCCCCACAGGACACTGTCATGGGATCTGGGCCCTCAGGCTTCCTTGGGTCTCTAGTATGTGGACAGATCCTGCACTCTTGTATTTGACTGTGTGGATGGCTATTATGAAATGATCCTATAAATGATGCATCCTGTATTAAATCATCGCCCCTGGAAACCCTGACTACAACACTCCCTGACTCAGATCTGCCAACACCATGGGGAGGAGACCAGACATACGATGGCCAACCCCAACTCTCCGTCGCACTTGAGCCCTTCCTGGCAGAGCACTGCCTTCGATGTCTCTAGCCTTCACTAATTTACATGATGATAACTTGACATCATAACTCCTCCCAAACTTTCACCAGCACTAGGCAGGCTGGGCAACACAAAGACCAAGGCTGTACATCTGACTTGAGGAATAGCAATCAATCAACTGATCTCAGACACACACACACACACACACACACACACACACACACACACAATGTTCTTTCTTGCTCATATGAAAACAATATAATAATTCAAATAATAAAGACCAGAGACCAATAAGCATCTCTATCTCAATTCTTACATATCTAAGGTCATATTCAAAACCCAGATTGCAGAAGTCATTGAAAGTTAAACACGTAACTTTCAATGTACTGACCTAATAAATGTATAATCGGGGTAGGATACCTCAAGCCTTACTTCCAAATAAATTAATAACCCAGAGTATTTTATAAAGTGATTCCACATAGTGAATCTTAGTGCAGATTAAAAATTTTATCTGCTACCCTATCTGTGGTTACAAAAGGAATAAATTTGCTCCTGCTAAAATATTATTTACTTTTCTTTTACCATTTAAAATATTTGAAGATGGTATTGCTTTAAATACATGTTTAGATATGTATATAATTATTAATTATCTAATGATCTATAAATTCAAGAATTGTTTACTGGGAATCTGCAGACAGCCCGCATTACTTTAGACATCATTTGATAATGCATATTTGTATTACATATCTATTGATTCAAGAATCATTTACTGAGAGCCTTGTGCAAACATGAGGGTAACAAAGCATAGTGGTCACTGCTTTTTTATTTTTTAATGTATTTAGTACAGGGTTTACAGGGTCTCACTATACAGATTGGACTCTTTTTATCCTCCTATTTTCAGTCTCCCGAGCGCTGGGATTACAGGCATGTGCCACCACGCCCAGTCTCAGTTGCCATCTCAGCGGGCTCTGGGGGCGGGGGTGTCAGGGCACACGGCGGATCGAGCCCTGGTCCCTGCATCTGCTTAAGCAGGCACGTTAGTCTGCTGAGCTATCTGGCTGGCCCAAGGTCAGTTTATTAGGGGCAGGAGGATAAACAGGTAAGTGTAGGCACGAATCCCACCTCGAAATAGTCAATCCCAATTATCACAACCTTGAATAAACATGGACTGGCCCCGCACACCGGCCAGGCTGGAATGCACTGCGGGATCGAGAACACTGAAGAAAAAAAAAAAAAAAAAAAAAAGCAAGGTTTCGGCTCCGGGGAGCCTGCAGTGGGGAGAAACAGACGCCAGGAACTTGGAGGCAGAACAGGCTGTGGTGAGAGCTATAAAAAGCTTGGCACTGTGCGTGAAGCTGGGGGAGGGCGGCGAGGCCAGGAGGGAGGGGCACCCCGCGGGCCTGGGCTGCGAGGCTGCTGGGTCTCAATCCCATAGGAGCGCTTCCCACACCTGGGAAACAGCGCTTGCGTGCCAAGTGCTCCGACTGCCTCCTCAGTGATGGTGTGTGTGTGTGTGTGTGTGTGTGTGTGTGTGTGTACGCGCAGTGTAGAAAGAACGAGGAGAGGTGCATGGACCCCCCCCCCCACTCTTCCCTCATGTGAACACACGTACCAGCCCCAGGCCAGAGAGTACACGGCACCAAGACGTCCCTCCTGAGTGCAGCTGTCCGGAGTGCACCACAGAAGTGAGCAGGGGACGCAGCTCCGCCCCCTGGGCCTCCTCCTCCTCATCCCAGGAGCCTGCACCACCCTGCAGTCACCACGCATTTGGTTTTATTTTTTCCTCAGGTTGCTTTCACAGCGATCCTCTTGCCTCAGCCTCCTGAAGTGTGACATCCACCCAGCAGTCTCAGCGCATCTGACACTGTCATTCCTCCGCCACCTCAGGATTTCCTTTCCACAAATACTCCCTTTCCTTTGCACCTTCAGGCCTGGCTGCAACATTACACACGCGGCTCTCTCCTCATTCTGGGCTGCAGCGCACTCGGAGTCCTTAGCAGAGGTGGGTTTCTCAGCAGCCCTGTTTAATGGAGAGGCCTCTGGCAGGAGTCCAGATGTTCGAGGTGAGAAGCGCAGGGCCAAAATGGTAAAATCAGAGAGGGAACAGTGATAAGGTATCCTAGCAACTGCTGAGCTGCACATCCTGAGGAAGGGAGTTGGGGCGCCAAGTCCCGCCCACGCCCTCCTCATGCCGCATCCAGTCTTCGTTCCGACTTCCCAGGACCACTGCCTCCCTTCTTTGGTGTCCGCAGGGCCTGATGATCACATGTGAAAGAACCCAGTGCACTATCAGGTGGAATATTTTACAGGGACTAAGTCCAAGCTGACAACTGCAAAGCTCAAGCTCTACCCAAGGGCTTCTCCGAGGAAAGGGAAAGGAAAAGTCCCCCTGCAAGTAGGTACAGTGTCTGCCTTCCCCTGTGACTGGCTTTTCCCCCATCTTCCAAGCCCAGCTTCAGGTGTGTCTGGCACACACAAGTAAGTACTCAGTAGCCCCTCTGTTAGTTATGACGTTGTTACCTGTCCCTCAAACAAGCTCCCCGCCTTGTGGTTTAGAGAGTAGTTTTGGCCTCAGTTGGCCGCTGTGCATAAGCGTCATGACTTGCCCGAGTCTCTCCCTTTAGAAAACCATGGCAACATGCCCTCCATTATCACACTAATTTGAACCCTCAGAGCTGGAGCTCAAAAGTGTTTTCACAAACTTCCAGCCCTGCGGGAGCCATGGTACTACTGGGAGGAAGCAACTCTTGCAATTCTGGCTGCTGCAAAGAGATTTCTCAACTTGCCTCTACTTGGAAGCCCTGTTTCCCTTCCCAAGGGATTCCTTTTGCAAATGCCCCTTTTCTTTTCAAATGTCAATTATTTCCTAACAACCTGCCTTTCAACATAAACCTGACATCTTACCTAGTAATTTTCCAACCATTTTGTAAGCTATCTTAATTTATCCCTTCATTATCTTAATTTATCCTTAATTTGTCCTTACTGTAATACACAAATAAGCTGATTCCTACTTTTACCTATTTTCAGTTATTTAAAAAAGTTTTTATGTGTTTATTTATAGACACAGAGTCTCACTACGCAGTTCAGACTCCTGTTGACCTTCCTATCTCAGCACTCCCAGAGCTGGGATTATAGGCCTGCGCCACCACACCCAGTTTCAGAGCCTGCAGGGTGTGCCTGGAGGCATTACATGTGGTACCTGGAACTGAATTCCGGTTCTTGCACTGGCCAGGCAGGCGCTTACACCGCTGAGCTACCTCCCCAGCCCACTTTTCAGTTATTGTTGGAATAAGAATAGAGCAAAGTAAATGAAACTGAAGGGATGAAATGCTAGTAAACTATCCATGTAAGCCACTCTGCTTCTCCCATGGCCTGTGCTCTGGATGTTTTATCACTCTGCTGCAGGGAGACTGAGCGGCCGGAAAGTCCAGAGGAAAAAAGAGAAGCCTGGCATCCTCGTCAGGCAGACAGAGTTTGAGTAGGAGGTTGAAGTTGATGGCATCAGAAGCATTAGCTAATGCCCACTGAGCTCTTTTGTCCTGAGCACTGTCCTACAAGTTTTGTGTCAATCTAATCCTCATTAACCCCAGGAGATACTAATATACCTACCTTACAGATAAATTAATTGAGGTGCGCAGCCCTTAATAACTTTTCCTAAATTGTACAATTAATGAATATTAGACATGGGGTTTGAACTATGAAGTGGCTTCCAACACTTGTGCTTTCAATGTTATGTCCTGCCGTATTGAAGAGCTAGTAGTTATTCCAGAGTAGGAATTTTATCCATTTTCCAGGTGGTTCCCAAAACTCACATAAAACCAGGCAGACAGATCCACATGCTCCTTTCTGCGGACCTTGTCCCGAATTTTCATGAGAATGACAAGAGCATTTGCACCTTCCCCAAATGGCAGAACATCTTATCTACATTAGTCCCCTGTTTTAGTGTCTGCTCATGAAACAGTATGGCTATGGAAGTGTTCAATACACTCTGAAATTCATCATGTAGAAAAAGGATGGGCTATAATTAGTTCTATTTTCCACACAAGTAGTATTTTTGAAAGAGTTTTTTTTTTTTAAACTGGAAATATTTCAATTGATAGATACAGCATCGTCACTGCTAGGGCACAGACATGTAAATGCACTCAGGGTCCAGTGCACACAGCAGCAGGGAAGCCCACGGCCTCCCGCCAACCGCAGTGTGGCGCCTCTTCCCACTGCCTGCTCTTTGCACTCCCAGCTCCGGCTCTATCCCACCCACAGAGCAGAGAGAATGGGTCATCTCTTTGCGTCTGCCTTACGTCTGTCCACCAGTCCTTGCTGTCTAACTGAACAGCAGCTCCATGTCTTCTGGAGACTTCCCAGCTGTTTTAGCGACTCTTCTCTCCTTGCTGGGACAAATACCTGATGCTCAACATGAGGGAAGGAAAGGTTTATTTAGCTCACAGTTACTGGAGGTTTCAAAACACTGGAGGAGAGGCTGGGACACTGCCGCGTCCAGGATGACCCTTTCCACATCTCTCCGAAAGCACAGGCTAGCCAGTTTAATGGTTTGCGCCTCTCTGGCCCCACCCCTCAGCCCCGCCCTGGTCCTCTGGCCCCACCGCTCAAGCCACTGGTTGCTCCCCTAGCTGTGTCTGCCCCATAACTTACATGAGGCTTTGGGGGGACAACTAGACACAAACCATAACATCAGCCGGCCTTGTGTAGGGCATGGCATCTACAATGACTGAAAATAAGGATTTGCATGCTTTCTACCTACTGGGTTGCGGTGCCAGGCTCAGAGACACTGCCTCAAATATTTCTTCAAGATCAGAGTGCATGGCAATGTGGGCTATAAATGGTGCACGGCGTGTCCACGAAATCCACCCAAGCCAATGAGCACGTCTATGGAACGGGTCCATAAGGAAACCTTCCAGAATCGCAGCTCGGCATGCTAGGAACTCGCTCTTGTCTGCAGCTCAGCCCAATCCCTGGAATCTGATGGCTGTTAGTGAAACAGGAACATGCACTTCTCCATTGCCAAGTTGCTACTAGCAACCACCACCGCCTACCACAGGCTCTTAGGAGGCTGGAGTGGAAAGTCGGTATCTGATGCATGTCAACTGTATGACATCCATTTTTATTTCCTGTTGGCCCCAAATTTACCCAGTGATCATTACTGCTGGAACTTCTGAGCAGAACAAACCCCGTGCCCTGGTGAGCCCCTCTTTTCATGCCCATTGGGCCCTCTAACCACACTGTGTTCCATCTGCACCAGCCCTGGACTAACCCCAGAATAGACTCGTGTTGGAGGTACAGGTCAGCAAAGGTTCCTGTCTTTTAACTGGGGAAAGGAGAGATGAATTCTGGAAAGAGATGACAGAAAAGGCATCTAGAAGAGGCCTATGAACAAAATAAAATATTTGAAAGATAAGCTTCACTTTCAAGGTTTGCACGTAAAACATGTCTGAAGGTGCTATGCAGCGCTACACCTTCTCCCTCCCCACCAGACCGGCACTTGCATTTCAGTTTCTCAAAAACCCTGGATGCCCACCCTGAAATGGAAAGCAGCCATTAGAGAGCAGACATATGCCCTGGCCCTGGATGCTCGGGTTTGTAATTTCCTTTGATTTTCAAAATCCTCTTTGCAGGTTTGTAGGTAACCAGCTGTCGAGTAGGTTCAAAGCATTCCTACATGCCAGTGCCCAGAGGTTGGCAAGAGCCCTGCAGGCCCCGCCCCGTGTCTTACATTCTCCTTTTTCTTCCTGAAAGTTACTCTTCAAAACTTGGCACCATATATCTTGGCTGTGAAGTAACTTTGTCCCCACGTAAAATAGGACGCTCAGCAAATTAAGGTCGAACTGTGGCCACCCAGCGAGAAGGATGACATCTGGAGCAAGGCCGTGTGCACCCAGAGCTAACTTTCCCCTTGGCAGTGGCTCTGGCGGAGCAATCTCACAGGTCTGGTTTGCGCTGCAGAACAGTCACAGTGTCTGCGAGGTATTCCGTGTACACGATGCCAGGCTGGCTGGTTCCTGTCTCTTGTCATTCCTCAGTCCTTTCTAGTCAGCCAAATCAGCACACACAGGTCTGGTTCACAGCCCTCACTCCAGGTAGATTGTCTTGTACAAAGCAAACGTCTGCCTCTCTGTTCTCAGTAGCTCAAGGTCAATCTTTTCAGTGACTTGGTTTGAAGTTTTCTAAATTTCAGTTCTTTGTACTTTTCACAGGGACAAATGATTGCTGATGATCAGCTTTGGCAGAAGCACTGATTTATTTTTTCTTATGACAGTTTAAAAGCTCTTTTATAAGTAGCTGAAGATTTTTAACATCTATGTGAATGAAAATCTTGCTTATTGGATGAAGCACTATGTAGAGACACAGACCCTAACTAACCTCTTTTGCCCAGTGCAAACAAACAATGTCTGCTTGTGATCAAAATCTATTTTCTGGCTGAGAAAACAAGACACCAAAATATTTATGTGTGTGTTTAGAGTCAAGGTCTTGTCTTTGGTTGAAAATAACCCAAAATCCCTTTCAAAGACTGACCTGCAACTGAACGACAGTGCCTGTGTCCTGTGCAGCCCCTCCCGCTCCCCCATTCCTTAACACTCGTTTTCTGCCATTATTCCTCCTGGTTACACCTTATATTTAAGTCTAGTATGATCTGGGAGCGCATCAGACTGTATCCTTAGATGGCCTCCTAATCCTTAGATCCCTCTCATTTTCTTTCCCCTTTCTCTGGTCCTATTTTGGGTTCTCACTGATTTGTCTGCCTTACATCTTCTTTTTCAGCCGTAGGCATGACATTCAGGACCTTTGCACTGGGCTACAGCCCAGTTCTTCTTATTTTTTTGAGACTTGGTCTCGGTAAGTTACCCAGGCAGGGCTTGAACTTGTGATCCTCCAGCCTCAGCTTCTTAGAAGGTTGGGACTGCAAGTTACACCACCCTGGCTTTGAGCTTCCTGCTTACCACCAGGCTTCACTGAAGACTTCCCAGATACAAACCTGATCAAGTTTGCCCCCCTCATTCGCAGCTCCCTTCAGTGCTAGACCAATCACAAAGCCTGGCCTGGCCTTTCCAGCAAAGCAGGACCTGAGTCCTGTCTGTACGTCCTCTCAGCCGCTTTCCCTTCTGTCATCTTGCAAGTGCTCAGGGTAAGCAACTCACAGCTGCCAAACCCTCACACCACAGCCATTCTTGTTTCTGAGGTTTCCAACTGGAATTATCTTTCTAACTGTGTTTGTCCACAGAGCTCCTGGCCCTGCTCTGAAGGCTGAACTCAATGTCACTAGCTCATCAGCACGGCCCACCCTGGTCTCGCCGATAGCTGGATGTCCTCTGCCTTGCCTTTCCCTAGGGTTTTCAGGAATCTATTTTATCTCTTCACACACAACATTGCCATTCTTTCTTGGCTGTATAATCTACCCTCCAGCAAGTCCTTCTCAAGAATTATGTTGCCAGGGCATAAAAGAAGGCCTGAATACCTGTTATTAATTATGTTATTATGCCAAATAAAATCATTTGTGGCATCCAAGCCCTGCACTTAGGTGCAAGTAAAAGAGAGTCCTACAGTGTCTCTCCTAAAGAGAGATCTGAATGAATCATGGAGGCAGTTTCTGAAACATGAAAGTGTAAAACACGCCAAATAATGACATTCATATCTTTTGGTGATCAGTATGTGGTGTTTAATTTTCAATGTCTTTCACACCATCATCTCTTTGAGCACAGGAAGTCTGAGTATTTTCTTTGTGCCCAGTCAGAGGTTTAGTCTCATTTTCTCATGGACCACTCTGGAGAGTACTTCGGCTGCAGCAGAGGTCCCACCTGTCACTCTCCCCCGAATGGTAGCACTTTTGCACAAGTCCTCTCCGCTCGGTTATCAGGGCTCTCGGGTGAGGAGGGATCCAGCATCCTCATTCCCAGAAGTGTTCCTTGTGCACAGGGGCATTAAATGAGCATCTAATGAATCATTTGGAAACCACTGAAGAAACAGTTTTGCATCCTAAGCTGAAAGACTCGATCTTGGCTCTACCTCAGTACTGAACTCTTAGCATCCACTGGTGACAACAGCTAAGGCCACAGGGCCAACGATTTTGGTATCTAGAAGTGGAACAAATCTTTCCTCCCAAAAGAAAAGGTACATGAGGATGAGGCCTGTGGAGACTCATATATTGCTGTGCCTGGTTCAGTGAGGCTGGTCATAGCTGTTTTTATATCTGTTCAACAAATGGCTTACACCTGAGAGATGCACATGAAGAACAAGAGAGACTGGGGTTGAACTCTCTGAACAAAGCTCACAGCTCAGTTTAGGGATGAAACTCCAAGAGCCGAGTCTCATGTACTTAGCCTCCCGTGGACAGTCCAGTCTGTCTTCACTGGCAATAGCCTTTGCATGTTAAATCTGCATAAATGAAGGCCATCAGGGATGGACTGCTGCAGACAGATGGGTTTGAATGGAAGATCAATGCTATGGAAGAGTTTGACTATCTGGAAACACTGGCAGGGGCCAGCACCCTTGGTGCCCAAGCTGCAGGTCACCAAGGGCCTGGGAGGTGGCTGGGCAGTGCTTGCACTTAATTCATTGGGAGGAGAATTTCTGAAGAGGAGCCCTGGGAGGCCACAGCTCAGGATCAGAAAATGAGAGAAGCAAGAGAGCTGGGTGCAAAGGTGCTGGAGATGGGCACTTGGCTCTCCATGAGCACCCCGCAGGGAGGGCGACCAAGATGTGGGAGTCAGGTGGCTTTGCCCTTGGCTTTCTCAGGCACGCCATTCAGGATCTCCAACCCTTCCCGAGGCTCAAGGAGGAGCGCTGAGTCTATGTCCAATGTGGCCTCTGTTTCATGAAGGCCAGTAGTTTCATTTGAATGCCTTGATCCTTCCTATGAAGAGTGGTGGCTAGGAGCTTGAAAGCAAGTAGCACAGTGTCTGGGGGGCGGGGCTCCAAACTTACAAACATGCTTGGCCGCAAGAAGTGGGATGCAAACTCAATAGCACTCTAAGGCAGCTGTATGCTCGGCAGCTAGGAATCTGAGACTCCTGTTCCGGGGAAGCAACCAGAGGGAATGAAAAGAGGAGCCAAACAGAATACCACGCTGGTCTGCTTCCCTTCCTGGACTGGGGAGCGGCAGAAGTTCTAGTGAGTCATAAATTAACATTTTCCTTTTCTCAATTAGTTAAGTTTAATGATATACTTTATATATACATAACGATCACATTCAGCTCAGGGAGTTTGTACCTGTATATGATATATCTGGATGCTGTTTTTCCATTCCCTTCCCCTGCCTTCAACTGCTTGTCCTTCTTCCCTGCAAAATCTGGAGGAAGGGCGCCCAGCCACGACTCTGTCTTCCTATCTCCACGGTGATTTAAAAAAAAAAAATACAAAGGGACTGGGAAGATGGCTCGATGGAATAAGTGCTTCCCTGGCAAGCGCAGGGCCTGAGGTCAATTCCCGGTTCCACCAAAAAAAAAAAAAAAAAAAAAAAAAAAAATTAGCTGACCGAGTACACCCCCAGAAAAACTGATTTAATTGATCCATAGTGGTAACAGTATTTTTAAAAGCTGCCAAGTTTTTAAGTGTAGTAAGTGTTGAGAAAAATCACTGAGCTGGAGGGTAAAGAGAGAGATGGACGGGGTCGGGGAGGGAAAAATGGAATAATTCACTTTCGCTTCCCCACTCAGAATCTGGCAGTGTTTTCCAAAACGTGACATGACTACAGGTGGTTCTTGAGACATTTGATTCAGCAGCATGGATAAGCATTCTTTGGAGAAACAAAAACCTACATATGCACGCAAATGTATCTCTACATATGTGCACCAATAAATATATTTGAATAGATAGTGGAAACATGTGACCATTCATTCCAACAAGCTTGAGGTTTTCAGTATATTACTGATTAGGAGAAGGCCAGCTGGTACCTAAAGGTTAGAAAGGCCTTTTACATGCACATTCTGTAAGTTGCAGCACAGGGACGAAGTGGCTATGGACACAGCAAAAACTTCTCAAAGAGGCAGGCAAACCTGGCATTTAAAGATGAGAACTTCCCTGCAGATGTTCCCGTCCCAGGACGTGACCCTGTAGCTGGTGCAAGGCGCTCTCCCGGAGGCTGGCTCATTGCTAGCTCAGGGGACTTCGGAGTGTGGCACCAGCCCACGGGGGGCTCTTTTGCATTCACAGTCCCTGTCTGATCACAGAAGCTACACAGGGTAACTTACTTTTCTTCTTTTGGATTTAGGTCCGATCTAAACTTCGGGGAGGGTGCTAGGCCTTAGCGAAACCAGAGGAGAAAGCAATGTTCACAAGGTGTTCCGGCCTGCCTCACAGGCCAAAAGCTAAACCCAAGGGACCTAAATCCAGGTTATGCAAACTCAAAGGAAAGGGTGTGTGTGTGTGTGTGTGTGTGTCCTAAACCAAGCAAACAAAACCTGCCTGAGAGCCACTGCCCCGCTAACGTTTGGCTCAGGAATTTGCCATTCTCAGGGCATGATGCAACCTCGGTTGCCCAATTTCTATTTGTGCATTCCCCCCTTGCCCACAAGGAGCTTCGAAAGCTTCCAACTCCAAAGGATCCTTTGAGCTAGCAGCCCAAGCGTTCCTGGCTCAGAAGGCTGCTGCTAAGGGCCAGGCGATGCTGCCGGCCTTTACCTGGACCCCACACAGGAGCTGAGCGGGTGGGGAGTTCTGCGGGGGACCTGGGAACCGGGAGATACCGGGGCCTGAGAAAGTGGGTGAGGCCGCACGTCTGCCTTTCCCCGCCATCCTCCCCACGCCCACTGGATCAGAAAGTGCCACCTGCCTCCGCCGGCCGCCCGCGCCTTCCGGATCCAAAGGGCAGCGCGGATGGCAAGGGCGAGCGGGCGAATGGTGCCAGGCCTGCGGCTCCGCCTCCGCCCCGCCCGCCGCCCCACATCCCGCGGCCTCGGCCACCGGGCAGCAGGTGCGGCGTAACAGGTGCGGCGTGGCCGGGAGGGGGCGCAGGGCGGAGGCGGCGGGCGCGGGGACCCGGACGACTCTCCCAGCCCTCCCTGGAGCCCAGGGAGCCGTCGCCACCCGCCCGGCCCGGCCGCCGCGACCCCGACGCCGCGCCACTTACGATCTCCAGGCAGACGAAGGCGCCCGAGTAGGTCCGCAGGATGTCGGGCCCGGCGGGCAGGGTGACCCGGGGCGACGGGAAGGACACGGCGGGGTTCGGGGGCGGCACGGACGCCCCGCCGGCCGACATTCTGCCGCTGCTGCCCTCAGCGGGCTCCGGTCCCGCTCCGCCGCCGCCGCAGCTCGGCCGGGACGGGCGGGGCTGGTAGGAGGGGCCGAGGGCGGGCGGGGCCAGAGACCCCGCCCCATCACGTGGGCCCAGGTGCGCCGCCAGGTGCCCAGGTGAGCCCGCGCCCTGCTGTCCGGTGGCTTCGCGGGGTCCCCAGGGCTCCCCGGGCTCTGCACCCCCAAGGCCTTTCCAGCCCCCACTGCCCTATCCCCCACACAGTTGGTCCTCCCCCCATTCCGCGTTGTCACGGGAGTGTAAGGACTGGGGCTGACCCAGAGGGTAAACTCCCTGTCTCCGGCCTCATCTTGAAAGTGGGTTTGTAGTGGGGTTTTTATTTTTTATCTAGTGATTTGTCTGGTTACTATTTCATGAACAAGTAATGAACACCTTAACGCCGATAGCGCGCCTATCCGAGAGGGTAAGTTTCATCCTAGGGAGGTGCGATCCTTAAAGCTGGTTCCAGGAGCTGCAAGGTCCTGGGTGTTTCCAGATGAAACTGCTGGAGGCGCAGACACGGGGTCAGCCCCGGCGCCCCCGTGCGCGGCCACGCTCTCTCCGCTTCCTAAGCTCACGGTTACAATTCACTTTTCCTTGGTCATCCTCTTTACATTGCTGTCGTCTGACAGGGAAGGGCTACACGTTTTTATGTAAAGTGTGGAATGTCTACAGGAACAGGTAGAAGAGGATCATCCTAAACACCCACGAGACGCGGGTGGGCAGCGTGGGACTCAGGTGACTCAGCTGCACCGCTGCTGGCAGGGATCCCGGCAGGGCAGGTAACCGGCTGCTGCGCCCCAAGGGCGGCGTCTACCTCGCGTGCCTGTGCAGGTTGTCTCCTACTCCGCGACAAGTAGGCGCTCCTTAAAGGACAGCTGGTGATGAGCGTTTTTCTAATTTTTATACGCATCCCATTGCGCCATGGACGCAAGCTATTGCCTAGGTGGTTCTATCTGCCACGTAAGACTTTAATTTTTTATTTCGTCTGCCAGAAACTTCTTCCCCTTGCCTTTTAAACACTTCAGATCTCTTCATGAAAGGATTCTGTGCATGGCTTAGGTCCTGTTCATTAATCTAGCATTTGTCCCTATTTTGTTGGAATTAATGCTACATTTTCCCAATGAAATAAAAGAGGTAAGATTATTTTTTGTCGAAGACCACCAGGAGAAAAACTACACACAGGCATACGTGTCAATCAATTTCGCTGAGATCGTCAGATGCTCTCCGCATGGAATCCTGGTCTTGTCTACCAAGCTTAGAGTTTGAGAAGCCATTTTGCTCTATGCACTGGTGAGCAGGTTTAGGTTACCTGTGCCTATATTCTTTCAATACCAAAACTCAGAGGTGTGGTGGTGGCAACAGGATAAAGACCCCAAAGCAGGCTGTAGGTGAAACCTTCCGTGTGTACCTACCATCACCTCTGATGCGTGACTTTCTGGTGCTTAATAGGAAATTTTGGGTTTTCTTCATTTATTTGACCAACACACCCTTTCTGCATTCCAATCCTCATTGGTGGAATGATCTGCTTTATTTTATTTTTTGCTGAAGAGTTCTCAATAAACACTCAAAGGTTATTTAAAGGGGAGATTGCTTCAAAGAACGTGTGTGGCAATGCCCGGTAGCCTCGGTATGTCCAGAGCATTCGAGGGCATGCCCTGGAAGCCACTTGGAGTTTCCAGACATGCTGTTCGCACTGAAGAGCTTCAAATGGGCTCATGTTAAGAATGGTTCCCAAGGGGAAGTTTGTCCTATGTCCCTTCCAGCACCTTCCTTGTCACACACATTCCCCTGCCCATGCCTTCTTGTCTCCTTCCACAACCAGCAGTCCAACAAAAAAGATTCTCATGGAATCCCCTCCCACTGCAGCATACCTGCTTGAAAATGAACTTTTTTCTAGAATGGTTTCCCCTTCTCAAGATCCCTCCCCAGCACCTGTGTTTTCTTGATAGTTCTAGTGAATCCAGCAACCCTAGAATCAAAGTGAGGAAAGCACTGTCCCGTCCCACACCACCATCCCGCCCCACACCACCATCCCGCCCCACACCACCATCCCACCCCACACTACCACTGTCTCTCTCCCTGTAACTGACCATGAGCTCTTAGTACTGTCACGTTTCTGTCCTTTCCTTCTCCACTTCCGTGCTTTACTGACCTCCACTGCATGGACTTCTTTACACCCCATTTCCTGGGATGGCAGTTTTGTATTGAATATGCCTTCAGCAGTCTTGCTTCACAATGGCTTGCTGTCTCCTGTGAAATGCAATCCCCTCAGTGCCTACATTGTTCCTGGGAATTTTGTCCCTGTCATTCTTCCTGAAGAGGACCCTCTATTCCTTTATTTCTCTTTCATTGGGTCTTTGGACCACAGTTCTGTACTCCTTACCTCTTCTCTCATTGGCCCCATCCTAATCTTTCTGGTGTCCCCAGCCAGCTGGTGTCATGGACAGGCATTTTAAGGATGCCATATTAATGCCCCCCCCCCGCTCTCTACTGCTAATGCACCTTTGCTGCTCCACACTTTTCAGCTAAGCTCCTCTTCACCAGCTACACCTTCCCTCTGTGATCCACTGTCACACTTTCCAAGACTGCTTTAGGTACAGCAGAGCCAAGACTCCAGGCTCTAATCACATTAGGAGCCTGGCTTGGGCTTTTGGACTTCTCGGTGGTCCTTTTACTCCATCTGCCCATCTTCCCTGTAGTCTGACAGGGAAGGACTACAAATTTTCATGTTTTATTATGTAAAGTGTGGTTTGTCTACAGGAACAGGTAGAAGAGGATCATCCTAAACACCCGTAAGACACTGGTGGGCATATTTAAAGTGAGCTAATTAACCTCTGTGTGGTTATTATCTACTGCTTCTTTCACTGTCCCTATCTTTGTGCTTGGTGCAAGTGGACAATATGTTGAAGAAAATAAATCTAGACCACACCAGTCTTACCTTCTCTCTTTTATTTTGCAGGACATTTTAGAACATCTAACCAGTAATACTTGTTTCACTGTAAGCACTGCTGTTAATCCAGTTACCGAGATAGACACCTGGGCGTTTCCCTCAGCCCCTCCACTTCATGCTACAGCTTTCATCACTTGCAGGCGCTGGCAACTCGCCTGTGTGCTCCTGGGGGTGTCGCCCTTCTCCCCAGCCCCCTGTTCTCATCCTGCAGCGCAGGGCACTACCCCTCTCACAATGAATACTGCAGCTGCCTTGCTTCCCTGCCTCCTATGCTCCACCCTGCCATAAGAATGACTTCTGAACACAAGACTCATCCCACTCAGTTCCCAGAGGGATACCCTGTGTTCCCTGCTCTTATTAGGATTGATTCCAAGCACCACAGTCTAGAGTGTGGCTTCTGATGACTCCTTGGTCCACTAATCCCTGCTTCCGGTCTGCATGTTCTCTCTCTGGTGCAGTGGCGGCACACCTGTGGCACACATGGCACTGTGGGCATGAAGGCTGTGCTGGCCATGGGTGAAGCCATTCTAGCGTTGCCCCAGCAGCTGAGTGTTGGGTAGCAACATTGACACCTTGCAAAATAAGTGAGTTTTATGCTGTGGTTTGGATAGTAGAACCCTAAAAGTTTGACCAGAGCTGCAGTGGAAAACATATTTCTTCTTTCAGACAAACTTCATGGATAACATGTGTGTGTTAGGAACGGCTCTTTCTAGTGTCCTGCCCTGGCTGAGTGTCCCCAGGACCTGCTATGCTTACCCCAAGGTAGAACCATTGTTTTACTGAGCAGAAATGGTTTCTTCACTTGTCCCCTACCTTAGCCCTTACTGTATAGCAGGATATTAAAATGAAAGGTCAGCAGAGGAACCAAGAAATGATGGCTATCGCGTGCGCGGATGAGCGAGGAGTCAGACTGCTGGAAGTTTTAAAGAGAGCTAATTAAACAATCTACCGATCCTTTCCTTTCATCAAGAATATGGAAATCTCAGGAATTAGAGAATCTGAAAAGGGGGGCAAAGAAATCGCACCTCGTGCTCCCCCTCTGCCGTTGTCTCTCCCTCATGGGAGGAGGTAGTTGAACTTGATTCACGGTGCACGCTAGCCACTCAAGTCACAGCAGCTGACCAAGTGGGCTCTGCGTCTCCATTTCTCTGCTTTATCACTGTTTCTTCTTTCCTGCTTCATCAAAATTTTATGTTGCCTTACGTACACAAGGTTAAGCCCTACCCCAGCTTTCCATTATTTTCCCTTTATGGTTCCTTTAGGCAATCCACCCATTAACTTTCTTTCTCTTCAGCTTTCCAAGTGCACGTTACACATTCTTCTTCCAGGAATGGGAATAAATTTCACTTATCACCAAAAACCAGCAATGCCTTATTTCTGCCCAGAATAACATAACAAAACTTTGTTATCCTGGACTTACCTGCTTTGCATGAAGGAACCTAAACCCTAGAGGATTTGATAGTTTTCAGGCACTACACAACAGGTGATGCATAAGTGATGGTGACCCGTTGCAGATGGGAAGACAGTGATGAGAGCCCAGACTTCCCAGCTTGGAGAATGACTCCAGAGCATGGGGAGGGGGGTCCCTGGGGGCAGACCTGGAGCTCCCATGGGTTGTGGTGGAGCCAGGAATTGGAGAGACCCAGGGGGTCAGCGCTTACTGAGAGCCAGAGAAAGGCGCTACATACAGAGGAAGGCAGAAGCGAGCAAAGGGTCTCCTAAAATCCTGAACCGAGTGCTGAGCGGCACAGGACAGTAAGTCACATACCTGAGGCCATGAGGCACCAGGCCAAAGAAGCAGAGAAACACTTCCAGGCATTCCTACGGGGCTGAGACAGTGCCATCTCCACCAGTCAGAGTGCAGGGTCTCCTGTTCAGAGAGGTCTTGCCTCAGTTCTGAGGAGAAGTCAGTGCTGCGCAGGAGGCTGCTCTAGCTCTACCTTACAAAGCTTTACAAAAAGCACCAGAAAATCAAATAGCTCACGTAAGTCACACAACAATGTTCAAGAATATGGTAGGAGTACAGAAAACTGTCCAGTGATCAGTGAGGTAGTTCACAGTGTCTGGGGTCCAGTTGAAAATTACCAGGACTACAAAGAAGCGGGCACTAGGAAACATCATGATGATACAATCAAGCACTATAGACAAACCCGGAAATAACCCAGATGATTTTTCAGTAGGAAGAGCGTGAAGATAATTGCTATACATGTATTTTATATGTTAAAGATTGAATGCATGTAGAGACATAGAAAGTATAAGATAATCCGGTTAGAACATAATAATCAGATTCCATTTTCAGAATGAATTTTAGTCAACTGAAAATTTTACATGCAGCAAAAAGTCCTTAAAAATTAAAGTATAGATGTCTCAGATGTAGGAAGTATTAACTAAATTGGTAGCCATAGGAGATGTATTACAGGAAGTGGCAAACGATAGCTTTTAGGATATCCTAAGAGAAAATGGATCCCGCTTGAGAAGCTACATCAACACAAATGGCCAAAAGGTATCACATATGTGTAAACTCAAGACACTTAAATTTTTAAAATATTTATTTATAATTTAAATAATACTTAGAGCAGTGCACTGTAAGATTTAAAGTAAAAGTGTAAGATTATACTATCATAAAGGTCTTGAAATGAAAATACATAAAATGCTTTAAAGTCCTTCTATTTCACTTGGAGCTATAAAATATTACATGAAGTTAGAGTGTGAAAAATTAAATATGAATACTCTAAGCTGTACATAAATCACACAGAAGAAAGACTTACCTATGATAAGCCAATAAAGGAGATATGCAGGTGTCACAAAAGCTATATAGTTGATCTGAAAGATATCACGCAAAGAGGAAAAGGATGCAAAGCATGCATGCAGCAGATAGATAACAAATAGATGTCCCTGGTTCCGCCAAAAAAAAAAAAAAAAAAATTAAAAAAAACCCCGGAAAAAAACCAAAACAAACAAACAAACAAACAAACAAAAAACCAAATAGATGGTAGAAATAAACCAAATATTCACATTACATATAAATTGCTTAAAATCCTCAATTTTAAGGCAAGGATTATCACACTCAATAAAAATCACCACCCAACTGTCCACAAGAAATTTATTTTAAATATAAAGACATAAATATATTAAAAGTGGAAGAATATAAATATTTGTGCAGTGAGAAGAATACAGGAAAGCCTGAAAGGCAGCATTAATGTCAGGCTACACAGAGATGGGAAGAAGTGATCCAGAGTAAGGAGTGTCCTTCTACAGGGTGCACAAGGTCTCACTACACAGATCAGGCTCGGATCGATCCTCCTGTTTTCAACCTCTCGAGTGCTGGGATTACAGGCGCATGCCACATGCTGAGTTCAATCACTATCTCAGCATGCTCCAGGGGAGGGAGGGGTTGGCACGGCAGGCCAGGGATCGAACTCCGGCCTCTGCGCTCTGCCAAGCAGGCGCTTTAGTCCGCTGAGCTATCTGGCTGGCCCTTTAAAGAGTGTCTTTGCACAATGATTTCAGTGTATTTACCAAGAGCTCCCAAAATTCCCAAATGTTTATGCATTTTATGCAAAATAAATGGTGCAAAAAATTTTAAGCAAAGAAATACCAGAACACAAAAATACAGCAGTTCAAAATTGGAATTAAGGATCTCATCAACTCCTTTACTGTTTGATAAAGTGGAAAGAGCATCAGTGACGATCTGGAAGGTGCTCAACGTGCCAAGCCACTCCTGTCCTCACTCGGCCTTCCTAGCAGCGGAGTCCGAGAGGGAGTCCTGAGCCAGTGACGATAAAGAATGCTCTGTGCAGAGCCTGGAAGGCCAATGAGCACAACAAGGCGGGGAAGTAGCCGAAACCAAGCACAGAAGGCTGACTCCCAGGCAGAAGTCGGCCCTCCCCACAGGAGGCTCCAGCTCAGGGTAGTGCCCTGGGAACGAGCATTCCTCAGTCTTCATTTGACTGTCACTGGGAAAGGTGGGAGGGAAGGGTGACAGGAAGGGGCAACAGAAACTCCAAGCTCTTCTTGCTCTCAGCTCCTGGCAAGTGGCTGCCTAGAGGTAAATCACAAGTGGTATTGATGGAAACCTTGACAAAGGGGGAAGAGGCTCCAGCACAAGGTGTGAACGAGTTTAAGGCCTGCGAGTGCATGCTGACCTCCTCTGGTTCCTTCCCTAACCTATACCCCCGTCTCTGCTTTCCTCTTCAGAGTTCAGAACTCTATTTCTGTTGATCTCTTGGAATACACCTGTACTTGAAGCTCAACGTGTCTGCCAAGAAGCTTCATGGTTTTCTTTTTTTTTTTTGGTGAAACCGGGGATTGACCTCAGGCCCTTGTGCTTGCCAGGCAAGCGCTTATTCTACTGAGCCATCTCCCCGGCCCCGGTTTTCTTTTTATCTTTTGTTTATTACTTGTTTATTTGGTACAGGGTCTCAGTATACAACTCAGACTCATAGTGATCATCCTGCCTCAGCCTCCTCAGTGCTGGGATTTCAGGCATGCACCACCACACCCAGTCTTGGTGGCTGGTACAGCACACTTGGGGCTCTGGGGTGGGTACGGCATGCGGTAGCAGGTCCTTGCGCTTGTTGTGCAGGCGCTAGACTACCGAGCTACTTTCCCAGCCCAGCTTTGTGGTTTTTGATGAGACTTTCTCTTGCTCATCAGCTTCCGTCTCTCCTTCAGCACTGCCACATTGCCAGTTACTCCATCTTTAATTTCCCCCCAAATCCCTTTTGTCTAGTATGTTTTCTATATCCAGTTTCTAAACCTTTGCATTCCTGCCTCTGATAGCTCATGTCTGTTCTTATCATTCATTTTCACTCCTTAGAAAAATGCTCTAGGAATTATTCTAAAGTTGCAAGTATATGTCGTCGTTGTCTGTCCTTTCTATTCTCCAGTAAATTTCAAATAATTCTGTCTCACTGACTTTCTCAAAGCATACCCCTGGCCTGTCCCTGTGCCACAATTAAATGACAAACTGAATGACTTGTGCCTCGGGAGTCTGCATGTTCCAAACACTCTGCCTTCGTTCACCTCTCCATTTGTCCTGGACGATCCCTCCTTCAGGTCTTGAATATTCGAATTTGATCCATATTTTGACATTCTGCCTGGCAGCTGCTTCTTGCCCGATGGCCTGTGTTCTCCAGCTGGAGTTTTTCTATCTTCCAACATTTTCACATTCTTTCTTTACAATGGCCATGCATAATATTATACTCCATAATACATAAAATATTTCTTTTGGAAGGAAGAGGCTTGCTTAATTTGAACAAGTCATTTAGCCTCCATAAAGTGCAGGTTATTTTTCTCTTTCATCCACTCTTGAAATTATTCTGAATGCAAAGTGAAATAAAGACATAATTTTAATTAAGAAATGCTCCCAAAGATGGTGTTGTGATAAACATCTTTTCCTACTAAGAATCACGATTATGACTTTCCTTTGTGTGCCGTGTTACTCTGTGCATGCTGCACCATTTTGTCACAGTGCTTTGCACACTTTCATTCACTATTCTAGTTGACAAATTTGTTTTTATTTGTCACATGACAAGTGTGTCCCGGTCACCAGAGACGTAGTGGCGACACAATACAGGTGAGCTATTCATCCAGGTTATAGTTTGGTGAGGCGAGCAGTTCTCTGTGAAATATACACTCATTTTCAGTGGTGCTCAGTGTCACAAAGGCAGTGAGCTTTTATCAGCCACTATTCTCAGTTTCAATAAACAGAAATCGGTTCTGGCTGACTGAGGTAGAAATCCTTTTTTTTTTTTTCGTATTGTAGGGAAGGATCTACAGGGTGTTCAGAGCCTGACTACTAGACTGGACTTGGAGTGATCTGTCTGTTTCCAGCCTCCCAAGAGCTGGGATTACAGGTGCGTGCCACCATGCCCAGTCTCAATTCCTATCTAAGCGCGCTCTGGGGGTGGGGCTGGCACGGCGCACCTGGGCATTGAACCCCTGGCTCCTGTACCTGTTTGCAGGTGCTTTAATTCACTAAGCTATTTGGCCAACCCTCTAGAAATACATTTTTTTTTATAAATTAAAGAAACTGATTTTTTAATGAAAAATTACTGTAATTGAAAACCTCTATGAAGATTGACAGAGAATGAATACAAATTACCAATATTAGGAGAAAAACAAAGGATTGAATATACCTTACAGACCCAAAAGGAAATAAGGGAAAATACCTATAACTGTATACATATGCATATGACAATTTAGAAGAAATGGATTGATTCCTCAAAACATACAAACTACCACAACTCACTCAACATGAAATATAGTAGTCAATTTAAATAGATCTACAACCATTAAGAAAACTGATTCACAAATTAAAATTTCCAAAGAAAGGTATCTCCAGGCCTAGATGTTTTCATTGGGGAATTCTATAAAATATTTAAAAATCAACTCTAGTTCTATATCATCTTTTCCAAAAAGCAAAGTAAGAAGGAACACATCTCAATTCACTCTACAAGATAAATATCACTCATATCAAAACCAGATGAAGACATTACCAAAATAAAAGAAAATTACAGAGCAATATTCATGAAAATAATGTAAAAATCCTTAAAATATTAACAAATGTAAGCTAGCAACATACAAAAAGAATCATACAGCATGAACAACTGGATTTTATTGTAGGGATACAAGGTCAGGTCAATATTCAAAAATCAGTGTAAGCCATAATATTAACATGATAAAAAAGGAAAAAATTGAGAAGAGCTAGGAAACATGACAGTGGCAAGCCATGCAGTTATATGTAGAAGATGGGCAAGGCAATGATCCTGAGAATCTCCAGAAGACTTTTGAATCTAGCAGTTAATTAGAATGACTCTCACCCTGACTAACTATATATATATAGACACCTGTGAACTAAGCAACTGCACTGAAGATGGTAATTTACAACAGTAGGTTCGTGCTTGGACTGCCTGTCATTCTGGTCCTCTGAACATGGGCTGCCCATTATGACATGCCAGCCACTGCCATGCTGTCTCTTGGGTAGATGACCGTTCAAAAAGAAGAGGGTGGTGAATGAAGGCAGGAGACAGGAAAAGGAGTGCTGAGGGACTGTCCTGCTACAAGGCTACACATGGCCAGACTTCTGGATCTATGAGTAAACATAAGAATCATATAATTCCTTATGCCCATTTTTTAAATATATTTTTAAAAATGTTTTTCATCATATTCTGTAGGGACCTAAAGTTCAACACATCAATACTTGATGAAAAAAATACTTGTTCCATGTTATGCCCAAGATGCCTGATATTCAGACAGATAGTGAGCTTAAGCTTCACAGCCTAGGTTGTATGGTAACAACAACAAGCTTGTCTTCTGGAGGGTCAACAACCTAAGTTTGCAGACCAAAATTACAGAAAAAGGAGGGCCACAGGGAAAGCCAACATTTTGGCCCTAGCCTTCCAAGGTCAATCAAGACTCAGGACATAGGAGAACTTGTACTGTAACGTCATACAACTCAGCAGTGTCCCAAATTTTCCGATCAAGGAGATCATGGGGCCAAAGAGGAACGCCATCGATGATGTAGAGTGTGCCTAAGGAGAATCACAAGGAGAGAAAACACTCTCCCAGGCTTTCACAGAGAGCACATTGGCCAAGCAATGGTCGTGACCCATCCACATGGCCAACACTGACAAAAGATGTACAATCTGAGGTGCAGGATCTCAGGAAAAACCCTGAGGGGATTTCACTGACCCTATCAGATCCAAAAGCCACAACTCCTATTGTACAGGTCTTGCTTTATCCTGGTCTCAACCATCCAGCAGAAAAGTACAAAAACGAAGACTAAGAAGCAAAGCCATGGTGCCATGCTGAGCTGCAGGGGACCCAGGCCAACAATCTCCGACACTGCCAGTCAAGAGGAAGACTCAACACCACTAGGGACCACTGGACTCCCCCGGAACATTTCGCTGAGTCAACACACCCACAACATTCAAATGATGGAACTAAACAAAAAAGGGGATACAGATGAACGTCCACCCTGCATCCGTGCATTCAAAATGGTCAGGACAGACAGCCACATTCACCTAATGAACAGAGGGATCTGCTCCAATAGTGTCCGCAAACAGGACACCGCGTCCGCATCCTGTATAGCAAACAACCACCAGGAAGAGAACATGCAATGCGCCAACCACTGAAACTGTCATGCCAATCTGATTTGAAACTGTGCCACTGCTATACGGCTCTCAATAAAATCATGGGAAAAAACAACATAAAAAAATAAGGTTTTCATGTAATCAATACAAAAAAGTTTTTTAAAAAGGAAAAAATTACATGATAATATAATTTGATATAGAAATAATATTTTTTTTTATTTTTTATTTTTTTAGAAATAATATTTTAAAGAATTCAATGTCCATTTGTATTTTAAAATAAACTATCCACAAAATAGGAATACAGAGAATTTCCTCGATGTGATGAAGAACACTTACGTATTATCTATATCTTAAAAATACCTTAATGGTGAAGGACTTATTCCACCTGAAGTCAAGAGTGTCTATTCCCACACGCTGACGCAAGTTCTAGCCAGTACACTGGGGAAGAAGGGGGGCATATGTTGGACATAGGGGATACACATCTATGATCCTAGCTACTGAGAGGTGAAGGTGAGAAAATCACAAGCTCAGGGCCAGACCCAGTCTCAAAACAATTACAAAAAGACATACAGATCAAACAAGCAGGAATGAAAACACTCCTCTTTACATACAGCATCACTGCCTACTTTCCCAAGCAATTACAAAAAAAACAAAACAAAACTAGAACCAGTAAGTGATTTCAACAAGGTTGCAGGAGACAAGATAAACAAAAGAAACTGTATTCCTGTGCATCACTCTTTCACACTTTCTGTCCTTCTCAGTGATACAATCTGAATAACTTCTGAATATGTATCTTTCATTTCACTAATCTCTCTTTGGCTATTATTTTCCATGTTCACTGCACATTTTAATTTTTATTCAATTGGCCATCGTTTTTCATTTCTAGCAGCTGAAGCTGTATTTGATTGTCTTTTAAATCTACCTACTGCTTGGAATTTTTTTTTTTTTTTTTTCAGTCTTGGGAACTGAACATAGGGCCTTCATTCTAGATACAGTCCCATTTTTAATTTTTTTAAAATTCTGATATGAGTTCAAGCTGCTAAATTGTCCAGGTGGGGCTCTAATTTGTGATCATCCTGCCTCTGCTTTCCAGTGTTGGGATGATATGTATGGGCCACCATGTCCGGCTCCATGTATCATATTTTTTGTCTCTTAAGTCTCTAGTCTTATAGGCCTTTAGAGGACCTTTTTAGAGGATCTAGTATGTTATTCATTGAATTTCCTTCTGTTTACGCAAACCCCAAAACTTGATGAGCACTGAACTTTAATTATGTACTCTCAGAAAAAAATCACCTGCCACCTCATCCCAAACGCTGCTTTAGATAAGCTTCCCTGTCGTCAACCTGCAGACACTGGTGGATATTGTTTCCTTGTTAACATTTCATAGATGGCATAACTCTCAAGAGCCACAGTTTCTAAAGAATTATCAGTTCCAACTAACATAAGTCCTAGGCATCATTTACTATCATCTCCGGTGTGCCCAGCAAAGGTAAGATGAGCAAATTCCTCAGAGCCACCTTAGCATTAGCTCATCGTTTACAACTCTAATAAAACCAGCTCACTCTTCTTTTTCAGCGCCTACATTTCCTCTTGCTATTTTGTGATAACAGACAAACCAGGTGCTTTGACCAGAAGAGCCTTTCACTTAAAAAGCTTCCTCTTCCTACTGTTACTTCTTACTCCTTTGTAATTAATCTGTATTCCCAGTGCTGGGGAGTCTGAGCCAAGAGGATCACTACAAGTCCAAGCTACATAGCAAGACCCCAAAAGCTCCAGTCACCACTCCAGTTATGTAAATGTGGTCCCTGTTTTTTAGTTGACACTGTACACTCTCATCCGCAGCTGGCCTTGGCTTTTCCTCTGTCTCTTCCTGTAACTCAGAGGCAAGGCTTGAATCTCCTTTGTTTATTACCTGGTGGCCAGACAGAGCGCCCTCCATCGCGGCCCCACTGAGCACTAGAAATACATTTTATCAATAAAAAAATGTGGTAGTTCTCGGCAGAAAAGTTGGAAACCAAATTCAGAAAGTTGAACAACAGCAGATATACAGCCAAATCTATGCTCCTAATTAAGCGACAGCACTTGCCTGGGAGGAAACTATGATTGGCTCCTCTAAGCTGCAACCCTTCCCTTGCACCCTTGGCAGGCAGACTGAACACAGCGTTCTCCCTTTGCCACCAATGCCATCGCCACCTCCAGGATTCTTTGAAGGGCCGTACAGCCACCCTCTTGAGTACAGACCTTCTGCGCTGCATCTCTGCTGCTCACTATCTTCTCATGCAAAGGGGAAGTAGGTAGATATAGCACGCTCAGCCTTGTGGACACCTTTGTCCTCTAGCTGAAAGGAAAGCTGGGAACCCAGGTAGCTACCTGCAGATCTCCGCAGTGAAAGGAGGGCTCTTTTACCATAACTTTCATGTAATGAAAACTGACTAAATAAAGCTTTAGTATACTGGACAGCCAGCAAATAGCTTGACAAATGTGTTGTTTATGTGTAGATTTTAAGAGTGAGTAACAGTTTCTTCCCTCACTATGGGACATAAGGAAGACCTTAGATGAGCAATACATTGTAGCCCCAAAGGGTACCTGGAAGGAGATCTGAGTGTGGAAGGAGGGAAGACGTGTTAGAAACAGTGAAGAGTACAAGCAAAGGCTTCATTCCAGGAAGAACCAGGCGCTGAGGAGCAGCAAGACAGCATCCTCTGAGAAGACCTCAGGGAGTCAGCACACACCTGACTCCCTGAGCCTGAAGGCTCACACTCCGGGACAGGAACTCTGTCCTGTGAGCTCTGTGAGAACAGTGCCAGGTGTGAGCAGGGGTGAGAGCTTCAGGAGCAAACCTCGAGGTGAGAACACTGTGCTCTCTGAAGGGCAATTGGGAACTTAAAGGCTGAGACTCACAGAGACTGTGGCAGCTCTCTGGTGAGGGGTAGACTTACAAGCTTCGAAGGATTAGACTTGGCTAATTGGGACAAATTAGCTTCCCTGGGACATGTTGCTCATCCACATGGCATGTGGATTATTTTCTTGTTTTATATCTAACTTTGAAGTTTTTATGAAGTAAAGTGGAATAAAAGACATGATTTTAATGATAAAATGCTCTCTAATATGGTGCTGCAATAAATATTTAGTGAGCCTTCATTTATTTAGCTAAGCATGGTAGAGTACCAAAAAACAAGTACCGAACTTGTTGGGAAATATTTTAGCTCTCTATTTCATAGAAGTCATTTAGTCCCATGTGTCCTTCTATTTTTTAACCACACCCTTGTGGGAGGCAATACTATGCCAGGTTCATTTTGGTGGTTATTTCAATTTATCCACCAGAAAGTGACCTTAGAATCTATCAAATAAAGAATTGGCTTGATCCTTACAAAGACAATGGGCACCAGGCATTCCATTGCCTTCTACAGAAGAAAACGTATTTCACATTACCAGCTTGGCCTGAGACCTCCATCACAACAAAAGAGAAAGGGAAAAAATTCCTCCAGGAATTGTGCTATCCCTATTCTTCTGATTTTAGGAATAGCCAGATTTGATCTTGCTAGAAAATTATCTGAAGAGAGATGGCCTATTAAGCTAATTTTTTTTCTAATTATCCATGAAAACATGGCCCTTGGAAAGATTATAGCAGAGATCTATAGATTGTGAGTCAATATTTTTTAAAAATATATTTTAAAGAGCAATTTTTAGGCTCAAACAAAACTGAGTTGAAGGCACAAAGTTTTCTCATGTCTTCTATGTCCCCATAGGAACACCCTTCCCCACTAACATCCCCCACCAGAGGGTTGTGCTTCTTACAGATGTTGAATGAACATCCACATTATTGCTTCAAGTCTGTAGTGTGCACTGGGGGCTTCATGCATGGTGTTGTGCATTCTAGGCTTTGGGCAAATTACATGGTGACTCATGGAGTAGGTTCTCATCCTAAAATCTCCTGTGTTCTATCTCTTCATCCTGTCATTCCCTAGCCTCTTGTCTTCCTGCAGCTACATGGTTTAAGTCTTCACATAGTAATATGCATTTCCTTCATGCCTCAATTGTTCAGTTCTTTGTAGTGAGTGTTGAATAAAAATTCATTGTGTAACTTGAGGTTTTAAAGGAAAAAAACAGATGCCTAACCAACGCCGTTTTGGGCAAGCTTACACTTGCCAAGCACGACTGGCTGCAGACTGCCCTCCTAGAAGAGGGGCAGTGCTTGTGCAAACTCCCTGGTAATTGGCTATGTCTCAGTTCTCAGGATGAACCAATCATAGACAAAGGCCAGGTTGGCTCCAATTTATGGTCATGCCTGGCAAAAGACTGATGAGGTTTCCCCAACCATAAACCCTGATTAATTAGGGGCATAAGTTTGGCTATCTATCTTCTGTTGCTCAACTTTCATATCCTCAAGGCTATTTAGTGAGAAGTTAATGATAAACTTGGTAAAGTAACGAATGTATGCCACTGTACATGACCTCATGTCCCCATGTCTACAATGGGCACCAGCTATTATTCACAGTATTTTTCTTTGCAGAAGGTGGCAGTTGAGAGAAGATAACGTCTATTATCCCTGTCTTGGGTGGTCGTACTCAGGGTTGTAAGATGCCAAGAACTGTCATTTTGGCAGAGGAATGAGATATTCAACAAGCTAGGAAAAGACCTATGTGGTTAAAATAGAAAATTTCTCTGAAACAGCGCACCTGATGGAGACTAGTTAATCTGTTAGTAGGTCCATGTTATTCCGTGAATCTCTTGGACAGTGCAGGCCATATGTCAATGAGAAAAAAGGATACACTTTCCAAACGCGACTGCCTGCAGACCGCCCTCCTAGAGGAGGGGTGGTGCTTGTGCAAACTCCCTGGTAATTGGCTGTCTCAGTTCTCAGGATGAACCAATCACAGACAAAGGCCAGGTTGGCTCCAGTTCACAGTCGCGCCTGACAACAGATCGACGAGGTTTGCCCAACCGTAAGGCCTGATGTGGCAGCTATGTCTGCCACTGTGTGACACAGACATAACTGACGCGACCAGGCAGAGACCTCGGCGCCTGTGCGCGGACTACTGATCCCACTCAGGAATACTAACGAGCCAGGTGCGGTGGGGACGAGCATCTGGCACATTTCAGCGGGAGCTCCCGCGGGGAGGAGCCAGCGCTTCTCTAACCCTGCAGCTCAAGCTTAGGGTCCTCGGATCTCCTGCCTTGTCCTTCTGCAATGCCTGAGCAGTGGGAACCTCGAGGTCTTCTATTAATTCTATTTCCAACAGTGCTTCCCAATGAGTGCTGTTCTAGCCAACCTCTGTGTGTGTGTGTGTGCGCGCGCGCGTGTGTGTGTAGGTGTCAGTATATTCACTCTAACATTCACTAATATTAATCATACTTTATTGTAAATTGTGCTAATCTGATTTTTTTTCTTTTTGAATGTGAGCATAGATATTAAAGCTTGAAGAACTTTGAACGGAAGAAAAGATAATTTCAGAAAAGACTATCCTTTGTTTCAAGTGATGTAAGGTAGTTGTGCAAATCAGTGCTTCCCCTTTTTAAAGTGATTCTTCCCTTTCTGTGCTGGCTGTTCACCCCGTACTACCTACCGACCACCCAGCTGGATAATTCTGCAGCCGTTTTGCTTTTTTTTTTTTTTTTTTCCTTCTATTTTAGGTTCTCTTGTTTTCACTGATTTTTCTTAAGTCTCATCCCAAACTCCTAACCAGAGTCTCTCTGTAAAGCTTCCCCAGGGTGGCCACCCACTGGAGACACATGCATTTGTTTGCTCTTCCTGCAGACTCACCCTCATCACTTTCCTCTGCTTAAACAGCAGCCAGGACCCAAGTGCCACTCTCCAGTCACAGGAGGTACACAGAAAGGCCAGTTCTCAAGAGGACCCTTATTCAGTGGTATGCTCATTGTTGTCTAAAAAGCTATCTAGGGCAAAGGGACTCTAGCACAGTGCTGTTCCACAGCTCCTCCCTGGAACAAGTATTCCCACCATGGTCAGTGTCCAGCTACCAGTGTGAAGTTCCTGAAAGTGGATTAGGAAGGGGGAAGTGCTGTAATTCCACTATCTAGATATAATAGATGTGGGGCATGGATCATAAATACTATGACATAATTAAGAATTGCTCAGTTTGAGTATTTAGTGCTTTTATTTTTCATATCCCCAAGGCTATTTAATTTTAATGTTCATAACAGCTATGCATAATGAACGGCTGGCATGTCACTTAATAGTTTGACAGTAAATATTCATAAGCTGTTGCAGGGTAGCCAAAACACCTTGTGCCTACCCCACTGTTTGTCTGGGAGGAGGCAAATGAAATGGGAGAAAGAAAGAAAGAGTAGGCTAGGCACAATCCATGGTGGATTTTTCCTGAGACTGAAGTTCCCTTGAAGTTATCTGTAAACAAGACCCATACTCCAACATGTGCATGTGTATACACACACACACACACACACACACACACACACACACACAGTTCCACACATGAGAAACAGAGGCAGAACAAGCTGCGACAGTTTTATAGCCCTGTAAGTTCACACTGAAGTTCCCAGATCTATTCCCTCCCTGTGCTCCAGTGTCCTCTGCCAGCTGAGCCCCCATGGCAGCCACATAGAGGGTGAACATGATGATTCACACTCTGCATCAACTACAAGTTACATCACAAAGTGCAGCTGTAAAGGTCTGGGAGACACTTTGATCCCATGAATAGATCTCAGAACAGATGACCTGAATGCAATTTGTTATATTTTCACATTTTAATTTTTCTACAAATTCATATTAAAATGTATTTTTCCCAATGTATGAATGCAATCCTCCTATGTGCTATTTTTATCCTCAAATATTCACTTTCCTCCTGTTCCTAAAGCAACTGGGCCTTACTTTAGGAAATCAAGAACTCTCCTATCAAAGAGGCTAGAATTTCTAGGATGTTGGCTTTGAGCTGTAACGATGAATAAATGTGTTCAGGGCTGCTATTATTGGAAATTAGTCACATGTGTGAGAGCAGGACAGAACCAGAGTGCCTAAAGCAGTCAACTACCCCGGTCTAGAGAAAAGCATCCTGTCTAGACAGTTTCAGTCATTTGTCACTAGGCAACCTTCTGGCTGTTGATACTGACTTTGCAAAGGTAAATGCCCCTACTGTTGTTGTTGTTCAGTCCTCTTGCCCATCAGGTAAAGTGGCCTCCACCTGACCTCAGCTTTTGTCTCTCATCTTTATTTTCTAAATCTCCCCACTCCCTTCCCCCCCCCCACACCACTTTCTCCCAGAAACCACTGAGAGCCCAGTCAGTCCCACAAATGTACTTGTCTTCCTGTAAACTTTCCCTGCAGCCTCTGTGTGCCTCGTCTGGAGCTATCTTTGGAGCTCACAAGCTCATTTACAGTTTGTATAATCATTAGAAACAGACTTCTTCCTAATTAAACATATTTCATTACAATAATTTGTCCATCGTGTACTCATTAAGTGAGATTATCCACCATGTTCTTCTAAATAGTGCATTTGTTTCCTAACCTTAAACTGTCTCAGGCTCCTGCCGTACAGACAGCTGATTAACCTTTTCTCTTCAGATCCACCTTCATTCTAACATTAAGGAGTTTTGTGTAGTTTTTTTGAATAACCAATATCATCCAGAGAAATAGTTCCAACTCCTTTTTGTTTACTTTAGCTTCCGTATTTTATAGAAACTTTATTATCAATAAAGGTGGTCAAAATATTAATTGTGCATAACTGAGAATATAAATACATATAAGATATAAATACATATATTTTCAATTGTACACATGTGGTATCCATTAGGAAAAATTATTGAAAAATCAGGTTCTATGGTATTCTGAAGCTAAATTTTATATATATGATGCATATTTATATCTGTACCTAATAGGTATATGTATACATATACTTATGACATGCATGCCATATATCATACATGCTATATATATTAGACATGCATGATGAGTATCTCATACAGAATGTTATGGGAGCTTCGTAGCCTCTTCACATGCATGGATATGCCACTCTGGCACTCTGTGGTGGCAAGTAAATTAGTCTGCTTGAATTTGAAGTTTATTTCCATAATTAATAGACTTATGACTTTGGCTAAGTACTCCAGCTTGTTTTGCCACAGCAGTTTTTTCTCCTATAAAATAGGAACAATGTCACCTTCTTCTAGAGTCGTAGTGAATGCTGGCATTTAATCAGGTTGTTACAGAACAAAGAATGTATTTTAGGCATTCAAATTTATGCAGTAGTGGGAGGAATATGGGGACGCAAAGAAGATCAGGAAAACTCGTTAACCAGAACCGGCACGGGTGACAGAGTAGGCAGTTTCCAGGGTCTTGGTGCAGCAACTTCTGCAGAGTGACTACCTCCGTATGGTTGCTGCCCTGTGAGCTTGCAGCAAAGCCCCGCGGTAGGTTCTCAGGTGAACTGAGGCTGTCTTTGAAACCCTGAATTTCAGGCAAAAAGTATAAGTCATCTTCTGGTGCAAGTGTAGTCCAAATATTACATGGGATATAATTTATTTAATTAGCTGACTGTCCCTGTATTTTTATTCATTGAATATGATAATCTTAGCCTGTGGTCTCTTTTGGTCAGCATGTCCAGTAGTTGGGACAGAGATCCGGAGAAGGGGCAGGAAAAATCTTGAGTAGATGACAAGCTATGAGAAACTTCATCTCTTCCAAGTACTTGCCTGGTGCCTGTGTTTCACTTCTAAGCCTTCAGCTGTGTCCTCCTGTTCAGCTGCATTGGGGTGCAGGTTTATAGTCCACCACAGGTGCCAAGGCCTCGTGTGCCAGGCAGGGCTTGGGAATATCTCGAGGATGGGTTTGCCAGTGTCCTCCTTCCCCCCAAGTCCTGGTCTTTCTGCTCCTTGCCTTCCTGTGCTCCTGTGCTCATGGCCCACTGGGTGCACCCCGGGCCCCGCAGTTCCCTTCCAGTGACACCTGACTATGGTGCGAGCAGGTAGTACCAGGGATTTGCCTGGTGTGTGACACCTGCCTCCCCTCTCTGGTAACTGGACTGCACCTTTCCTTGCATGAGCCACTCTGCTCCAGTATCATCTGTGCAGCTTGGGTGGGGCAAGTGCAGTCTCACCTGGCAGGGTGGAAGCAGGGAGGAGCCTGGCCGAGCTTCCTACTCCAGCACAATTCAATCAATCTGGGAAGGTCAAAGCCCACGCTTTCGAGTTGTTATTTATTTATTTATTTATTTATTTATTTATTTATTGCCGAACCAGGGATTGAACTCAGGCCCTTGCACTTGCCAGGGAAGCGCTTATTCCACTGAGCCATCTCCCCGGCCCCCAGTTGTTTTATTTATTTATTTATTTTAATGTTTGAGAAAGAAAGCCTCTGGTTTCCCTGGCTAGTGCTCTAAGGATTTCTTGAACCTGGATATTCTAGGGATTATCTTGGCAAGGCTGTCATGCTGGAAATAGGGCCAGTTTTCAGTGCATGGGTTTAGGCTATTTTAAATTCTGCACTATTATAAACACCTCTTATGTTGAGTGCCTTTGTTCATAAAATATTCTTCTATGTTTCAGATGAGTCTCTTAGCAGGTAGTCCTAACATGGTATTATCAAGTAGAAAGACACAAAACCGCCTTGTGGAGGTACTGAGTCACTATCTGAAGAGTCTCTCACACGTGGTGATGCCAGTTTCATTGTGTGCTAATAGTGTCACAGGAAGTCATTTAACGTAATTTACTACTATAACTTTATAGTCAACAGGGCATTTACAAAGGGCAAGCACACAAAGAATAAGCAACTATTAAAAAAATTAAGGACAAAGATGCCTAATAAACAGTGAAAAAATTTAGTCTTGCTATTATTAAAAAATGAAGATTGTACTGACTTTTGAACTATCTTGAAAGAAGGATTTCTAGAACGTTTCTTGCTCGGAAACTAAGTGGATCCAATTTCTTTTTTGTGTATGTAGGGATCAAACTCAGGACCTTGTACTTGCCAGGCCGCCACTTAAGCTATCTCGCTGGCCCAACTGGATCCAATTTTTAAACTATTGGATGTAAGGAAGAGCCACACCTGGGCCCACACCTCTCTTCCCAGGTGCATCAAGCCCACAACCTTGTGCTCTATTCTTCTTCCAATGACCTTGTGAGGTATGGGTTGGCCACTTAGGGCTTAACATCTCACTGAACATAGTATACCTGTCACAAATGGAACAGGATTGTTTCAAACTTTGTTTTTCTTAGTGCACGTCTGCAGCGCATAATGATCATGTGCCTCACGAGGAGTTGCAGGGGCACATCTTACATTCCTGTTGAATTCATACCCCTCCTCCCTCCATCCTGTGGTCCCTTCCCCTTTGCAGAAGCTCTGTCTCTCCTTTTCTAATATCTGCCTTCTTTTTTGTCCCTTAATTTATTTACACCTTGGGTTTCTCATATAAGAAAAGCTGTGTGAACAAGATGTTTCATAGGAGAGATTTATTTTCTACCTCTCACTGATCACAGCTGAAGAATGACCTGTCATCCCAGTTGCCCTCTTCAGTGACAGTAGCCCCGTGCTTCTCTCATCATTCTAAAACATCTTTTTTTATTTTGCATTGAGCTGGCATTGTCAGTGCTTATTCTTCATGCATAATTTTGATTGCTTGCTCCTGTTCCCAATGAGTGTTCTTTCTGTCTTCATACTGTACACTTAAAATGCCACTCTACACATAGCAAGTTTCTAGAATGATCAAATTTCTTTTTTCTTTTTGTAATGCTGGGGGTTGGACCCGGATTCTCATGCACACCAAGCGAGTACTTTACCACTGAGCCCCAGCCCCAGCCCACTGCAACTTGAATGTCCAACTCTCTCTTTCTTCTGTACAAATGCACAGCCTAATGATTTCCTTAAAGCCCGGGTTCTGCACTGGCTTCTGGCCATGTTTTGCCAGGAAATATTTAGATTCTTAAAAATAAATTGCCAACGCTCAAGATTTATGAGACTTTATTTGTAAGTTTAGATTTCAGCTTCCTCTGTCAAGAAAAAAATACATAATCTGGGAACATGGGGCTTGCGTTCAGGGCCGAGTGACAAAGGTGAGGCCTGAGCCACCCGGTACCTTCCTTCCCAAGGCTGCTGATCATACATCCTCGGCGGCTCGCTGTGGCTTTGCACCTCCGTGTGCCATCTGCCACGTGGGCTCAGAACACCTGTGTCATAAGCTGCTGCGAGGGTCACATTGGCTTACAGGCGGGAGCACTCAGGGCTGGGTGCCTGCCACCTGTGTTCCACAGACACTGGGGCTGTCAACCATTTGGTCCTTCTTTTTTTTTTTTTTTTTTGATTGAACTCAGGTCCTTGCGTTTGCCAGTCAAGCGCTTATCCTACTGAGCCATCTCTCCGGCCCCCAACCATTTGGAATGTGTACACTTCCCCCCCCCCAATCCTTTCTTTTTAAATCTGCAAATGTGGATTAAGAATGGTTTTCTTGGGCTGGCCAAATAGCTCAGAGGATAAGAGAGCCTGCAAGCAGGCACAGGGGCTGGGATTAGATCCCCAGGCCTGCCGTTCTCGGGGTGTGCTGAGACAGTAATTGAGACTGGGTGTGGTGGTGTATGCCTGCAATCCCAGCTCTTGGGAGGCTGTAAAACAGGCGAATCACTATGAGTCTGATATAATAATGAGACCCTGAACACCCTGTAGACCCTTCCCTAAAAAAATACAAAACAAAATCTCCCCCAAAACAAAAACAGTTTTCTTGTGGGAACGGCCACTGTCTTCTCAGGGAGAAGCTTACTGAGATGAAGGCCCCCACGCCGGCACATGTGCAGCCAAGCGCTGCAGGGCTGGCCTGCGTGGCCCTGGAGAGCGCTGGAGACCTCCGTGAGGCGGCTGTCGGTGAGCTCCCTGGCCCCGGCGTGCTCAGCACCTCAGCCGCGGAGCTGGCATTCTTCTTTTCTTCCCACATCAGCTGAAGGGCAGTGAGGTCAAGACTGAAGGCTAAGATTTCTGCTCCAAATGACCCTGTCTTCTCCTCCCTTTACAGCTCTACCTTCAAAAGAACAGTCTCCACTCGCAGTTGCCAACAACTTTCTTTTTAGAGCACGCAGTACGACTTTGCTTGCGTGGCTCCTCTTCCAACTCAAAGTAAAAAAATTTCATACCAAAGTCGCTAATGAACTCTTACCTGCAACATCTCGTGTTAACCTTTTTCTTTTCTTTTTTAATATAGCAGCTGTTTGAGATGTAATTTTACGCATCCACCCGCTTCAATGTACATGCTACGGCACTGGGCATGTTCGCTTAATATGCAGCTACCACTGTCGTCTCTTGTAGAACGTATTCATTCCCCAGGAAGAAGAGCCACACCCAGTAGCTCTCCCTTTGGTTTCCCTCACAACTCTAGGAAACCACTGATCTAGTTCCTGTGTTTACAGTCTCACCCGTTCCGAAGAGTTTACATATTAGTGAATTATGCAAGATTGCCTTTGTGAATGTTTTCTCCAATTGAGCATAATGCTTTCAGAGTTTACTCACATGGTAGCACATTAGATCACTACCTCATTGGTTTGCCTGGCTGAGTACTATTCCACTTTGTAGATACACACGCCACATTTTACTTATCTGTTTAGTAGTTGATAGACACTTGAGTTACCTGAAATTTATGGCTATTATAAAAAATGTTCTTTTGATCATCTGTACACAGGTTTCCTGTGGGCATGTGTGTCTGTTCTTCGGGCTCACCCCCAGGCGTGGAAATGCGGGTCACACAGGCGCTGGCACAGCATGGCTCCGTTCTCGTGCATCACAACTATTTTCTAACAACAGTTGTTACTGGGCTTTGGACCTGTTAGTTATGAAGGAGTGTGTCACTTGCGGATTTCTACACTTCGTGTTGCCAAGTTTTAGATTTATTGAAGTGTTATTAAGGAACATACTTTCTATCATTTCAGTCATTTTAAATTTTTTGATGCTTTTTTTATGACCGAGAGTGTAGTTTGTGTGATGAGTGTTCCACATATGTTGAGAAGAACGTACATTTTGTTCTGGGACGTCGTGTTCTACACATACCTGTTATGTCTACTTGGTTTTAGGGTCATTCGGCTCTTCTATTTTTATGTGGATAATTTATCTATCTATCTAGTTGTTTGTTTGTTTATTTATTTATTTATAATGTACTTGATATAGGGTCTCATTATGCAGCTCAGATTTGTAGTGAGCCTCCTGTTTTCAGCCTGCCCAGTGCTGGAATTACAGGTGGGCTCCATGATGCCCGACTCCGTCACTGGCTCAGCGCGCCCGGGGGCAGGGCCAGTGTGGCATGTGCTGCTGGGCATTGAGCCCCAGTCCCTGCACCTGCCTAAGCAGATGCTTAGTCCATTGAGCTGTCTGACCCACCCTCATCTAGTCTTTTATTATTGAAACTGAAGTAATGAACTCTCTTATTATTGTTGTTGTGTTGTCTTTCTCAGTTTTGCCAGCTTTTGTTTCACTTATTTTGAGGCAGTCTTGGTTTCTTATATGCCCAAAACTGTTAATATTTTCCCAATGAATTGACACTTTTACGAGTGTAAGTACTTCTCTTTATCTTCTGTAGTAACATTTTTAGGTGTTTGAACAAAAAATGTGTCTTTTGTAGCCAGAATGTGGTTGGATCCTGTTTTCTTATTTAGTCTAAAAACTTTGTTTTTTATTGTATCTACTACCTGTGTATACATATATTTTTTTTGGTTAAATGTCTGTTGAAAATTTTGTCCATTTACCAAAACTATGATCATCTTACAGAGTTGGAAATAAACCTTTGTCAGAAAGATGTAGTGAAAATATCCTCTTTCAATTTTTATTTAGCTTTTAACTTTTTTTAAAAAAGATGTTGTTCAAGATAGCTCAGTGGTGCAAAGTGCCAGTTTAAGCAAGCTGAGGCAAATGTGCAGGAACTGCAGATCGATCCCCGGCAACACATGCCATGCCAGCCCCACCCCCAGGATGGGCTGAGCAGGCCAAAGAAAGAAAAAGGCTGTTTTTTGAACTTAATTTTGAAAAGTAAAAACAAAAGCAAGAACAAAAAATCAGAAACAAAGACATAAACAGGGTAACATACAATACACATGTTTCAGATTTTCGAAACAAGAAGATTTTCAATTCAAGAAAGTAATTGGGTTGGCCAGATAGCTCAGTGGATTAACATGCCTGCATAGGCAGACACATGGGCCAGGGGTTTGATTCCCAGCCTGCCGTGCCAGCTCCCCCTGCCCGGGGCGCACTGAGACGGCTACTGAAACTGGGCATGGTGGCGCGCGCCTGTAATCCCAGCTCTTGGAAAGCTGAAAAACAGCAAGGATTATTACAAGTCCGATCTGTGTGGTGAGACCCTGTAGACCCTGTACTAAATACATTAAAAAAGAAAAATAGCTGATTAACAATGGTTGATGTATTATCTATTTTTATTATCAAACCTGTTGCTCAGAATAACAGATATAGTTACATAAGATTGGACATATGATTGCATACTGCTTGCTTTCAAGAAACCTTACATTTTTGTTCTTGTTCTTTCTTTCTTCTTCTTCTTTTTTTTTGAAGGTGATCTTTAAAGAGTAGAACTGAATTTTGATGGATTTCAATTTAATTATTTTCTCTCTTGGGTGGTTCATAGTTTTGCTGCACTGCATACGAGATAGTCGCTTCATGCCATGATAATCTTTATTTGATGGGCATTTTATGAGTGCTATATTGATGACTACTTGCACCGCATTGTTTTTTTGTTTGTTTGTTTTTGAGATGTTGAAGGTTTTTTTTTTTTTTTTTCAGGAAATTTCGTCACTTGTGAGTCTTTCCAGGTCTGTTGTTAGTGTTTGTAAGAGTAGGTCTCTTAATCGTCTTCACTCTAGGTCTAGTTTAGACTTACAACTAAAGTTTGACCCTTTCAGAGTTACCGCTGCATCCTTTAATTACTATCAAAACTGTGGTCCCTGGGCTGGGGAGACAGCTCAGCAGCCTGGAGACATCTCAGCAGGCTAAGCACCTGCCTGGCAAGCCCAGGGCCTGGATTCGATCCCCGGTACTGCATGCAGTGCTGGCCCTGCGCGGAGCTAGCCACTGAAACCAAGCTCGGTGGAGCACGCCTGTAATCCCAGCACTCGGGAGGCTGAGGTCGGAGGATCACTGGGAGTGCAAGCTGCAGAGAGAACTCCTATACCAAACCAACAAATAAATAAATGCATAAATAAATGAATAATTCAATTTTTTAAAAATGTGGTCTCCGGACTAGCAGTGTGAGAATCACTTTGTTAGTACTGCAAAGCTGTAGGTCCTACTCCAGACCTACTGGATCTGAAACCTAAGATGGGGCCTCAGCTATGTGCTTTAATATGGACCACATATTAGGAACTACCCACTATCTCGGGATAGTTCTGGTGCATACAGAAATCTGAAAGCCACTATGCCAGGGTAATCCTTCTCGAGGCTTCATAGGCATCTGAATCACATATTGTATTTACCCACTTTTTCTGATTGAATAATCTGGATAAAGGCTGAAGTTACAAAGTTTTGACAGACTTCTAGGTGCCATATTAGTGGCTGATTCTTTGACTACATTTTGAATAATAAGGACCTACTACTGGCCTTGTTCTGAGTCCAGGGACCTGATTTTTATGGTATAATAGTGTTTGTTTTTGCCACTAATTTCATAGCGACAAGAAGACTGATTCAGGAATATTCAAGCTCGTGTTCTTGTGTGTACTACTCATAAAAATATGCGTTTTAGGTGAAGTAGTATGGAACCTTCTCCAAATTTCTAAATCCAAGTTTTAGAAAATAGACATTTGCTCTAATTACTGATACAAATATAATGTCACTTGCTGAAAATTTTCATTTTCTGTTGGACAGCCTGCCCATCGTCTGTGAGCCCCGGCACTGTCTCTGGGAGGAGAGCTTAGCCTCATTGTTTCCCTCCTTTACATTTCTTACTGGAGTATTTCCAACTAAAATTCAGATTAAATTATGTGCCTGATGCCATCAGACTATGGATTGGTAAAACTTGTACTTAAATCCAGCTCTGGCAGATTTACCCGCCCTCCCCCCGCCTTCTTCTTCAGGTTCTGTGGTTGTTCTTTTGCTTTTAGCAGTTTGTGTGAATACAACCAGGAAAATCCACACACAGAATTGAACTTCCTACACATTGGATTGCCGGGACTAGGATAACGATCCTGACCGGAGCCTGGGTTATAGTTCACTGTCACCAAGCAGAACACTGCGCTGTGGACTCATTTCAATCAATATTAAGTACCCACTTGGGTGTCAGGCAGCTGTTGCTTTTAAAAAGTCATATACTGCCGGGTATGGTGGCTTGGGCCTGCAATCCCTCAACTCTAGGAAGCTGAGGCACAAGTTTGAGCCCAGCCTGGGCAATTTAGCAACTAGGTGAAACTCTATTTCAAAATAAAAAATGAATTAGTTTAGAAAGAGACAGGATGGGAGTAATAGCTCAGTGTGAAAGCCCTGGGTTCAATCCTAGTGCAAATAGACAAAATTAATTAATTAATTAATTAAACACAGGCATTGTACTTTTTATTAACTTAATAAAACAAGATTTTGTTTTACTTGGCAAGAAAGGGAAGCGTTCAAAGAGACTGGCAAACCGTAGAGCACCTTGTGTGCTGGGCTGAGGTTAAACTCAAAGCCTTAGGGTTTCGACAGGGAAGCTGCGGTGACTCGAGGGTACCAGGGTGGGAAGATGGGTGCAGAGCCTTGGCGCGTTTTTTTCTCCCTACTCTCTCTTTCAGCACAGGCAAGGGAACTTTGTTCTCTGCTCATTACTCTGTAGCCTGAAGCATGAGATTTGATCATTCACATCTTATCTCGGACCAGGAAGTACATTATTATTAGTTAAAAAGTTATCCAATTTAATAAATAGCAAACTAGCCTATGTTCTGCAGTCCTGGCCATTGTATACTGAAGTTTACCAACTGGGTAACAGCCCCTTGAAAAATGCCTTCCCTTTACAGAAATTACTCCAGCCCTGTTTTTGAAAGAAGCAAAGACTATCTTAAAAATGTGGCAATTTTTAGTATGAAGGGTCTTTGGTGAAAGATAGCTTACATAGATTAATTCCCAAAGTTAAAAAACAAATCCCTCAATCCCTCTCATTCTTCCTCCCTCCCTCCCTCCTTTCCTACTTCCCTATATCTCTGTCTCTGTCTCTGTCTCTAAGTGCTTTATGATTTAATTTACAAACATAGGTCAATATTTTTTAATGTTCAGCGGAGAAAACAGAGAGCACTTTCTAAAGATCTCTTTCATTTCTGCCCGGCAGGACTTAGACTGGTTGGTGCCATGGCTGCTTGAGACTGGGATGAGCCTGGACCTTCCCCAGGCAGCATGTGGCACATAGGACTTCTAGAGGACAGAGCAGAGCTAAGACACTGAACCAGGTGAGCAACTCAGAGCTGGCCCCCAACCAAAGAGGAAGTGTACCAGGTAGGCCGTCAGAGATTTGCAGGCCGCTGATACCCAAGGGCAAAGTAATACGAGGACTCTGAAGTCTGACTGGGCAAACAGCCATAAACTAAGAATGTCACCGGGAGGGAAAGGTGGGGACAGGCAGGGAAGCAGAAACTCAGCGAACTGCATGAGCACTTACCCCAGAACCAGAGGCCTCGAGAACCAAGTCCCAGCCCCAGCCCTGTTATGATGTAGCTGGAAAGGAACGAGCCAAGCCTGCGAACCTGACCTCAGGCGCCTCCCCCACCAGGCTCTGTGAGCAGGGCAGGCTTCTGTGGCTCAGCCGCAAGCCCCGGGCCCCAGCCCCTGGCACAGAGAAAAGAGAACCGAATCACCAGGAGGCTCAGTGTCTCAGCTGCAGAGCAGAGCCTTTGGCTACCGCGCTGGGGAAAGAACAGGATGAGTGAAGGGGCAGACATGCCATGCAACAGGTGTTCCCCAAGGACGGGTTCCTCTTCCTCCTGTAAATGCCTGTCGCCCATGTTGACTTTCAGCTGGGCTAAGAGGCAGGAGATGAGGATGACAGGTGCAGGGCAGTGGCTCACATGGCTTGGAGGTCAGCAAGGAGCAGGGAGAAGGCCTGACAGGAAGGAGCACAGGTGCTGGGCGCTTGCCAGGAAGGTGGTGGTTTAAATGACAGGTGCCTTTTAGAAGCAACTTCCAGCTGGAACTTCCCATTGGGGCAAGGATTGGGTTGCCCTTTTTGCTTTGAACTAAAATAACTTAGTGCTTTAAAAAAAAGTCCTTGGAGAGAAAGAGAAGGAAGGACAGAAAAGGGCGTCCACGGATTACAGTACCTCCAGCCGAGCTGCAGCCCAGCAGGGCTCCAGCGCTTACCCCGCCCAGCCACCTCAAGGATATGCACAGACCACCCAGGCATATGGGCAGCAGCAAGTCTATGGAGCCTCTGGACAGCCTACTGGTGTCAGCTGTACCCAGGCTCAGACCACTGCCCCCCATGGGCAGACTGGGTATGCAACTTTCTGTGGAAAGCCTCCCACTGGTTCTACTGCTCCAGTTGCCCCCAGGCATATAGCCAACCCATCCAGGGGTGTGGCACTGGTGCTTATGATAGCACTACGGCTGCAGTTGCCACCACCCAGCCTTCTTACGCAGCTCAGTCTGGATGTGACACTCAGCCTGCTGACGCAGCCTATGGTACCTGCCAGACCACAGGACAGAAACAAGCCTACTGACACTAACCTACCTCAGTCTAGCACAGGGGGTTGTAACCAGCCCGGCCTAGGCTAGGGACAGAGTAGCTGCAGTTATCCCCAGGTTCCTGGAACTGCCCGATGCAGCCAGTCACAGCACCTCCATCCTATCCTCCTCTCAGCTATTCCTCTACACAGCCGACTAGTTGTATCAGAGCAGTTACTCTCAGCAGAACACCTCTCGGCAGCCGAGCAGCTACAGACAGCAGAGTAGCTGCGGTCAACAAAGCAGCTATGGGCAGCAGCCTCCCACTAGTTTTCCCCCCCAGACTGGATCCTACAGCCAGACTCCAAGTCAATGTAGCCAACAGAGCAGCAGCTACAGGCAGCAGAGTTCACCAACAGGACCACCCCAGTAGCATGGGTGTTTATGGGCAGGAGTCTGGAGGATTTTCCAGACTAGGAGAAAACCAGAGCGTGAGTGGCCCTGATAACTGGGGCAGGGGAAGAGGGGGATTTGATCATGGGGGCATGAGCAGAGGTAGGTGGGGAGGAGGACGCGGTGGAATGGGCAGCACTGGAGAGCGTGGTGGCTTCAGTAAGCCTGGTGGACCCATGGATGAAGGACCAGATCTTGGTTGAGGCCCTCCCATAGATCCTGATGAAGACTGACAACAGTGCAATTTATATGCAAGGACTGAATGACAATGTGACACTTGATGATCTGGCAGACCTCTTTAAACAATGTGGGGTTGTTAAGATTAACAAGAGAACTGGGCAACCCATGGTCCACACCTATCTGGACAAGGAAACAGGAAAGCCCAAAGGTGATGCTACGGTGTCCTATGAAGGACACAATTCCCAAGGACGCTGTGGAGTGGTTTGATGGGGAAGATTTTCAAGGAAGCAAACTTATAGTCTTCCTTGCTCAGAAGAAGCCTCCAATGAACAGCATGCGAGGTGCCACAGGGATGCCACCACTGCTCCGTGGAGGTCCACGTGGCCCAGGAGGTCCTAGGGGACCCATGGGTTGCATGGGAGATAGGGAGAAGACAGAGAAAGCTTCCCTTCAAGAGGCCCCTGGGGTTCCCATGGAAACCCGTCTGGAGGAGGAAATATCTAACATTGAGCTGGAGATTGAGTGTCCCAGTCCGGGTTGTGGAAACCAGAACTTCGCCTGGAGAACAGAATGTAACCAGGGTAAGGCCCCCAAACTTGAAGGCTTCCTATTGCCACCCTTCCCACCCCTGGCTGGTGATCGAGGCAGAGGTGGCCCTGGTGGCATGGAGGAGGAAGAGGAGGCCTCGTGCACCACGGTGGTCCTGGTGGAGTGTTAGAGGTGGTCGTGGGGGAGCCAGAGGTGGTTTCTGTGGTGGCTGTGGCATGGACTGAGGTGGCTTTGGTTGAGGAAGGTGAGGTAGTCCGGGAGCCCTCCTGGGCCTTTGATGGAACAAATGGGAGGAAGAAGAGGTGGACGTGGAGGACATGGAAAAATGGATAAAGGCGAGCACCGTCAGGAGCGCAGAGACAGGCCCTACTAGACGCAGAGACCCCACAAGCTGCACTGATTACCAGATTTATTTTTTAAACCAGAAAATGTTTTAAATTTATAATTCCATATTTATAATGTTGGTCACAGCATTATGATTATTCCTTGTCTGTACTTTAGTAATTTTCACCATTTGTGAAGAAACATTAAAACAAGTTAAATGGTAAAAAAAAAAAAAAAAAAAAAAGTCCTTGACAGTGTCTTTCTACGCTCTTCCGACCTGATTCCCTTGGATGCGTGTCTGTTAGTAGTGGAGATGCGGCTTGGCAGGTGGTGTGGACACCTGGGCGACAGTGCATCAAGCAGAGCAGGGTCAGCCTGGAGCTGCTGGCAACACGGATCACCGTTTTACAGAGATGATGTGCTGCACAGGGCGGAGCTTGAAGACGTGCCCTTCTCCTACGGAAAGGGGACCTAAAATTGATTTCTGACTGTGTGGTTATGACTCCTGCTGATCCAGCTTCTCTTCCTATTCTGCTGGAAGGGTGAAATCCAGGTCCTTAATATGACAGTGTCTCACCCACGTCCCTGTGCAGCCCCATCCGTGACTTCTGCCCCTTCCACTCTAGCCTCCACCAAGCTCATCTCCACAAGTTGAACGCATTTATATGCCCTGAGTCTTATTTCCCTTCCACTCCACTTACCGCCAAACTCTTACTTATGGTATGGCTCCAACTTTAGAAGTCACTTCTTCTGGGAAATCCTCCCCGAACGTCCTGTGATTAATTCAGCTATTGCCTCACCGTTGCTCTTGTAGCATGCAATGCCTATAACTACCCAGGCAGCAAAACAGCTACCTTATACAGTAGCCACCTCTCTATCCACCTCTCTCCCCACAAAACAGAATACTCAAGGGTCAGGAACTGACTCACCAATCTTGTGTCCAAGCACCTACTAGGCACTAGATATTTAATAAATATTTTGATAAATAAATAAAAGAATAAACTGATTGGAATGGAAAAAAGTCCCTAACAACCACAAAAATGCCTCAGAGTAACCCTGGCAATCATGAAGTATTAGAATACATTTATGGAACATGAGTAAGCCATGGACAAAACTAATGGCAAGCTTTGCAGAATGCCAGGGAAGGCCCTTTTAAGGTAATGGCGTAGCATCATGTGCTCTAACTTTTATCTAGGTGCACACAAGGGTGGATATATTCATGTGAAACTGTGTGGGAATTGTGGAAACAATTGTTAAAATTTCTCAGAATGATGAAGACTACCAAGATGCAGACTTGAGATGATGGCATGAAACAGTGCCGCTGCTGGCCCACAGTGAATAATCGTGAGGTGGTATGGGTGATACTCCATTGTGACTTATGCCAGTGGAGCGCCTGGGTCTCTGAATGCCCCTGCTTTGTGTGTGCTGTGGTGCTAGCTGCAGGAAATCACGGCACCGCCCAAGGGAAGGTCAGGGCTCCTCTGCTCCAGGTCCTTGCCACTCATTCAGCCTCCTTGTGGAACAAGAACTTCCATCCTATTGTCTTGGATTATTGAAAATCTCTTTCCTGCACTCACTGGAGGAAGCTGTCCCCTTGACAATGATTCTTTGAGGACTGAAATGAACAGGACCCCCTTGGGAGTGACACAAAGAGTGCACTGCATCGGGGCTCTTCACAACTTCCCTCAAGACTCTTACCCGCTCTCTTCCTGGTCTCTTTCCTAGCATACACCCCATGTCCACCTTGCCTCCTTTCTACACTCGCTCGACACTGCAGCTCCAAAAGAGAGCACTTCCTCCCTTTGCATTTTGCCCAGTACTTGGGGTTGGACCCAAAACCTTGTTCTGATCCACATCCTCCAGCCCTTTCTTATCATTTATTTTGAGACAACGTGTTAACTCACTAAATTATCCCAACTGACTTCGAATTTGTGACCCTTCTGTTGCAGTCTACCATAGTGCTGGGATTATAGGTGTATGTTTTGACTTTCACCCTTTCTTAGTTCTTTGCCCATTAAGTTAGAAATTTGTTTGTCTCTCTTAAAGAAAGAAAGAAAGAAACAAAGAAACAAAGAAAGAGAAAGAAAAACAAACTTTCTGTGATGTATTTTTTTATGTATTTAGTACAGGGCCTACAGGGTCCCACTACACAGATTAGACTGTAGTGATCCTCCTGTCTTCAGCTTCCCATGCACTGGGATTACAGGCAGGCACCACCACACCCAGTCTCAGTAGCATTCCCAGCATGCCACAGGGGTGGGACCAGCTGTGTTGTCTCTTTTTAGCTATTATGTTTTCCCC
>NW_004524755.1:4582133-4594976 GCF_000260255.1 Octodon degus | reverse complement strand
CCTCACCGCTGGAAATGAGACTTTCTCATCGCTCTTCTTGATCTATTTCAATCTGCTATTCCATATTGTTATTCTACTCTGCTAATTTTCTTAACATTGTCAATTACTAAATTAACCATTTGGGATTTTTTCATAGTATTCTACTTCTGCAGCATTTAATTTATATCCAGTGACTCTTTCCTAGTACCACTTGACTTTTCAACATTCTGTGAATTCTGGTTTTTCCAGGGTTGATTCTTGGGCTTAATTCACTGTCACAATCCTATAGGACTTCGCACAATTTTGATGCTATCTTCTTCACACGCAGATAACTTCCCAGTTAATGTTTCCAGTTGAGCCCATTTTACAAATTGATCTCTAGTTGATTGCGAAGAGAAACACCCACTTGAATACCCCATGGGTATTTTGAGTCCAAACTTTCCCAAATTAAATTCATGCTTTCCCATAATGTTATTCTTCCTGTATTTTATAGTTCAGTGCGTGATACTCCCTCCCACTCAGCTGACACAGTTGGAAATCCCACTCAGTCAGTGCTGTGCATAGTTACTCAGAATCTTCTATATATCAGTTGCAATAGAATCCAGAGTTACAATGAAATATCCATCGTTCTTAGGAGCTCACACTTGAACAGAGAACAGGGATTACTGCTCTATCTTTACACTGTCTCCTCTTTGAATTTGTTGCTCTACTTTCTCTCAGGGTCACCTCTTCTCTAATTCCACTCACTGATGTTTTAGATAAGATCTTTGCCATCATTACGCTGCAGAGACAACCTAGCATGTAGGCTTCCCATCCTTCCAGTCTGGTGTTAATGAAGGGAGTCTTAGCCCCTCTCCTCCTGGTCTTTCTTTGCTTTGCTTTTGATCCATCCCTACTCATGCTCTGAAATCTTGATGATTTCTGACTTTTCTATGCAGGAACTTCTCCCTTTGGCCACAGAGCCATGTCCAGAAAAAGTCAAGTTTGGTATAATCCCTTTGGCTTTTATTGCTCTTTCTAATACCTTCCATGGTCATTGTTTTCTCCTAGTCCATAACATTTGTTGGTGGCCTCTGGGACCCAGTTCTTCATTTTCTGCCTTTCTATACTGTTGATGTAATGTACCCTGTTATTTGGTCAATGGAGTTTATTGTTATCTACTCTATTTTCAAAGAACTGCATTGTTTTTTGTTGATATATCAACATTTCAGGATCAGATTTTGATGAAAAAGAATACTCCTGTGAGAGTTAAATCTAGAAGCATTGTGTTTTCAGATGGCAAAGTTCATGTTCTTGCAGCAAAACTCACTGATGACACCAGAGTGAAGCTCGCACCACAGCATGTACCCTCCCTACCTGCACCATGGGGCCTCGACTCACCTCTACCAGTGGCCCAGATGTGGGAAGAATTTCTTCACAGCTCAGAGACCCTAACATTGCCTAATGTCCTTTGATGTCTGCCCAGAACTTTCCTCTAGTCCTTACAAGTGTGCTTAGCACAGCCAAATGACCTGAAGGAGTGTTGAAGCATTGTGCCTCATGGGGACAGCCTTCGACCAACTAAGTCCTAGTCTTGAGTGATAAATTCTCCAGCCTCCCATCTTACAGGCTCCTGCGGAATTCTGGTAGAATCCAGCCTTGCGAACCACAGCGCCAATCTTGAAACCACACTCTTACTGATTTTCCTTCTTTACTTCTTGCTTTTCCTAGCCCTTCCTTTCTGCTTCTGGAGAGTACCAACAGATATAAATCAGTACTTCGATGTTTTCAACTTTGCCTCAGTCTCTGATCTTGTGTGACATTTAAACGAAAACACTTGTACCTCTGAGGTAATATAAAAGCTCTACCTGACTAATGACTGTTTCCTTAAGCAACACTTTCTGAGTTATTTTGTAGAATGAAGGACTTCTTAGGTTCTAGATTTTATAAACATGATAATTAATAATATTAGGTTACCAGTATTAAATCTGAAAGATAAGACATTATGAATCCAATTCATAAGCTAATGTCTTGTTTCAGTCATTTTCCAAGGGATTTATTTTAGGATTTTCTTGCTGATATTTTTGAGTAAAATGTTACTTATTCTGGTCAGAGTTGATACATGATGTTAACATGATCTGATAGCATCATTACCCAGTATTTAATTCCAGTATATAATTAAAACACACAGTCAAATATAGCAATGAACAGTATAAATGGAAATCATTTTATGGGAAACATCATCACATTTAATTTGATTTTTAAATGTTCTTAAAGTTGTTTTTTTTTGGTGGAACCGGGGATTGAACTCAGGCCCTTGTGCTTGCCAGGGAAGTGCTTATTCCACTGAGCCATCTCCCTGGCCCAGTTTTTTTTTCTTTTTAACAGAATGCAATTAATGTTGTCAGAGAGCAAAGGTAACTGCTTCTGGGCTGGCCTTCCTGCCTCTGGTCCTGTCTTATCCTCATCCTTTTTCTCTCTGTGTCAGAGAGCACTGCCTAACACAGACTTGATCGAGTCACTGCCCTGACGTTAGCCCACTGCTGGGAAGATTCTTGTGCCAGATGATGAAGTCTGCTTAGCCTTATTAGCTTGCTTCTAACTGTTCCCTGGACAACCTCCCGGCCTCGCCCTGTAGCATCCTCAACTTTCCTTGCACTGATGCCCATGTCAGCAACCCTTCTTCTAGTCTTGATGCCATGCTCTCCTGCCTCCGGGCTCCGTGCTAGCTTTGCCACCTGCCTTGTTCTCCATTCAGCGGCCCCCGGTTTAGGTTGTTAGTCTCCCACGTCTCTTCACTTGTTCCCTAAGGCTAGACAGAAACAACTTTTGCATTACGTTTCTCACAATTAATTAGCTTCTACTTTCTGTATAATAAGCTTCAATAGACCCACATTTTATTTTTTAATTGTCTAATAATTTAATTTAATTTTATGGAAAACAGACAAAATACATTTTCATAACAAAACCATAGAAGAATAACAATAATGAGTATATTACAGGTTGTATCTTTAAAGTACCTGCTCAGAGGCAGGAATTTAGCTCAGTGTCTCAGCACCTGCTTGGCAGGTGTGAGGTCCTGAATTGGATTTGCAGCCCTTCCCCCCAATAGATAGCTCTTAGCTGGCCAAGTGATAAAATAAAATAATTTAGCCTGGACTTAAACTTTAGCTCAATTCCCAATTAGAGTATTTTTAACAACTCAAGTTTTTCCTACAAACTTCGGTTTTCAATGATAAGAATTTTATATTTCTATGGCCCCTGGAAATGTCCAGGTACCAATCTTTGGAACCTGTGTGTGCTACCTAGTGTGATAAAAAGCACATTGCAGATGTGACTCAGACTCAGCAAAGGATCTTGAGGTGGGGAGATGACCCTGCATGCTCCCCTTGGCCCTCGGCGCAATCTTAACCCCCCCAAGAAGGAGCTGGGAGACTCAATACACAGAGGGCGTGGTGGCCCCTGCCGTGCCATCCTAGGCTGCCAACTCTGGACACAGCTCTCAAAGCCAAGAGGACAAGGAAGCAGACTTTGCCTAGGGTCTTCGAGGTAGCTTGATCCTCACAGTGACACTGACTTTGGACTTTGGGCCTTCCAAACTGTAGAATTAATGCATATTGCTGTAGACATCAGCAACACTAAGTTTGTAATGGTTTGCTGTCACGCCACAGGACATTCATACAGTACTGAAGCCCCTACGACCCTTTCCTTGACCTCCATGAAGGACGATCTCCTACGAGAACTCGTGTGCTCTTTCCCTCCTCCAGTCTCTTTGTGTCTGGCTCAGGGGATGGTATTTTTTGCCAAAGCACCTTTCCTTGCTCTTACTTCTGTACACTGTTAAACTGTCTACTTTTACCACCTAGATGATCATCCAGTGAGGACAGGGCCCACTTTTGTTTGTCCGGCTTGGTCTTCTTAACCTTTTGTCTGGGACATGATATTCTATTTAACTGTACCAAGAAAGATATTAGAACACTGCTATTTTCATGTGATTCAATCTAACAGGTTCTTAATAAAGGCTTGTTGAGCATGCACATCTAAGGAAAACTGTTTTAAATGTCAGGGGCTGGTCCTGAACCCACTTCCGGCCTCCTGCTGTCCCTGACTCATTGAAACAGGACTGACCAAATACATGAGGGAGTCTCGCTTCCGGAAGCTATTTCCTGTTACTTCCAGTGCTGTAGACACACCCAGAATGTGAGCGATGCTGGAGCTCTGAAAGAGGGAGCAGAGTTAGGAATCCCCTGTAATAAAGTGTTTTGCTAGAACTAGCTCATTAATCTTGTCAATAGCTCCATATGTAGGTGCTATTTTTGATTCTCATTTGAAAGACCTGGAAATCCAGACGGGGTCTGTGTAGCTCAGCCAGGGTCATGTTTCGTGCTCCTGGCAGAGTCCAGAGTCGAGCCTACTGTGACTCCAAATGCTAGCCTACATTGCCGCTGAGACACGGCAGCCTGGGAGGGGCACCGGCAGGCGTCCGACCTACCGGGATCTTGCTGACTGCTGCCAGGCCTCAGTGGAGGCAGGTCTCAGGTGTGCCGAGCTGGGCGGCTCATATCTGGAGACCTATGAAACAGGTTTTTGGTGTAACTGAGCACAATGAGCCACTTCTTAGAAAAGAGACCGGGTGCTGCTGGCAATTATTTGTCTCATAATGTCGTTGGTCAGGTTGCTTGGAAGCACCGTTGCCAGAAACGCTGACATTTTATAAGACCCAGAAGTTTAAGCAGTTCTCAAAAGTATCACAAAACAAGAAAATGGGTTTCCAAGTAAAAGAAGCACATATAAAAATTCTTTGCAATATGAATATTTTTTGGACAGAAGCTAACACAGCGAAGCTGTTGTGTTATTCTAAGTTACTGCGTCATTACAAGGTTTTAGATTTTGATAGTGCAAACAATTTTGCAAACTCTGTTGCTTTGCAGAATCAAGCGCTGTAATGAAAACACAATGGATAATTTTGGAATAATAAAGCTGATGCTAGTGTTTCAACCTTACTTGAATCTCGAATTGAGAACCAGTGTTTTAGTGCTGGGGCTGGCTGTCAACTTCCACTTCAGCCACAGCATGAAGAAGGGTCCTGAGCCATTTCTCATCATGAGCTCTTGAGGATACACATTTCTGAGATGTTTTGTTCTTGCTAATTGGGCTTCTTAATGTCAAGAAGCCAAGGGGCAGGGCAAATGAAAGATGCCTAGTGTATGGGAATCTGCTTTATGTTATCTCCCTCAGCATGTTTTTTAAAAAAATTTTTAGGAAGGGTTTGCAGAGTGTTCAGGGTCTCATTACTAGATTGGACTCATAGTGATCCACCTGTTTACAGTCCCTCAGCATGTTTTTACCTTGCAGTAATATCCCTTTTATTAGCGAGGTGGCCAGTGTCAGGCTCCCACTGCACGCCTGTTTGCAATTTCCTCTTCCATCACTCCAGACGAGAGACAGATGCAGAATTTACTCCCCATCTATGTTCCTGAGTGCTTAACATTTGTGCAAGTTAGATGGAAATTTTGATTGAATTTAATTAAAAGTGGTGCTTGTTAAAAACTGGTTAAAAACCAGTTATTTGCATAACACAGCAACGGTCACTTCAGATAGTGTGTATTCTGAGTATAACAGAAGTAGAAAAGGTTACCTTGGAACCTGGAATTTAGGGTGAGAGTCCACTCCCCATTTGATTCACTCAGATGAGTGAATTCAAGAAGCATTTATTATTCCAAGTTTGCATCTGTCTCTAAACACAGGCACCAGGCAACATAGATTCATCTCCTGTCCTGTATCTCGTGTCCTGTTGAGTGTAGACCTATGGGAATAAGGATTTGGTCTCTGCTTGGAGAATGTCTGTTGCAGGGCCCATCTCTCTAATCACCACTTTCCATCTTACCCCTTTGGGGGAGAGTAAATCAATCCCAAAGAGAAGAAAGCACGCATGTGAACAACGGATTTGATTTCCTCCTCTTCCTCTGTGACCATGCTCGCGGAATATTTTTAACACCTTGTGATCACCTGAATGTCCATTTCCTGTTCAGTCATTATTGTTCAAATACTTACTTTATGAAAGTTTAGAGGCTGGGGAGATGCCTCAGTAGAATAAGTGCTTCCTTGGCAAGTTCAAGGGCCTGAGTTCAATCCCTGGTTTTGAAAAAAAAAAAAAAAGAAAGAAAGAAAGAAAAGAAAAGAAAAGAAAAATTTTAATTTGTCCAGAAACAAATTTCTTACATTTCATTTACTATTGTGTGAATGTTGACTGTCAGATGCTACATGGTACCACTTATTCAACAAACAAATGGGGTAGGAGCTGCAGTGGCACAATCAGTTAGCACATGTACTTGTACAACAAACAAATGGGGTAAAATGTAGCTCAGTGGTAGAGGCAGACATGGGCAAAAGGCCTTGGGCTAGACGGAAATTAAAAACTCTGCCGTTTAGAATACTACCACTTACCGTAGTTACTTTGGGAAGCTGTATGCTCATTTTCTAAGGTTGATATTGCCTGCTGAATCACAAGATCTGCGTATGCTGAAGTACAATTACTTCTAAGAATATCTGAGTTTTATCACTTCACAAAATCTATCATTACTTTATACTCAGACCTGGATTAGTAGTTTGGTTACTCACCCTACACACAGCCATTGTCTTAGCTCTGTGCATTGTACATTTCCTACCACTCAGCCATTCTTATTTAAAAAGCAAATGCATAACAATTAGCCATGACCCAGGAATCCTCCAACAGCTGGCTGATCCTGCCATGGATCCTAGAAGGCACAGCAGAGGGATGTTAGAAAAATCATTCTGTTGGTTTCTAGAAGACTCTCCTCCTAGTCCCCAAAGAATCTTTAGATTACACAGTACTGTGAGAAAGCCTTTGGAGGGGACTACCCTCAGCAGGTCGGCTGGGCTCCAAGGCCACGTCTGTCCAAGTGTACGCCCTAATCTCAACTTTCCATCTTGACCCAGATCCCAAAGAAAGGAGAGTATGTGATTATTTATGCTTCTTGTACTGATAATTCAGAGCTATGGCCTGAATTGTTCTTGGAGTAGATCTCTGCACAATAACAGAGCTCTTCTGCGGAGCACAGGGCAGAGACGAGCCCTGGACCCCACAGAGGGCTCCCTCCCAAGTGTCGCCACCAGCCCTACTTTGTCTGCTCCCTTCCCCCCTTGTCAGTGCAGGGTCCTTGCGAGCTCTGTCATCTTGACGTAGTTACTGTCCTTCTGAGTATTGACTTGTCTACCTGAAAATAGAGGTTTCTTACTTCAAGATTGTTTGGAAAGCACATAAATGATTGGAGAGAAAAGCTTTAGAAAATAGGGGAACACTCATAATATGTTCATTTTTGTGCCAAATTTCTTTCAAATTCATTTGTTTTTTTTCCATCAATCATCTTGAACTTAATGAAATGTTGGTACACAAATACAGGGAGCCATCTAATGGGGTAACAGAAAAATTCAAAGACTCGAAGATAGTACAGCAGCATCTATCTACCCCAGTGAGCCCATTCTGCAGTCTGCAGTCTCTTCCTTTCTCTGGAGCTGAGTTCTCTCTCTCTCTCTCTCTCTCTCTCTCTCTCTCTCTCTCTCTCTCTCTTTCTCTCTCTCTGCAGTGTTCTTTCTTTCACACTTAATAACTGAAGGGTGAGCAAAGGAATTCAACAGGTATGAGCTATTCCCTGACCTCCATAGATCAGTCTGGGAGTGAGCCCTACACTTAAATTGACCAAAGTACACATTTTCTCACTGCTGTTTTAACTTGGAAAAAGAGAGAGCAGCATCGGTCATTTTCCGCCGATGACTCTGAGTATCTCTTATTCAAGGGAAAATCCTTCCCAGGAGAAATGAAGCCAACATGTGGAGCAGAGACAGGCCGTCCCACCGGAGACAGGGCAGTTTCCCTTCCCAGTTGGATCCTGAGATGTTTGTGTTTTTTCTGTAGTTGCAGTACTAATCTTCCACATTTTTTGATTTTGTTTTGTTCAACTGCCTTCTTGTTGGCTTGCTGTTACTTTTTGTTGAAATAAACTTGACGTAGGAAATCATTTTGAAGAAATAAAGACTCCACAGAACACCATTTGCAGACCCACAGGAGACCTAGAACCTGCCCAAATTAGAAGTCAGGGGCAGAGAAGGTAGGGAGCCATAGAGCGAGTGGCAGAAGAGAAAACACAAATTCAACAACCAGATCCTCCAACTGGACCTAATCAGATAGAGCATACAGGCTGGGAGAAGTGTGGTCAGTGTGCAGGAGCCACCCTGCAGGTGCCGCTACACACAGGCACAGAGCCCACAGGGAAGATGATTGCCACCCCATGTGAAGAAGGGACATGTGGTTAAGCGGTTGATATGAGCACAGGTAGAGTGTTGCTGCCTAAACGTCAAAGCCATTGAGTGCAATAAAAAACTATTCATATGACTGTGTCTTAATTTTTCATTTGTGGCATCTCTTGGTCCAATGTATACACTTCTAGTTCTTGACTGAGGCTCCTGTATGATAAAAAAAATGCTCAGTGAAGTCACACCCTCAATTTTAGAAGACAAGGCATATTAAATCCATATTTATAAGACTGATATGTTTTGACACTAGAGGTTCTTTGTCCTACAAAAATTTACCGTAGTGTTTTTTAATCTAAGTGTTTGTCTCTTTGCAATGTAGCTAGATATGAGTCAATTTATTCATACCTTTTAGGAAATATCACTTATGCAAAGAAGGGCAAGCCGGTCAGTGCAAAGATGTTCTCCAATATAGCCAAGCTTGCAAAGTTTAGCTTGCTGCACATGATAACAGAAAGTTCGAAGGTTGGGCACAAGCCCATCTCATTTCCGATACATTGCGTGTACTACTTAAACAGTTTTCAAATGTTCCTTCTGTTCATTTATTCTTACTTGCAATCAAGACTGAAAGTTTGCAGGCTCTGTAGATGGTTTTCTAGAAACCCACAACCAAGTTTATAAATTCACTAACACCGTAGCAAGGACTGTTGCGTGGAGAATACCAACCACCATCTGTTAAATGAGTGCAGATTTTTAGAACAGAACACATCTTTCTGTCTGTTACTTTATGTATTCCCTATTGCAGTCCTTTGAAGCAGGTATCATTAGCTCTGTTTAAGAACAGTGAAGCTGAGATTGGGGCCATTCAATGGGCTGCTGAGGGGCAGTGCTCAGGGGGCCAGGATCCATCTTCCATCCTTGGCACTGCTTGCCTTCTGGGACAGTATAGCAGCTTCACAGCAAAACACCTTATGTGTCCCTATGTGGGCTGTCTGAGGTGTCTTATAAGTGACACTAACAAATTTCTGCAGGGGCATTTTCCTCATTTCCAAGCGTGAAGCTGCATAATTGGTCCAGGATTGAACTTCTTGAAAATTATTCAGAAATCAAAGCCCAAAATGCATTAGGCAGTTTCTCAATTACTTGCCACCCAACTTTTCTTGGATCTCATCCTGCTGTCTGGTAAATGACAGGCTTGCCCCAGTTCCTACCTGGTAAGTTAACTATTGCTATTTGTCTGTGCTAAACTGAGTTAGTGAACTATTTTGATCTTGCAACCAGGCGAAGTATAGAACTTTTGCTATTTACCTCACATAAATAAATCAGAATAATTTTTTAAAATTGAGTCTGTATTTAAGTACATGGCTTGTTTATTACATTTTAAAAAGGTTGTCATCATAACTGAATATAATTGTGAGTCTTACAAATATATAGTCATTTTATAGTGGTATGTTTGTTTTAAGCCAATCCTAGGTAGAAAATCTATTAGAAGCTGAAGATAAGCACATAGTACAGAGAGATTATTTGTTTTAACTGTGGATAGATTTGGAAAAGAACAAAATATATACAACCTTCTCAAAACCAAGTGATCTTTTTTATTACTCAAAAATCTTACAGAAAGTTAGCCTGTGCCTACAATTTCATGCAGAAAGCTGGGAAATAAAAAATAGTTGATTTGCTAGGATGCTTAATAATAAGTAGGAAACTTTTTTTCTTTAGTTGATTTCTCTGTATCACTTTTCTTTTCCAATTCAGAAGTTTTAATTATATATTAGAAGAGTTTGTATCCGGGAATGAATCTTATTCAAGTTAACATTTTCTCTGCACAATCTTGTATACGTATTTATGAGCCAAAAATAATGAAAGGAATCACTCAGTTACTTGATGCTAGAGAATCTGAGGGGGCAGAGCATTCTGCAGCCCTCTCCATCTTTAAAATCTATGATGATTCAACTGTAGTAATCTTGGGCATGCTTAGAGGGGTCCTCGGTGGGAATATTCTATCTCTTGCTAATTTGAAGCCATAGAAAGATAAAAGTCTTGTGTGAATAATCTTGTATCCATAGTTGTTTTCAACTTAAAATCATACTTAAAATGTTCTTTGCTGAGGTCTTTTTATTCGGTCAGAATATATGTGCCCAAAACATTTGAATTAGTACTTCAATTTAGATTTATTTACAGAACCAATCTTACTGCAATAATTTCGTGCTTTGGAAAGTCCTCTTGAAATGGCTGCTTGTTTGACTTAATTTACAGTGTTGCAAAATGCACTCAGGTTCTCAAAAAAGCATTGCATTTCTAGGACAACTTTTCCTAGCTTCATCTTAATTATAAAAGTCCAGTCTTTTCACATACTGTATCAGACACTCGTGATACATCATCAGACTGCACTGATAAAACAACTTACCTCTGGATTCCTACAGCAGAGGTTATCATAAAGATTTCTTCACAGACTTTTTGACCCATCTTCAGCACTGTAGGGAGAGCCTCTCCAGGGAAACTAAGCAGCTCTGGCACCTTATCCTCTCATGGAATGATGTGTGAGTGGGTTGGGCTCCAGATGTTGTTGCGTTGCCTAGCTACCACATTTCGGGAGAGGAGAAAGCAGAATTTTGACAGCGTTTAGCCACTTTGCAAATCATCAGCATCCCTCCTGACAGCAGTGGGGAGAAGTCTGCCATTTTCACCTAGCATGAACAAGAATGGCTCTCATGTAAGTGCTAAGGTGAACAGCTCTCTGTTGTTGCATTCAGTAGTATTCAGGCTAAGGTGTGGATTAGGAGAGAGGGTAAAAAGTCAGGAAATGCCATGTGGGCTCCTGGACATGCCAGGATTCAACCAAGTACAACTATACAAGTGTGTGCATTGTCCAATTGGAGGGAGGGGTGGCACAGAAATCTTCCTCTAGGAAGCTGTCATCAGTCTAAGATGCAGACAGTGTGTGTGGATGAGAGAAGAGAAGTAGCCCTGCAGATGGGTGAATGAGGAAAAGAGCTTGGTGGGTGCGGTCCCCAAGAGGGCCTAAAACAAGACTGTAGAAAAGAGCAAGAAATACGAGCCAATTCATGCAAAGCTCTAACAGGAATGCTGGAAATTTTGAATTTTATCGTAAGGACCACAGGACACCATGTTATGGTTTAGATCTAAAAATGTCCCCCAAATTCTTGGGGGTTCAGATGCTAATTCTTAGGTGTGGCTGATGGAAAGGGACCGGATCACCATGGCTCTGTGCTCATTGGCAGATTCCTCCACTCCAGACTCTGTAGCTGAAGGTGCTGTGAGTCGGATTTGGTGAGAGCTGATCATGGGGTCTGGCAAGGAAGGGGAGAACTTGGCATCAGCTCCTCCTTCTCTCTGCTTCCTGGCTGCTGTAACATGGGTGGGCCATCTTCCTCTCCTGCCCCTCTAGCATGCTATGTCAGCCAGGGAGCAGCGTGCCAGGGCCTGAACCCAGGGGACACTGGGAGCCAAATGAAGCTCTGCTTTATTATGCAAGTGTCAGTTTGTCCCAGTGGTAGGAAAGTGACTGGTACAAGGTATTAAAAGACACTAGCAGAAGGACTTCATGGCTACAATTACAGCTGTGCACAGATCCTGCCAGCTACTATCAGAACAGAAATCATGAGACCCAGTCGTAGCCCAGGCCCGTTGAGTGTGTGGGAGAGCTTCTGGCTACCCTGTGCCAGAGGGACCTACTCGTCCCAGCCCAGGTGCAGAGTGGGTGAGACCCACTTCCACACCCTTGGGATGCCCTGCAACACTCCGCAGCATCTCCCCTACCCCACCTGCCCAGTAGGAATTTCTGTCGCATTCTGGGAACCCCTGGATCCAGTCCTAACCCAGGCCCAGTGAGTGTGTGGGAGAGCTTTTGGCTACCCTGTACTGGCAGGACCTACTGGTCCCAGCCCAGGCACAGCATGGGTGACACCCTCTTTCACCCCTTTGGGATGCCCCCCATCACTCCATATTACCCACCCAAATCCAGCCCACAATGTAGGAATTTCTGTCACGTTCTGGGAACCCCCAGATCCAGTCCTAGTCCAGGCCCAGTGAGTGTGTGGGAGAGCAGCATCTCCCCTTTACTCCACCTTGTCCCCTCCAAACTCAGCTCAGGCCTGGCATACAGGCCTGGGGTGAAACACATCAGCTGCAATCCTTGCAGAGAGTATAGGGGACAGAACCACCCAGCTAGTCCAGGAGCAGAACATCTTGCCAGAGGAGCACAACAGGTTCACCACCAAGGGCAGAAACAGGAAGGAACTGAGCACAACAGCCAGACTCAAGCCAGGCACAGCTGGATAAATCCAAACTTTGTAGATCTACACCTGAACTTCAGTAGGTGCTAAGGCTATAACTGAAACAAAGATCTACCACAAAGGTCAGAAGACAGGGCTACACAAAATAACAACGAGAAGGAGCAAAATGCAATCTCAGAACGCAATCCCACCCATAACAAGTGCAGAGGACACTAACACAAAACAAATTGGGAATCACACAGCTGAAAGCAATGAATCAACAGTTACTGAAATAAACAGCTGCAGAAAGGTATAGAGGAACTCAGATTGGAAATGAAAAAAGAAATCCCTGAATTAATAACATCTGCAGTAAAGAATC
>NW_004524755.1:4558913-4573288 GCF_000260255.1 Octodon degus | reverse complement strand
AAAAAAGACCAGAAATCATTTGTGCCGTGTGTGGGGCACAATTAGATGCAGACCTGTTAGAAGGTGTTACATTTTCATGTGCAAATTCTATGTTTTTCAACTTATGGCTTTCTGTGCGCCACTGACAAAAGAACCCATACTTGCTCTTCTCGGCCAAATCTAATGATTTCTCCTATAAGCAGACATGAATCCCAAGCCAATCTGATGGAAGAATCCATTTTTATGCATTTCTCTCTAAAGCTTGAATTTTTGCTGTGATTATTATTTGTTTTATATTTTTTTTTAGACAAACTTTTGACGTGCAGTTCAAGCTGGCCTTGAACTCACTTTGTAGCCTATTTTGGTCTCACCTTTACAGTGGTCCTCCTACCTCTGTTTCCTGAGTGCTTGGATTATAGGTGTGTGCCTCCATGCTCAATCCTGCTTTATAAGATTTTTGTCATGGAGACTTGATGTATCTATACATCGATAATGGTAGCTTTTTCCAAAGAGAATATGTGCTGGAGTACTATTCAAGGGAAGCACCTATGTGGTAGGTCTGTGAGACCTACAGAAGTGACTCGGGACTAATAAACAGTGAAGAAAGAAAGGTCAGGAGATATTTAGAAGCATGGATCCTCTTCTTCAAAATTCACTACTGGTTCACTTGCCAGTAGTTCAGTAGAAGAAGTCATTATGAAATGTAAATGATAGGACATCTAAGGGGTTTGGAACAAGACTGGAAATGACATCTGGAGTTTCTCTGGAAGGAGACTTCTAACCATGGAATAAAAAGTGAATTTGGCCTTTTGAAGACTATGGAAAATTTACCAAAGATTTTTGCATTTAAAGTTTCGGCCCCTGTGCCATCCATAATTTTATTTCTGTCCAAAATGGCTTGGTCTTCTCTTCCTTTAATTTCTCCCTCCTAGCAAATAAAGCCAATAGCCAGCTTAATAAGGGTAAGTTTGTGTTCATCACTCTGTAACTGAGCCCTGAATGTGGACTTGAAGAACCACTCTTGTCACTCTATCCAGTGGTAGCAAAACTTTTCAAACTTCTAGTGAAAGTGTTTTGCAGCATGCTCACCACCACTACACTGGTCTGTAGGGATCTCTTGGTCTCACTGCGATCTCTTCTACCCAGGGAGATATGGCAGCAGGAATGGGAAGGATAGGCAAGAGGACAAAAGCTGGGTTAGGTGGTCGCTGGTCTGCCTAAAGGGCAAGACTAATGCAACATACAATAAAACAGTCCTTCATTTACACTTTTGCAAAGTTAGTAACACATGAGACAAGGTTGCCTAGTGACTAATAGCTGACCTTAACTAACAGGATGTTTATCCCAGGACTGAGGTAGCTTGTTTGCTTTGGGCACTGAGGCCTAGTCCTGCCTACACACATATGTTTAATTTCCTAGGTTCCTTGGCTCCCAGCACTGGTCATTGTGCTAACCCAGTGAGGTGGTTTGAATGTGTCCCCTGAAATCATATGTGACAATCTCCAGGTGGGCCTTTTGGGAATGGCTGAGATCACAAGGACTCTGCCTTCATGAATGTGACTAACACCCTTATAAAGGAGACTTCAGAGAACTTCCTGCTCTTTTTGTGTCTTGCAACCATGTGAGAACACACCAAGAAGAACTTTGCTGGACACCGAATGCCACAGCCCTCTTGACCTGCTGAACTATGACAAAATACATTTCCCTTTTTTGTAAAGTATCTGGTCTTGGGTATTTTGTTATAGTAGCATGAATGGACTAAGACACTCCCTTACAGAAATTCTTTCTGTAGGGCTGGAGAGATGGCTCAGTGGTCTAAAGCACCTACTTGGAACAAGCTAAGCTAAGCAAAACACGGGGACCGCGGTTCAATCCCCAGCACCACATGCCAGCCAGCCCCGCCCCCCCGGTGGGCTGAGCTGGCCACACACACACACACACACACACACACACACACACACACACAATAAATAAATGTTTAAAAAAATTAAAAAAAAAAAAAGAAATTCTTTCTGTAATTGTCTCAAGCCTCTGATGTCACTTCTTCTTTACTTTCTCTTAGAAGATGCCCTGGAGTTACCTCCTGATCTCACAGGAAAGTAGAACTTATCTGCCTCAATTATTATACTTAAAAACTATAAAAATATTGAAATATATCTGGAAACTTTATTTCCTTAATTTTTGTGACCTTGTTAGATATCTGGCATGTTTGGCTGTCTTATCTCTCCTTAAAAACACTTTACCCTAGCATTCATATGGCCTAAACAATAAAGTGTATATCGCAATAGAATAACTGTGTGGAGGGATTCACGCACCTTTCTCATAAGCATAATGAGTTTCAATAGGAAATGCATGACTTCTCAGTACTGATCGAATGAGAAGTACTGGCTCATCACCTAGAGATGAGGAAGAGCCATCCCAGTAATGACACAGAAGGAAACGGGAAGAAGCATCTTCTCCCCTCTTGGTTACTCTCACACTATTTGTTGTTGCTTATGATCAATTTCTGACTTCTGTAACCCATGTTATTTCTTAATTTCAGTTGCCCACCATCAGCAGCATATGAAACACATCAGTGAAAGGAGTCCTTGTAATAAAAGAAATTCCAGCTCAGAGATATTAAGAGGATGGTAAACATAGAGAAATCATTATTTTATAACTGCTAATCAGAAAAAAAAGGGCCTTTGAAGTTCATTTTTGCTTTGACCCTGTTCCCAAGAACTTGTGGTTCCTGCAGAGCCTTGAGGCCAACAAGAACTGGGCCTCTGGAGTGGACTATGTGGTCAATTCTGGAGTTACTACTTCTGTATAGATGTCCCCCAAAGCTTCATGAAGTCATGAGGCAGCTTGACTTCTGAAGTTTGTGATGGATTCTTGGTCCAACACTGGGATTGCAGGTGTGTGTGCTACACTCTAGCCCTGGGGTGGGTAATTTGCATTACCGTGTAAGGAGGGGAGAGAGGCTGGCTAGCTGCCTGAGCTGCTGCCCTTCCCTTTACTGTGCTGCTTTTTGCTGCCACCATGAATGGTTGGTTTCTGCCATATGCCAGTCTGCCTTGGAGCCAGCTGAGTATGGATTGAAACCTCCAGTAACTGTGAGCTAAATAAACCTTTCCTTCATTTGGAAGATTCTGGTCAGAGCTCAGACCAGAAGGCTGATAGAAATTCTGCCTGTAAAGACCAGACTGAGGAGGTTTCTTCTGATAAGAAGGACTGCATTAGTTGTTGGATTCCAGATGATGTATCTTGGCTTGGTAGAAAGTTTGTCTGCATTTTGGTCATGTCCAGAAAATTTTCCTGAGATTGAGATTAAGCATGGCAGACTGATTAATCTTTTAAAACAAATCTCAGAGCAGTCTAATATTAAAGCAGGAGTATGGAGCCAAGAGAGAAGAAAGCCTGGCTACTGCCCCTGCTGGCAGCAGGCCTTGGCATCATCCATGTGGCATTGGTTTTAGGTGATTTCAGAATGCAGGAGTTGTGAGGTTAAGAAGGTTTCCATCTCACTTTCATAAGGACTGGGAGGCCAGGCAGTGTGCCCCTGAGAGGGCAGTGAGTAAAGATGTGAGTGAGAAGATTTTCAGTGGAAACCCCAGAGGTTTGGAAAATCTAGGACTGTGGATCATCTAAGGGAAACTGCAAAGAGGGAGCAAAGCGGCCTGAGAAAGAAGCCATGAGAGCTGCCACCAAGAGTGACATATGGGTAGAGCCACATGGAGTCTACAATTTGCCACAGATTGCTTTGGATGTCCCACATGGGACTACAGGACATAATGTTTGCCCTGTCAGATTTTGGACTTGGGTTGGACCCGATGCTTTGTATTCCCCTGGTGTTTGCACCTTTTGGAATGGTGATGTTTGTCATGTGCCGTTTGAATGTTGGAAGTGTTTAACTTGTCTTGTGTACAGGGGCTCACAGATAAGAGTTTGCCTTTAGGTCTTGGAGGAGACTTGGGACTTAAACTTTTCAGCAGTGTGAAACTGTAGGACTTTGACAACTCTTAGAGATGGATTAAAACGTCTTTTGCATAAGGGGATGTGCATGAGGCATTGGGGGTCCAGGAGCGAACTGCAATGGTTTGTGTACAGGTGTCCACCCAAAGCCTCATGCAGTCATGGGGTGGCTTGGCTTCTGGATTTGCCTCTCCCTATCACCTGCACCTGAGCTTTGCCTCCTTTCAGACCTGTGTGGCATTAGATTTTCATAGGAACTCGAGCCCTACTGTGCATGCAAGGAATGTAGGTTGGACACACCTTTGGATTATTCTTAAGCCTCACCCCCAGCTCCACACTAACCTTTGGAAAAATGGAAAAATTGAAAATTGTGTTTCACAAAATTGTTTCCTTATGCCAAAAAGAGGACCAGAGACACAGTGTCCTCACCTTTGTTTAACAAATCCATAAATATCCACTCTGTAACAGGTGCTAATTTAACATTGATCTGCTATAGACATGGCTCTGGGAACTAGAAACACAAATGTGAAGGGTACCCTCAGCCTCTGGCTTCTTAGGTTTTTATGGTACAGCCAATCCAAAACAGTACAGACACAAGTGAGTATGAGTCAGAATAAATGCCAGGAGGACCGTAACTGATTCACTAAGGGATCACAGCAGGCGTCTCTGAGAAGATGACATGCTGGCAGGGCAGAAAGCTGGAGACACTGGGTAGGAGAAGGTGTGAAACTCCAGCCATGTCTTTCTTTCTTTCTTTCTTGCTTGCTTGCTTTCTTCTTTCTTTCTTTCTTTCTTTCTTTCTTTCTTTCTTTCTTTCTTTCTTTCTTTCTCTCTCTCTCTCTCTCTCTCTCTCTCTCTCTCTCTCTCTCTCTCTCTCTCTTTCTTTCTTTCTTCTTTCTTTCTTCTTTCTTTTTTTAGAATCCTTGGAAACAGAGCCAGAATATGTCAACAGAGAGGCAGGGATCAGCCTGACTGACAGGCGAACTAGATCATGAAGGATGACATGGGCCAACGGTACAAATATTTATTTTGTTCCACATGCAATCAGAAATCATTGTAGGGCTTTGAAACAGGTAAGCGACCTCAGGGTGTTTTAAGCGTATTTTTAATACTGTGTGGACTTAGAACAGGCAACAGTGGGTGACACAGTTGTGAGGTGTGGCTTCAGGAGAGGGGCGGTGTCACTGGGCAGAGGGTAGTGTGAGTGAATATAGCAGGGACAGTGAGTACAAATGTGGCCATTAAAAATAAAGGAGACTCGATGGCAATTAATGTGAGGCAATGCCAGGAAGGAAGAGCGAACTGAGGTCGCCTGCTAGACCTCTGGTGCCCTAGCAGGCTGGGGAGGTCAGACTACACACAGCTGAGGAGACCGGGCCTGTGGCGCACACCTGTGATCCCAGCACTACGGGGGCTGAGGCCTGAGGGTCACTGTGAGTCTGAGCTGCGCCGGGAGACCCTGCACCAAACACATAAAAAGAGTGTCAACATTTAAAATACTGTGAAGTGAACCTGAGTGGCCCAATTGAAATAGAAATGGTACTTCTTTCACTCAGTAAAATAGTACCAGCTTGAGAGCTAGCCGTGGCACATCAGTTATCTTAGTTATATAAAAGGAAAATATGCATTTTTTTAAAGAGGAGTTAAAGCGTGTGTACGAGGTTCCAAATTACCTAAACAGAAGAATTTTGGAAAATCTTTCCCTCACGTTCTCAAACATTTAATCTACATCAGCATAGAAATGGATATTAATTCACAGTGTGGTGAAAAAATATAGATATGAAACTCAAAATGAAAAAGAAAGTTACTGTTCCCTGAGCACTTACAAATTGCTTGTGCTCGGCTGACATTTCTGGAATGATTCGACTGGGGTGTGGAGTCGTAGGGCTGAGATGACAGCTGGAGAGATCTTTCCTGATAACCAGAGGACTGCAAGACTCGCATTTCTTTGCTGTTTGAATTCTATAAGGCGTTGCATTTTTCTATTGCTTTTGCAAATACAGAGGTAAATAAAACTCAAGCATACATCTTAATTATGTGTAATACCTATATATTGTGAAGTAACTGATAACTCCATGGCATGTAGGAGGGAAGAAAAGTGGGCATAAAAATAACTGGGATATGTGTGTATGTGCTCCAAGCGTGCATACTCATGTACTTATTATATATTGCAAACATGTACTAATGAATTTAAAATTTTTAAAAAGACAATTTATTGGACTTGGGAGAGTAGAATTTTAACTTAAATCTGTCACCTTCCTGGGAAAGATTAAGGGAGTTTCCCCTTGAATATAGAGGAGACATCTATGTAAGTGAATCTTTCTAAATCCTGGTCGTTAGAGGGAGAAAGTCATATATCTATATCTATATCTATCCATATAGATATAGATATAGATATAGATATAGATATAGATATAGATATAGATATAGATATAGATATAGATAGATAGATAGTATGGGCCATCTGAAAATCCATCTAAAATTGAATCTGCTGCTTTTGAGATTTAAATGATACATATTTTTAAAATCTCTCATAGTTGTTTTTTATCCTTTTAAAAGAATGTTTCAAGGTGGGTGATGTTATGTATATTTCTACTCTTGGTATCTCAGCATCGTAAAGCACAAAACAGACATTTTATGTTCATTGATTTCACAGGATGGTAATTTCTGAAAAAAATGAGAAAGGGCAACAATAATCATAATACAAGGGTTGCTTTTCCTTCCTTTCAGACCTGGTTCTCAACTTAAATGAAAACACTATAATATATGCTTTGTAAAATATTCGTAGGAAGGACCATGTGCAAAACAATTCAACTAAAACATATATGGAAAGTCATATGAGCCAAGTGTAATAGTTTGGTAATAAATAATTCCTTAATTAGAGTGCGTATTGCCAGCGTAAAGACTTATTTTAGGCCTATCCTTTCCCTTTTTTTTCTTCTAAATGAAACTGGTATTATTTGATGTATTTTTCAATGTTTAACTGAAATATCCGACATATAGATTTTTTTAATGAAACCAAAATTGAGGGAAACATTTGCTTTCTGCTCCTTTTCATTAAGCTAAAATGAAAATACTAAAAAGTACAGAACTAATCAGACCAGTTAGTCTACATTCTTGGTAAAGCACTACCTCTTGACACAAGGAAGTAAGAATACATAATATGTCTCCATATATAAAGAAATGTTGGGTCAGTGCCGCATATTTTATTGCTTCTGTTGCAATTCAAGACCAAAGATCAGAAAACTCCCTTTCAACCTATCAATTCTTTTCGGCCACCCAATTAAGTCAGAGGTGATGTTAGTAACACCTGTAAACACAGGTAAAGCTTTCAGGGAACAGTGCAGAAATGTTATTGGGTTGCCTTGCACATCTTTTGAGAATGAGAACAGATCCAAGCTGCGGCACAAGGGATTAGGTGCGCGGTGTGCAGGCGCCAGGGATGGTGTTTCTTGCCTGCCGAAAGGGGGCGCTCTTCGCTGTTTGGCCCTGTCTGAAGAGTACTGGAGCAGTAAGACAATTTGCTCATCGCGTCAATTGTACGCTAGATTTTAAAAATTTCACCAAGCTTACTAGTGGCAAATATTACCAGGTTCCTGGAAACGTTTGTCAATTTCTGCTGGTCACTCTAGACAGAAAATAGCCTTGCCAGTGATTGCTCATGCCTGCCCCAATATCCAAGCAAACACACAAGCCTGTGCCCGCCCTGCTGCCTTTTGAGAACTCTTCATTGCACAAGATTTCTGCCTATGGTATCTTGTCACCGGGAATCACAGTTCAATCCATATAGACTTCTGTGGCAATTTGGGCTGAATTTAGAGGCTTCCTGTGCCATATTTGCCAGGGTGCTGTTAGAATGAGCCTGTTCTGAAACGAGAGAAGAAAATGGGCTGGTTGCTTACATCGCTGTAATGTATTACAGCACCTTCTACGACAGAAAGCAGCACAAACTTATCTTCCAGTCATAAAGTTCAAAACTTGCAGTGGTTTCTCTGGGCAAAGCAGGCTGCGGGGGGCTGTATGCAGCCTGCGGGGTCCAGGTGAGGACAGCCCTCACCCCACTCAGCCAGCTCCAGAGTTTGCACACACTTCCACACCTTCACAGGGAGCAGAACGGCGGCTCTGACCCTGCTCCTGGCCTCCTACCCTGCTTGGGAGAGAGGGCTCTTGTGTTACACCGGCCTACCAGTGTAACGCAGAATTCTTCCATCTCAAGATCTTTGACATAGTCACTTCCACAAAGCCCTTTTGCCAGTGAACATGTTCCCTTGTTCTGGGAGTTAGGATGTGGGTACATTTGGGGACCTCAAACACAGCTGAGGGTCTGTGTTTGTGGCTTTGCCAGCCACAGAAAATATCCTTGTCACAAAACAAAATGAATCTAACAAATACCAAAGCATGGCAAATATAGTATTAAAAAAATGGTTTAGCTTTTTAAAGCAGATGCAAAAAATCCTAAATAATGAATACAGTTAAATACAGGTAATTCTTTTAAAAAGTATAGAAACATTGGAATAATTAATTATTAGAAAGATTATTGAAATTATTAATCTTATTAGTCAAGGAAAGAGAAAAATCTATGGTGCTTTTAGATCTTTGAAAAGCATTTGGCTTTCTTCCTTTCTTATTTTAATGTATTTCGTACAGGGTCTACAGGGTCTCACCACACAGATCAGACTCTTGGTGATCCTCCTGTTTTCAGCCTCCCAAGTGCTGGGATTACAGGTGCGCGCCACCACACACTGTCTCGATTGCCATCTCAGTGCGCCCTGGGAGCCGGGCCAGCAGGCATGCCAGGGATCGAACCCCAGTAACTGCGCTTCGCCTAACCAGATACTTTAGTCTGTTGGGCTATCTGGCCAGCCGAATTTGACTATATTTATAAATTCATTCTGATAAAAAATCAGTAAAATGAAAGTGTGTAATACATGATGTAGCTACCGTTCAGGCATAAAAAGAAGACTTCAGTGATTGGCAAAGCCACACACACAGACCCTCAACTGTCAGCTTCCTCCGGGGTCAGCTGAACCAGGAGATCTGTCTGGCCAAATGACAATTGTCTTCCAAGATGGTGGCATCTGATTACTTTGAATAAATAAAAAAGCTTCTTTTCTTAATTCTTTAAACACTGATTGCTAAAATAGCAGCAGACTGTGAGGTTTATGTCATCTGTAGGCATCGAGTTCATGATATGGTGGCCACAACAGGAGGGCAGTGAATGAAATTACACTGCATCAGGTTCTTACATCAGATGTGAAGGGGCAAAACATCACAAGGGAAACTGTTTAAGAATGGGGTTGTGTTCACTTCAGCCACTGGTAAAAAGCACAGGAAAGACTGGGCTAAAAGGAGTCATCAAAACACACAATGACTGTTTAAGCTCAGTTATTCCAGTAACAGACACATTGCTGCCAAACCCTCAGCATCTGAAGCACGCTGACTGCACCTTCTCGCCGCTTTCTGAGCCTGCTCCGGAGGTTCCTTCTCTGGTCTTTGTGAGCTCCTGGAAGCGGTGAAGCTGCTTCCAGGTGTCATCCAACAGCAGGGCAGCCCAGTGACGACGGCACAGGGCCGCGTCTCCATCCACCCTGGTCACCGGGCCTGCGACTGCAGGTTCTGGCTCTTCCATGAAGTCGAAATGACCATACAAGGTAATCCTGGGAATTGACCAGGACAGCAGTGCAGCTGCAGAAGCAAAACCAGAGGTAATCACGAAAGAAGAGTCCAGAACTGCTTCAGAAAGTGACAGAAGGATGGGATATGCTCGGGGGGGGGAGTAGCTTGAAGGGGCAGTGAGGATGCGTCTTGCTGTAGTTCTTTTAAAAATTTAAACACTCACCATATCTTTAAATCTCACCCCATAAAAGGTCACTCTAGCAAACAGAAGTGTAAAAGCTACTGGGTTAGTGAAAGTCGTGAGCAAAAGAAGTGAAAACGCCACATCAACGCGCGGGGCATGGGCTTCAACTCAATGCTTTTTTTTTCTTTCACAGTACTGCGGATCAAACTCAGGACCTTAGGCCACTGAGCTATCTCCCCAGCCCCTCAACCCGATCTTAATAATTAGGTCTTCACTGAGAGGCAGGAATTATCAGAGTACATAATAAAAGAAAGACAGCTTTAAGTATATAATCAGATGTGGTGAACCCAAATATAAATAAAGAGCACACTATGAGTCTGAGCTGCATAGTGAGGCCCTGTGACAACCAAATTAAAAAAAAAACTACATAAAGAGCAAAATAAAAGCTAGATAACAGGAAGTGGGAGATCAACCTTTTGCCAGCGGGAAGAAGGGCCAAGAGATGGGGGGACAGGAGGGAGAGGTGGGGCACGAATGAATGAGGACGTGCTATGTATGAGCACCTGCTCCATGCAGGGAGTGTAATCACTATTTACTGCAAACATGTACACACAAAAAAGTAGCAATTATAAAAATACAAAAAAAGAAAGAGAAACAATGTGGTCATGATGGATACCTACACTGTATACAATAAAATTTATTAAATTTTTAAAAAATCATCTACTTGACCAGGCCATGGAGACTGCTTCAGATGGCTTTTGCGTTCATAGGAAATAGAGATGAAAAGCTCTATCAGGGCCGGCCAGACAGCTCAGCGGACTAAAGCGCCTGCTAGGGCAGGTGCAGGGACCAGGATTTGGTCTCTGGCGTGCCCATGCTGGCCCCGCTCCCGGAGTGCGCTGAGATGGTGATCGAGACTGGACATGGTGGTGCGCGCCTGTAATCCCAGTGCTTGGGAAGCTGAAAACAAGAGGCTCACTACGAGTCCAATCTGTGTAGTGAGACCCTGTAGACCCTGCACCAAATACATAAAAAAGTTCTATCTTCAAAAAGAGAAAACAACACATGGACAATGTAAAGAACTGATAAAGTCAAAAGTTATTTTTTTCAAAACTGGCAAGTCACTAGCAAGAGTAAAAGAGTGAGACAGAGACAGAGAAGCAAACGCTGACATTCTGGAAGACTGAGGGACTGTTGCTAAGTATCTGCATCTCTTCTAATACGGTAATATTTTGAAAAACACTTTATCAAGGACTTCGAAAACTTATCTAACCCATTAAAAAAGAACATCAAAATTAACACAGGAACAAACGGCAACTTCAATAACTTATCACTGTTAATTTTTTTAAGTATATGAAATCAGAAGAAAACTTTCCATTTCTACAAAACATGCTCAGGCCCATTTGGCGGAAGAATGTGTGAATTCTATTAAACATTAATGAAGGAAATAGTACTAACATTATAAAATTCTTCCAGAAAACAGGAAGGAACACTTCAATAACTTCTTTTATGAGGCCAGCAAAACCTTGACACCACAATACTTCATGTAGAGACTTGATACTCAGCACTGAACGAAGAGAGTGCCCTTAATCTGATCGTAGCTAATGTACTTCACTGAGTGCTCTATCTGTAAACCTGAGTGCTCTATCTCTAAATCTGAGTGCTCTGTCTCTAAATCTGAGTACTCTATCTCTAAAATGAGAAACACAGACAGGAGATCTACTCTAAACACTACCCGGCACTGATTTGCAAACACTAGCCACAAAAACAAGGGGAGAAAGACAAATAAAACACATACATATTAAAGAAGGAGTAAAGCTTTATATTCCCAGGTAACATTTTGAAAGTTAAATTTCTCAGGGATTATACAGAATATAAGAGGGATATACACCCTTACTAGCACTAACAAACTTTGGAAGGATACAAGTAATAAAGTCAATAAAATCATTTTAATGGCAATGAAAAATCCTGAAATGTAATTTGTACAATATTATGGGTATTTACTATGAAATTGTGAAAATCAAATTTATTTATTTATTTTGTACAGGGTCTCACTATGTAGATCGGGCTTGTAGTGATCTTCCTGTTTTCAGCCGCCCCAGTGCTGGGATCACAGACGTGCACCTCAATGTGCTTGGGGGATGGGCTGGTGTGGCACGTGGTGCTGGGGATCAAATCCAGGTCCCTGCACTTGCCTAAGCAGGCACTTAGTCTGCTGAGCTATCTTGCCGGCCTCAAACCAAAAATGTTTGGAAAAATCTAACAAAAATGTTGCAGACCCATGTACTGTAAGTGATGAAGACATATCAGAACATTAGAAGTCCAGGAAATGGTTTAAGGTGCCAGTTTTTCCATATAATTCAATAGCCAGCATCAACACCATCCCAGCCATAATCCCAGTGGGCTTTTCTTCTTTGTAAAAGTGACAGTCTGATTTTAAATGTGCATGTATTTGTAATGAACTTAAAATTGTTTAAAAAGCTCCAAGTTGGAAGACACACACTAGCTGATTTTAATACTATAGAATTACAGGAATCTCTCAAGATAGCATGATATTGTTTAAGAGTGGACAGATTATGGAGGACAACATAAAATCCAAAAATAGATCTGTACATCTTATTTTGTAAGTGCTAAAGCACATAATGGGGTGAACACTTTTTTAAGTAAGTGGTTCTAAAAAATCTGGCTATGCTATGGAAGAAAACAAATCTGCTTCGCATCATTAGGCTGAGATGAAGTGAGGCTTAAGTGTCAAAGCTGACACTGTAAAGCTGTGAGACAAAAGCAGACTTTGCTAATCTCTGACAGACAGAGATGCTTTAAGGTCACTCATAACACTAGTCATTAAAACATCTCATTTTATCAACATTTTAAATTTTTACTCTTTAAGAGACACCATTGAGAAAATTTAAGAAAATGCTTGTACTGGGAGAAAGTATTTAATTTGCATTTGCCAAAGATCTTTTGTCTATAAAATGTTAAAAGAAAAACCCAACAACAAACCAACAACCTTTTATAAATCAGTAATAAAACTTGAATTTTAAAATATAGGCAAAGTTTTAAGTATAATGCCTTTCACAAAAGGCATTAAAATGACCAATAAACACTTGAAAAATTGTTCAACATTACACGAATTAAGAAGCAAAAAGAGGCACCATTCCCCGGTGCTGGAAGACCGGTGAAAGCAGACAAGCCCAAGCGCAGGCAAGGCCAGCAGCGCCTTGGAGCTCGCCGCCGCCGCCGCCGCTGCGGTGGTCCAGCTGGAAGCCCCCGCTGTGGAGAACGCTTGCCTCTCATGAAGTTACTCACTCATGCCTTAGCGGTTCTCTACTTTTTCTTTTTCTTTCTTTTTTATGCATTTAGTACAGGGTCTACAGGGTCTCACTACACAGATCAGACTCATAGTGATTCTCCTTGTTTCAGCCTCCCAAGCGCTGGGATTACAGGTGCAGCTTTACCATGCCCAGTCTCAATCCCTGTCTCAGCCGGGCCGGCATGGCATACCGGGAATCGAACCCCAGTCCCTGCGCCTGGCTAAGCAGGTGCTTTAATCCACTGAGCTACCTGGCTGGCCCTTAAACATAATTTCTCACTGTAAACACTGTTCTTAGCAATTAAGATGAAGCGGCAAAGAATGTCTTCAGCCAGCCCAGCCTCGGATGGCGGGTGCCTCAGACTCCTCAGCGCTTACTAGAAATAGCTAAGAAACCGCCTTCTGACTCCTAGGGCATCCACCGCCGGGACCTCCGGCCGCCCCCTTCCCTCCGCTGCGCCCCGCGTGGCTGGTGGATGCCGGCTCCAGCAAGCCGGTCTCCCGCTTAGCTGCGCAGCGCAGCTAGTGATGAGCGCAGGTTCCGCCCGGGCCACCGACCTGTCCCCTCCTCCGCTCCCTCCTGACCTTTGCAGCGCTTGCGTTTGGGCCAACTGCCCTGGTGCCCTTATCAAGGGCAAGGCGGCTTTGAAAGGACTCAGCCCGGCGGGGACCGAGAACACCCACGCCGGTGACGCCGGCGCGCTCTGGGCAGTCCTGGGCAAACCGTCCTCTTTCGGGCCCAGCCGCAGGCCTGCTCAGAGCCTGGAGCGGCCACTGGAGAGGGCCGGGGCTGCTGCCGGCAGGAGCTCAGTGCATCTCCTGGGCTTATGTCATGTGAACATATACGTTTTATAAATATATGTAAGATATCTACATCTTTATGTATATCAGCTAATGATCACCCTTTTCTGAGGATGGCATAAAAAGCTGTTGTGGACAGCTCTTATTTGGCTTACTTTTTAGTAATCTGTAAGACCTGGTGCCCATTTTCAGAGACACCTTGAGTTTTCATGTCACGGAAGGCAGTGGGTGAATCCGCCGTGCTTCGCCTTTGTCTGGGAGAGAATCTTTAGCCTCTTATTCCTAAACATAGCTTGATTCTGTGGGATTCTCAGTGTGTCTAAATACGTTAAGAATAACTGAGTGCAGTTTGTGATTTTTCTGTTCACCCTTGCAATACAAAAAGCAAGTCTAAAGTTCAAAGGGATCTACTATGAGCAGGCTATATCCTGCGCCAGGATGGAGAGCCACACCTGGCTCCACGACCTTTCCACCCCGTAACAGGTGGTGTGATCTGACTTCCCGCTGCGTGATTGGACTGATAGGTGT
>NW_004524755.1:4544494-4558805 GCF_000260255.1 Octodon degus | reverse complement strand
CGGCCTCTCCTTTCTCCCTCCCTCAGCTAGGGATTAAATTCAGGGCCTCGCACACACTGGGCAAATGCTGTACTATTGAGCTACATCTCCAGAACTCTTTCCCTAATTCTCTCCTTCCCTTTTCTCTCTCTTCCTTCCTGTCTTTCATCCTTTCTTTTCTTTCCTTTACTCATATGAAAAGTTATGCAAACTAAGGGCGACATTACTTCCATTTATTTTACAGTACCTCTGAGTATTAGGTTACTTTGTCCTCTGGAAAACGGGGATAAAACTTTATCTACCAAGTAGGAGAGTTGTGAGGATTTCCTTGTCTCTTTTACACTCTCTTTTATATGCTCATATATGGAGCGGATGCAGCTATCATGTTTCATTTTATAAAAATTTCATTCAGAGTAGTATCTCATATTGTTTAAGAATGCAATGGCTGGTTTAGGAAAATTCCATTAATGTAGATATATATCAGTGAAATTCCATACTCCCTAATAACTTTAGATTAGAACACAGTTACTCATTTTGCTGTATTTTTTAAAGAAATTATTATTAAGATTATTGGTACCCCTTGGATGTGCATAACGCTCACGCTCACCACAGGGCGCTGGCGCCCGTACGTGATCCAGTCCCTTTTTCCCATGTGCTCCCTTTCCCTCAGCCCCTCTTCCTTCCTTCAGCCCTTCTTCCTCTCCTTATTTACAAAGCGTTTCCATATTGTCCTTCTTTTCTGACATTTTCTTTCTCCTTTCTTTTTTTCTTCCTCACTTCTCCCTAGTTGCTTTTCCTTTTTGAACAATTTTTTTTATTTCACAATATCTATTGCAAAATTTATTTATTTACGCTTTCAATTTCTCACACTAGAGACAGTGCGATATTTACAAATTGGTCCGATTTCTTTCACTTAAGAATATGGTTTCAAGGTCCATTCATTTAGCTATAAAGTCTCAAGCTTATCCTTTTTTATGGATGAGTGGTACTCCAGAATAGAGAAAAGCCACATCTTTTTTTACCCATTCCTGTGAATCTGGGTTATTTTCAAGATTCAGCTATTAGAAACTTTGCTGCTGTAAACATGGGTGCAAATATAACACTATGGAATTATGTTTTTAGCTCTTTTGTGAAGATATCAAGAAGAGGAATATCTGGGTCAAATGGGGCCTCTAACCCTAGTTTTTGAGGAATCTCCACACTGATTTCCATGGTGGTTGCACTAGTCTGTACTCCCACCAACAGTGGAGAAGAGTTCCTGGTCCTGCACAGCTTCTCCAGCATTTGTCATTGGTTGATTTCTTGATGATAGCATTCTTTCTGGGGTGAGGTGGAATCTCAGTATTGTTTTAATTTACATTTCTCCAATGACCAGTGATGCTGAATGTTTTTCTATATATTTGTTTGCTGTTTGTACTTCTTTATCTGAGAGGTGTGTATTCATCTCAGATGCCTATTTTTGGATTGAGTCTTTAAATTTGGGGAGGTCTGAGTTTTTTCCAATTCTTTATATTTCTATAGATACTAGTCCTTTGTCTGAAGAGCAATTGTTTAAAGTTTTTTCTCACTCTATGGGTTGCTTTTTCACTCTGTTGGTGATTTCTTTTGCTATGCAAAAGCTTTTTAATAAGATTAAATTCCAAGTTTTTTTTTTGTAGTACTTCCCATACAGTCAGGAATTTATTCATGAAATCTTGGAATCTAACTTCAGATCTATTTCATTTATCTCTTCTTGCTAATGAGATTTCCTTAAACAAACACAGTGTTTAAAGTATCAATAAACAGAAAGATTGCCTTCATTGTGTAGAAAGATACCACAAATTTGCCATATTTTCTCACTGTAGCGACAAAGTCTTGAGAAGTTCCTGCCATGAACATTGTCTTTTCAAAGTAATGTACAGCTAGGATGACATGTATATTACGATTGTCCTTTTCCAGTGTGTAATTCCAACCTATTCACTGGAGACTTGTTTGTTAATGTAGCCCATTTCCCTGAATGATGCTCTGTAACATTTTTTTGGATGTCGATGCCATCAGTCCTTCTGGAATCAAGAAACTTAAAAGCATTAAGCTTTGTAAGTCTTTAAAAACACCATCTGCCTTCCATTTTAATTCTTTAAGCAAACACTAAGCTTGATTATAATTTGGTTTTCAATAAGATGTGTCTTATTGTTATGGCTTCAGTTTTAATTTTTGTTTTTATTTTTTGTTTGTTTCCCTGTCATTCACAGTTACCTCTCCTTCTGTTAACCCCAGATTTCTTCCTCTACAAAGTGGAATCTTGGGCATAGGGCTCTTTTTACTATGGGATGTATAAGGCCTGCAGGTTGGCATTAAATTAGAAAAATGAGTCATACAGGAACACAAGAAGATTCTAGATATTACACCATGGTCAGCAGAGAAAGGATTGGTAATAACATTTCTTTTCGCTCCTGTGTTAAATGAAATGGTTTCCTTCCTGAGCTACTGTTTCCTGTGGATGCCTCCCATCTGGTTAGAAGGGCATCAGTATCAGCTGTCATCGTTATTGTTTCTACTCCAGAAGAAGAAAGATATAAGGTCTCTCCCAGGGAGGACATACCAAATCTTGAAAAAAAAAAAGGGATTGGCCTTGTTCTTGAGTCACATGACTATGGGTGAGCCAATCAGAGTGGTGAGAGCAAGACTCCATCTGATTGGCCAGGCTGGAACATGTCCCGTGGGAAAAGAGAGGCAGGGCACCTCAGACCCTCATCAAAAGCATGTGGAAAATGTCTTGAACAAAAGCAAACAAAAAGACCAGTGTCCATTAAGGGCCATAGTCCAGGGCAGTAATTTAGTGTTTGCCTCAGCTTCATTTGTAATATTAAACATATAAATTCTACTTTCAAAAGTGCTTACTTACGTCTAAAGGCCATTGTGCAAAAAGACTATTGTGTAGACAAGTAAATTTGTACTTTCTACTACGTACTTTCTTTTCTAAATGGAACCTGATACATTGTTGCCCTGAATATTGACTTTTTAAAAATATACAAGTCTATTGGTAGTGCCTAACAATGACAAGTAACAGCACGTAAGCAAGGTACATGGAAATCCAGATTACATAAGAGCAGAATCATGTTAACAGGAGTGAAATCTATTTTAAATCCATTAGACAAGGTCCAATAAGTACCAGTAATGAGTTTTAAAGGAGACAGGTCAGAAATACCAAACAAGCTGTTAGTTCACTGTGCAGGATCCATTAATCATTTCTGTGCTGAAGAACTGGTCTGTCGAAGCAGAACAAGCCTGCAGTGTATGAGATGCTGAAAAAAATCTGTAAAACTTTCAGATGTGAGGACCACACAGATGGTAAGTGCCAGCGAGGACTTGATAAGAAGCTGAAGGCTGTTGATACAGAAAGGGGGATTTGATTAGAAAAATGATTCCAAGTGCTTTAGCCTGATACTTCCTGATACTTGATTTGCTGTGATCAAGCAAAAATAGCCAGGCATGCGGCATGCACCTTCACTTTCTTTGCTTCTCTCTATGTCTGACTTGCTGATTTCCCTTGGGTGCTTTGTCACTTGGTCACAGTCACCTTTTTTAGTGGTAGCTGAAATCCTGCAGAAGGGAGGTGTCTCTGCTCTACCTACCTGGCTCGGCTATGCTCTGGTGAGCTTGGTGTTGCAGCTGCATCGGATTTTTTCCTCAACCTACTACGCGTGTTTACCAGTTCTACTGAAACAAAATCAATGCTAACAAACTGAGATAATATTTATGATAAAAGAGAATTGTTTCTGTGACTGTTAAGTCGGATTTATTATAATATCTTGATTAATGATTTTCAATAAGGTGCTCTGTGATTGGGTGAGTAAATCATTTTTATTAAGAGCAGAATATTTATTAAGGAAAGGAAAGCTTCTGTCTGAGAGAGGACAGAAGAGGGACCCGAGTGGGTTGTCCCGAGTGTATCATTTTTAATGGTTATTCTGGCCATTTCCTTTGCCATCTCTGTGATTATTAATTGTGATAGCAATGCATGAGTTAAGAAACACCTGGAAGATTTGTGCAGCATGATTTTGTGCATGTCTTTGGATGACTAACAAGTGGGAGGAAAGTCCCACCCCAGTCGTGGGTGGCACCAGCCAATAGGCTTGTGGCTTAGATGGAATAAAAAGGGAAAGAAAAAGGAAGTCCTTCTTTTGCTTCTTGAGGAGCTTTCATCTTCACTGTGGCTTGGGGATATTGGTCTCCAGTTCCTGTAGGCTTTTAGCTGCAAATTCTGCAGCCTCCAGTGCACACCACTCAGCTTTCTGACCTGGCATCACTTGAAGCTCTGTGGTGCACGCCAGGCTCTGACTTTTGATTGGATACCCTGGGCCTCCAGCACGCAGATGGCTGTTTCGCATTCTTCCACACCTGATTTTGAAGGTGGCCACTTTAAGCCTACTTTGTATATCCTTGATGTATCCCATGCATGTATATGTTTTACATTAAATCTGTTCCCCTAGTGAACCCAACTGACACAACCTTGGAGTCATGCAGTGCATTTCTACTTTGAATTTCTTCATTTCTTCCAAAACGGTCAAAATTATGCTTCCTTTTCTTTTACTCATGTATTATTTGGGACACTGAAGTTCAAATACAGATATTCCATGTTTAATGAACTACCTGTTTCATGACAGGGCTCATGACCAAGAGGCTATAGAGCCTCCATGACTTGTTTTGGTGCAGAACACCTTGGTATATACAGTACTGTACCACTTGCTGACTGTACTGGATAATATTGTAGTTTTATGTTCTTACATACGTCGCAGTATTGACTGTGAAAGTTATGCAAATAAAAGCAAAGTCATTAAGTTGGAGTTTCTTTTGACCATTTCTCTTTTCTGGGTATTGAAACCTACATGCTACATATGAGTTCTCATTTAACAATCAATTCATTTAACAACCTCCTCTCAGGAATATAGCTTACTCAGTAAAAGAGAAACATTTGTATCTATTTGTCCGTCACCTCCAGCTTTATTTGTTTTGGTCAAGGAGAATGTTCAAAGAGATCAAAGGAAGGCGAGTATTGAATCCTTCTTGCCTGGGCTTCTCCCCTGTGCAGTGTTATTGGCTACCTCCATATGGGCAGGACCAAGTTCACTTTCTGAAGGGTAGTTTGTCTCTGTCTCTGCCTCTTTGTCTTTCTGTTTCTCACTTCCTGTGATTACTCCCTCTCTCCAATGGTGCTCAATTTTTACCTGCTCTAGGCTACTACATTGTCTCTGTTTCTCCAGCCCCAGTCTACATTTTTGTTAGTCACCCCTTTTTTAAGCTTTCCTTGACATTCCCGTTTTAAGGCCTTGAACAGCAGGAAACGAAAGCGTGAGCTCCACCAGAAGACGGCCCTGGGTGCCAATCGCGTGCATCTCTTCCTTTGCTACCTCCAACACCTCAGATCCCTTTTCAAACTTGAATTTCATGGTCATAAAGATGTAGATGATATTTCTTCCCTAGCACATAATATACTCCTACCATCATCAGGAGAATCAAATATATATATATATATATATATATATATATATATATATATATATATATGATCATTCTGGTACATATTAAATGCTTGTTAATTTTGGTAAAATAATAAATTAATTTATGAATAAAAGTTGATATTTTCTCATAAAAGGTGTTCCTGATAAATCTGGCAGTCATTAATCCTATAATTCTTCTATTGTCTTTAGGAAGGGTATTCCATAGGTGTGAACCAGATTAGACCCATATACAGAACTTTTATTAATAATGTTTTCCATTCACTTATCATAGAATCTAAAATAAATCACTCCTCATTTAAATGAGCTAAAGGAAAATGGCATCAATGAGCCATGAGAATATATATCATGGTGGCCTTAGAGATGAGTAGGTTAGAATTAAAAATGTATACATCTGACACAGCAATGAAGTAGGGTTAATAAAAATGGCACATTACTCATGTCCTGGCATTTCTATGCTGACTGTAAACCTTTTCTATGCAACATTTATATAACTTTCTACTGTACTTACTTACATTCATGACTTTTTCTAACTAACATATATGCATACAATATATTAATACTTATTATATGTGTATTATATGTTCACTGAGTAAGTATTATATATATAGTCTTATGATGTAGCAACTTTTCTGTTTTTCATTTTGCAGAGAAGGAAATTGAACCCAGGGTTTGACTAATCTGTTTGAGATCCCATGGCCAAAAGATGGTGAACTCGGCACCTGTCCACCTGATCGTGAGCTTGCAGCTGCTGGCAGCAGAGTGGATGTCCTACGTTCTCCCATTTTCCTCTTCCAGAGTCCACAGAAAGCTTAGCATTCATAGACAGTCCTCCAAATATGTGTGCACGAATTTATTTTACCTCATCTAAATTGATTTGCCTTAGATTATGCTATGTCAATGAGAAAGCCACTTATATTAGCTCTTCATGGGGGCCCATTTTGGCTCTCATATCAAAAATGATCTTCTTGTAGGCCCAGTACCTGGGTCCCAGGCAGCAGATGCAGGCAGTGATGATACACCCACCCTGCCTGGCTTGGCCTTTGGAATGATCCTGGGTACCCTGCAAACCTTCTTCCTTTCTGGGGTGACCTGGGAGTCTGAGTTGCACATGGGATCCCTCTGGGGTGGAAAATGAATGGCCAGCCTGTTTTCATCACAAAGTAAATAAGAAATAAACCTACTGTGTCAAAGCTCTGTGATTTGAAAATGTGTTTATCAATACATAGCTTAGTGTATTCTGGCTAAGAAAGAAATTGGGATTTTTGTATTGGTTGCTTTAAAGTAAAGCTGGAATATGGCTCTGATTTCATGGTTCGGCAACAAGGAGGCAAATACCAGAGGCTGGGAGACATGAAACACCAGTTTTCCAGTTTATTCTGGGAAGAGCTGCTAGAAAAACTTTTCCTCTAGTAACTTGGGAGGCAGAATAGTCGCCTTCAACTTGCAGCTTTCAGGGAAATAGCAAGGTAGAAAAAGAACGTTAGTGTATATTGGCTATTCCAGGCTGCCTTTGGCAAGGCTATTACAAATACATCTTTCAGGAAAGAACTGGCCAGGATTCAGCAAGATTTAAAGGAATAGAGAAAGTATAGAAAATACAGGCTTGCTGTGTTCAAAGGTGCCAAAGAGAGAAGAAATGCTGCAAGATGTTGAAGAAAAGTTCTAACAGAACTTCTCAGTTGAATAAAGTGATATGGGACAAAGATCACATGAAGGGTGTAAACTTCCCACCTGTAGTTCCAGAAACTCCTAAAGACAGAGACCCTGACTTGAGAAAGAGGAGGCCATGGTGGTGGCTTGGAGGAGCTGCCACTCAGCAAGGATGGCCGAGAAATACTCGGGCCTCGAGAGCTCTTCCTATCAAGGAACTTAGCATGTGGCTGCCAGCACGTGACACCGAAAGCAGAAAGGCTGCATTTTGAAAGGACTGCATTGCCCAAGAAACCACTACTCTGCTCTAAATGTCCTCTGATTATATGAAACCTAACAACATCCCTTAGGTCTCAACCTTTGAAGAAAATGAGCCAAGTTTCAAAGACTGTTTCAGCCCCGGAAGGAGGCGTGGCCTTCAAAACCCGCATCAGATGTGACCAGAGAATCCTGGACAGGGAGGCTGGTCCCTGCCACAGGCCCAGGTTGGCAGGAACAGTGGCCAAGGACACCCCTGCTGGGGGCAGGATGAGGGTGACGGGTCAACAGAATCAAAGGAGGAGCAGCCTCATGTCCTCAGATTGGCTGATGCCGCCGTCGAAATGCCACACACCCGCATCACTGTAACAGCAGTACGTGGGTTTAAGAAGAAACAAATGTGTGCATCTCAAAAACTGTCAGCTTAATGAAACATAAATTGGCAATAAGATCCCCATGGACATTATTAAAATTTGAAATACCGTATGACCGTTGCTGCTTGGGAAACTGTAATTGCTTGTTTTTCTACTTGAGAAACTTCCAGTAATTGTCAAAACACTCAGGGAAACTGAAATTTCACTGAATACCAAAGCGATCATGGCACACTATGATTGATGTGGGGCCTGTAGTCATATCCTTATGGTCCTACTAGGTCTGGGATTCTCTGTGAGCTAGCACAGCCTTGCTTGCAGATTGAGGTTAAGGCCAGCATGATGGGGGTAGGGGACCAGGCAAAGGAAAAGGAATCCAGTCTTTCTCTACTCCCAGTTTTATTTAAAGCCCTGATGGATGTATTATTTTGCAGGAAACTAAACAAATTGCATGGTAGAATAGATTGCAATCTTTAGAAGAATCTTCAAGGCAAGATGTGGAACTGCAAATAAATTTATCTCTGTAGCACTGAGAGACGTCAATGTCCCTGGGCTGAATCACTTGGCAAGAAAACGTGTGCATGCCAAGTTAACTGAGAAACTGGGAGGAGAGGGGGAACAGAAGGGAAGAAGGGGTGTAGGAGGAATTTTGCAATTTTAACAAGATGGGTATTAAGGCCTCATGACATTTACATATATAATCCCAGTGGCTGAAGGATTCTGAGTAGAACAGAATTCTGAGTAGAAGATTGAAGCTCAGAGCTTCAAAGTTAAAACACTCCAATTAACTGTAGTGGTCAAGCAATGGTAAGCCTATGTCCTTTATCCCTTTCCATTTATTTCCTATCATTTTATTCAAGCTTCCAGTTCAACTCAAATCCATATAATTCGTAATACTAGCACTTCATACAAATACCTATTTCTGCCTCGATGCATGATGAAAGAGAGATACACACATAGAAATACAGCAATTTCATGAGTTAATAAAATCCTTATCTCTTTTCTTCCCCCTACTGCGGCTAACATGATGAGCACACGACCAACACTGAGCTACTTGTGATGCAGAACATTGTGTCACAGACTGAGTGGCACTCTGGCTTCTCTCCAGGGTTGATAAAGAGGAAGGATGGGAGTCTCACCCTGTAAGTGACCATCGTTCCCACGATGGCATGAGATTCTGCAGGGAGGAGGCAAACAAAAGCATGAGTGCCCAGCGGAGGCGGAATCTTTTCCGAGCCTGGATCAGCTGTGCTCACCCCAGCTGCAGCCCTGTCCTCTCCTGCTTCAGTGAGTCTTGAGATGAGCTTCTTGCCATCAAAAGATTTTGGCTGAAGAATTTCTATAGGAGAGCAATCTGCCAAGGGTTGGTGGGGTGAAAGGAATATGGACAACCATTTGTAGAGTAACCATGACTTGTGGAAGTGACCTTTTTATTCATTTAGCCAATAGTGATTGAAAATAAATATTGGATTCATGCCTTATCTGTGGAGATTTGGTTAAAACTGAAGCCCACAGTAATCAACGTACTAGTATTTTTAGAATAAGGAAAATATAAAGGCATAATCCAGTTATATAAGCGGATGCCAGGCGGGCCAAAGAGTTTCAGGATTTTGTTGCAGGAAATATTTTGAAAATGGTTCTCAAAGATCAAATTTGGGGGTCACCAAAGAGTTTTCAGAGAACTTGACACCTAGCCTGGCTATGTCAAGGGGTGGACTGCACTTTTGGATTATATCTGCTCCTTTTCACTTTAGTAATTTAGACTGATTCTAGAATTAAGGATCACATTTTAGTTGTTTTATTTCTGCCCAAGCCAGCTATGTAACCTCAGAATTCTTCACCTATGAATAAATCTATGAAAATCTCATAATACTTTACTAGTCCTTTCTACAGACTCTAGTCATAGGGATTGCCTTTTGTCCCACTTCCTGTTTGTCATGAAAAAGTCTCTAGTTCAATTTGTGTTTGTGTTGTATTGCATTGAGTTTTGACTGTTCTGCCTGGATTGTAAGGCCAAAGCCTCGCCAAAACCAACTGTATGAATCTGCTCTGTCTGGAGATTGCTGCCCTTCTCATTTTAAATCTCCTTCAATTTTCCTATCTTAATCTGGTTCCAAGAATTCTTCCTAGGTGCATGAGCCTCTTCTTTCTAAAGAAGCAGGTTTGCTTTTGCTCCCTGCTGGGTATCTTTATTTGTCCCTCCAGGGCTCCATCTCTCTTGGGCTTCACTTGTTCAGAGCCTCAGGACTCCATTTCACAACCCTCAACAAGTACAGGCTTTCTCCTCCAGCTCTGACTAGGATTGTTCACTTGTAGGAGGGTGGAAGGGTAAGAGGGGATGCAGACGGGTGATGCCTTTTGGCTTCTCTCCCTGGCTGGCAGCGGGTTCTCTCATACTTCACCTGAAGCTCCTGTCACGAAGCTCTGCCCAGGTCTGGTGAAGTGACCCCCTCCGTGGCCCTCCAGGCAGTCGCTGTCTTCCATGTTCATTATCGCCTCATGCCTTCCCTTGGCTTTGCATACAGCTTTATAGCAATTCCCCTTTCCTACCCTTCTCAATTATTGCATTTGCTTGTGCATCTTCCTATCACAATGTGGATCAAGACACCCTACAATAATGCTCTGACCACACTAAGAGCAATAAGGACCAGGAATGATTGAACTCTCTTCATGGATTTATTGTTAGTGTGATAGTTATTGAACAAACATGTGTTTATTACTTGTGATACACTAGACTGTTTTCTAAGTGGTACAGAAATGAGTGTGGCATAGGATCCAACCTAAGTGGAGAGTTCAATTGTAGGAGTATGTAGTTACAGAAAGAGAGAAGCAGACACAGACAGAGACAGACAGAGACAGAAAGAGGAAAAAAAATCCCTGTGGTCATCTGAGACGTGTAAGCTGTTGTTTCATCAGAAGAGTAAAAGGTTGCTAAGCAGCTGCATGTTCTGATCTCTTAAATCCATATATTGAACTCCTAACACCTAGCATAAGGTTGATAGGAAGAGGGGCCCTTGTATGAAGTTTCTGGGGCACAGTCCTTAAAAATCTGATGAATGTCCTTACATCAGATAATTTGTGCTTTCTTTCATCCATCTGCCTTGTGAAGACACAATGATGCATCAGCTGTCTAAGAGCCAGGAAGCCAGCCCGGAGCAGATACTGAATCTGTTAATACCTTGAGCTTGGACTTCCTTTCCTACCTCCTGAGCTGTAAGAAGAAGGTTTCTGTTGTTTGTCAACCACCTAGCTTATGGCATTTTATTATGGCAGCATGAGTGAGCTAGGACAGTGGTCATCAGGAATGATACTCAGAAGTTTGTAAGCCAGGGGGATGAACCTATCGTAAGAACGACTGCTCTATGCATAGACTTGGAAATGTGCACACCAGAGGGGTGGAAAAGAACAAGGCTTAAATTTAGGTAGAGGTCATCTGACAGAGCACATATTTGCTCCTCAAACATGTACATTTCATAGTGTGTTATGAATGAGGCTTTGTTCTGTAGGACTATTGAGGCTAAGAGAAGACTGGAGGCAAGACTTATGGGGCTGCTCAAATATAAAGATGAGAAGCAGATTGCCATCATGGGCAGAGTAAGTGCTATTTCATTCTTAAAATTAAATGAAAACAGCATGTTCTGTTCCGTACATCACAGTGATAGAGGAAGACATGGGTTACTGTAAACTGATGAGAGTGTTTTTTCTAGTGTAGGATGACATTTCTACATCAGAGGGATCCAGATGCTCTTAGAATCCCAAACAGAGGACTGGGTGTCCTCCTGCTGTCCCAGCCCCGCTCCCCCTGCAGCAGTGGTGATGCCCACAGGCACAGTCTGGGCTCTCATCTTCCCAGGGCCACACCCCTGCAACCCAGGGGCTAGGAGCTAAGGCACTCCCCTCTCTGTCAGAGCCTTTGCCTCTGGAGGCTCTTTTTAGGAACTTCACTGTGTCTGACTTCTGGCGTTTTCAACCCGAACCCCTTGGAACACTCTATCTCTAGTAGAATCACTTCCTTTGTGTGAGACTCTGTTTTTTTTTTTTTTTTTTTTTTTTTTTGTCTTGTGGAGGATGGAAGAAAAGTCTTCAGAATCCTTGAAATATATAGATTTGCTCCTTTTGAGGAATGAATGAATATTTGAAGTTTCAGCTTATTCATGACCGATGGAGACGTGAACCAGCGATGCATTTGTACAGCTTTTCTTCTTCTTCCCCATGGATCAGTGAATAGGTGTGTTACGCATGCAGATAAGAAGCGTAGAGAAGCTGAGTTATGAGAAGCTCCCTCAAACATGAATGGCAAAGCCACTGTATGAATCCTAAAGCTTCCAAATGTGCCAATGGGGACACAAGATAGTTTAGTGGTTGTCAGTGCAAGTGCTGGTCGGATTGGCTGAGTCAGAAACTCAGCAACATTGTATTAGCATGTTCCTGAAAGTATCTGACTCAGTTTCCTTATAGGTAAAATGCAGAGAGTAATAGTATGGGCTCCCCGGTTCATCTGAAGATCAAACTAAAGTCACACGAGAAATGTTCACTGTGATGCTCAAGGTGCAGCAGTCATGACAGCCCTTCCTCCTTATCTGGGATTTTAGTTTCTGCCATTTCATTACCCCAGGCTCCTATGTGGCCTAAGAATCCGAAATGGAAAATTCCAGAAGTAGATAATGTATCAGTTTAGATTTCACGCTATTCTGAGCAGTATGATGAAAGGCTGCTGTCCAGCTCCCTCCTGCCCTGGGTGTGAGCCATGTGTGGGTCAGGCTATCTGTGCGGTGCATGACCCCCTGCTGGTCACTCAGCAGCCCTCGGGCTCGATCACCAAGATAGACTGTGACAGATCAAGCTGGCTCTGCTCAGGTAACCCTCATCTCACAGAATCATGGCCCTGAACCACAAAGGCAGTGGAGCTGGTGAATTACAACAAGGAGAGCTGCTCAGTGATTAACTAGAAAGTGAAAGTTCTCCACTTCATAAGAAAAGAAAGTCCTACGCAGAGTTGCTAAGATGGATGCCAAGGGATGAATATGCTACCTGGGAAATGGTGAAGACAGAAACAGAAATTGGTGTTAGTCTTGCTATTAGGACCCAAACTGCAAAAACTACAGTCATGATGGATAAGTGCTTTAAAAGTGCATTAAATTTTTGAATGAACAAATGAGAAAAACTGTAGCCTATATAGGGTTTAGGACTATTCAGAGTCAGGCATCACTAGAGGTCTTGGAATATAACTTCCATGATGGGATGCAGGATATGGCCCTGTTTCTTGAATGCCTGCTCTCTCTCTCTCTCTCTCTCTCTCTCTCTCTCTCTCTCTCTCTCTCTCTTTCTCCCTCTCCACTCATCTCTCTCTCCCTTCATCTCTCCATCTCTCCATCTCTCTCATTGTGAAGTCCAGTTTTGGGATATACACTTTCCTCATTCAACATCTTTAGCAACCTCAGCCATTCAATACCAACAAATCTCACTTCTATATACATGCATACTATGGTACTCTAGAGCTAGGACTGTCTTTAGAAAGGTAAATGGAAAGCATCTATATCTTATGACATAAGCTCAGATGACAAAAGATTGCAAAGTTGTGGCACAGATGAATTAAGTTCTGGAAATTTCTCTTTATGTGTTTAGATAATATTGTTTAATGACTTCAAGGGTGTGTGTCTGACACAGAAGTATAAATTGTGTCTACAAGGCCTTTGGAAGAAGAGGAAGCCTGATGGTTCAAGGCTCCTCACACACAATGTTCTCATTTCCTGTGAGGTTGCAGAGTGCCTCCGCTTTGAGTGATTCTTAATGAAAAATAGAACAGAAACTTGGATAATTCTGTAGAGATCACTGGTGGCTAACCAATCAAATAGCCATGAGTTTTACTTCTTTGGTGGCTGAGATCATCCCCGATTCATTTTTTTCTCACTCTAAGACATTGTAATGTATGGACCGGATGGTAAAAATCATGTAACAGTTTGTAGGAGAGGAAAGGAGCAAGGATAATACGGCACTCCCCATTTGAGAGTGAGCTATCGTCGCACCTGAGCCTACTGCAAATACCTTAAAGCTCTGCTGACCACGTTCTGCTAACATTGGAGGAGGAGGATTTATTCTGATGAATCCTGAAAAAAAAAAAGAACTATCACGCTTTACTTCCCTTGAATACTTCGCAAGCCATTCACTAGAGAGGCAGGACACAGAGAAATCAAATGCAGAAGCAGAAAGCAGAAGCCTGTAATTTTTCTCCAGTAAATCAGTCAATCAAAGGGGAAGTTCAGGGAATTACTGGTCACCGAGGTGATAGGGCTCAGGGCCCAGACCTCAGTGTGACACAACTGACCAGACATGGGATTTCTGAGGAAAGGCCCATGAGGGCTGGGGTACAGAAAATGGCCCCTCATGACAAAGTCACAAAGGTTGACTCTCCCAAGGATTCTAAAGTGCTTGGGTGCCTAGGCTCTTCTGTCTGCTCTTCCTGGGGGATGTTCCATGTTATCTTTCACCCTGACCGGAAGTGTTCACCGAGGCCTTCCAGTGCGAGTTTGGTAAAAGTTTCTAGGAAAAAAA
>NW_004524755.1:4523759-4544369 GCF_000260255.1 Octodon degus | reverse complement strand
AAAAAAAAAAGAAACTACAAACACCTGCTTTTCTACTGGCGTCCCAGTTAAAGTATTGGCCTACCGAGTGTGGTGAAGTGAAGTGAACTTCAAAGAGCCTGATGGGAAGCTGGTTCATGAGTTAAAAGTATTAGCCAAAGATCCCTCAGAAAAAGGAGCTGCTGACCATAAGCCTAGAGAAAACTCAGTTGATTTCTGGTGATTATGTCAGACACAGTTTACTCCTGGTCACTGGGTATCAAAGGACGAATTCATGTCAAGAGCAAAATGGAACTAAGGGTTTCTAATCCCAACAGGTATGTGAGAACATTCTCCAACAATATGAGTAGTGATTTCTGAAAGGAATAGTCCAGAAATACTGTGTTGAGTGCAAGGATGCTTCAGAACCACAAGAATGCCTGTTATTTAGGTGTGCAAGGCATTAGACAATTCGCACAAAACTCCCAGAAGCTTTGAGTGGCAGGATTCTGGGGCCAAGTAATATCCAACCATTTGGATTTGAGAGCTCATCTGTGGTGGTCAGAGAGGTGCTTCCTTTGCTTCACATATAACTTGACCCTGCATACATCATCACGGCAATTCAGGAGGGCACGAACTACGACAGCTGGAACATTAGTGCATATTGAGCCATTGTCCAAAGAGCAATAGTGGCAGCCTGCCCTCCCTAACCCTGATGAGATGCATTACCTGAGGAGAGAAGCACTCATCTATTTTCTCTTTATACTTTTGAAGTTACAGAGACAAACTTATATTTACTCCTTGCCTCACTCTTTTTCAGGTTTAGAGTTAGCAAACTCAGAGGAATTACTCCTCAACCTCATTCAGAATCTATCACTGTTTCATATTTCATTACAGGGTCCTGAATATATTGTTTGGATGCATAGACTTATTTCCTATTTCTCAAGCATAGAGACCAAAATTGTAACATGTTTACTGACTATATTGAAACTTTTCTTTAAGTCTTAGTATCTTTCAGGAAAAGGACAATTTTCTTATCCTGTGGATGGGAGGACAGGGTTACAAATAAGGGCCAGTAGAGAAGAACCCTCTGTCAGTACTAGAGTTTGATCGGCGAAAAGCACCACAGTGAGCAAAGATGAGATCATGCAAAAAGGAGTTTGGAAAAGATACATAACACACATAGCCCTTTCCAGAAAGTGTCTGCCCTATCCCCTCCCTCCTCCTGGGAAGCTGTCTTTAGAGCCGCCTTCTTGGAGTTGACTCAGAAGAACATCACGTGAAGTCTTGATTTAAGAGAGAGGCCTATTGGGGTTTTGTAGGGTGCCCTCTATACTCTCAGTGAAAACTCAACCCGGACCTTGTCTGATCAAAATTCAATGTGCTTTGCAGCAGTGTCTGCCCTTACTTCATTTCTCAAGCTATATAAAATGCTTCTGTCACTTCCTGCTTTGGACACACTGGGACTAAGGTCACAAGTACCCTGTCCTGAGTTAACATTCTATCAATGTATTGAGGAGCAGACTACAGTCAGTCCCTCATGCCACCCCTTCTCTTGAAAGGGTTTACCAGCCAAGTTTACAAAGACCAAGGGTTAACTGTTGATAGATTCATCTGCTTAAGGCATCCACACATACTCAAGAGTTCCATAGCTTTAAAATCATCTGGCTACATATACATCGCATTGACTCCCATCTTTAGTTGTTAATATGGAGATTAGTTCAGGGTTGCAGGTTGATTGTTTAATAAACACATTGTAAAATATGTGACCGACTGTCACCTTCCCCCCATCAGGCTTAGGGGACCCTGCTTATGGCATTATGATGGTGATGATCTAGGGAAATTCTGAGTTTTGCTGAATGAAAGGTGTAAGTCACCAGGGAAAACTAAGGCAAGCCTTTGTCGCTTGTCAGTGTTCATTCATGCACAACCACGGGAACATATTCTATCTTGTGAGGAACTAGCGTGGGTAGGTGCACACACAGCCGTGCTGCAGGAACTTCATGTTCACATCAAAACGAGTAAATCAAAAGAGGGTGTTAGTGTGATTGGGCAGATGCATCCGTGCTGCTCTTCAGGGTGATGCAAGTCCTCCCACAAAGCTTTCCTTTGCCCAATTTATTTTAGTCCATCTTTGATGAACTGTTATGTCAGAACATAACACAGATACAAAAATAGGATGCAATTACATAATCCTGATCATGCACTGAATCTTGAAGCTCGGTGTTGTAGGCTTAAGGTATGATGAATCTAAAGTAAGCCCTTGCTGGGGAGATAGCTCAGTAGAATAAGTGCTTGTCTGGCAAGCACAAGGTCCTGAGTTCAATCCTCGGTACTGCAAATAAATAAATAAATAAATAGATAAATAAAATAAACAAAGAAATGAAGTAAGCCCTGTCCCAGAGGCTAGAAGAGTGCTGCATTGTCTCCACTGTGTTTCCAGTTCTTTCCAGTGTACTGCCTAAAGCATGTTAGACATTCTACTATTTACTGTGTCCATACTCTTTCTAGTTGTTCTCCATGTGGGCTTGATGAACTCAGAGTTTGCCTTCATTCTTCCTCTGGTTCTGGATGTCTGTCTGGAGCCCTCTGAGGGGATCTTACTGGTCAGCCACCTCTTCACAGCCTCCTGCCCTTGGGGCTGAACTCTGTCCATCCTGGTCTCTTTTAGATAAACACACTGTTTATGATTGAGATGCTCCATTTGAGTTTAATTCTATTCACAGAACAGATCTGTGCCCTTGGTGCCACCCAGTGTCATGGGACTTGCTGGGTGCAGAGCATACCATCTGGGCTTTAAGGACTGTGCAGGTGTTTACCTGTAGATCTGTCACAGGTGAGGACACTTGCTCCTATTCTGGTTTGTCATTTCTTTAAGAGAATTCTGGGGATGCCCCAGGTCTCTAAAGTGTAAAGGGCAAACGATGGACGAGGACAGTAGGTGTAAACTAGAGAGAAATGTACTTTCTTTTTTATAAGGAAAAAAGTTTAATAGACTTATCAGATTACCAAAAAAATTTCAAATATAGGTTGCATGAGTGCCAGAAGAACAGTAAAATAAAGTCCTATATTTATAAAAAGATTCATGTGTACAATATCGGGGCAAAGTGTTCCTTTCCTTCAATTCACATTTAAAAGGACATGACAAATTATCTTCCTTTCAAGGTTTAAAGGATTTTTATGAAAGGCTTAGGCTGGAGAGATAGCTCAGTGGCTTAAGTGCCTGCGTGGTAAACACAAGGTCCTGAGTTTGATCCCTAGTATAAATGCATAAACAAACAAATAAATAAATAAATGCCTTGCAACCTCAAGGTAATACGAGACAATGGTTTTATTTTTCAGTGTAAAAAATAGTTAACTTTCATACGATAAACAGAAGTTCAGACAAACAGCACACGACAAAAATTGTACATGAGATTAAAATTATGTTCACTTGTACACCTTAGCTCCAAGTCTAATAAGCAGTACAACTTCTGGCAATTTTCTTTGCCTCCCTGAAGATAAAAATTTCCTCTCTAAGTAAGGGTAAGAAGGCTACCTTGCCTGTATATTCATGTGTTTGGCATATCCACGTGTATTTGCTATTTGTAGTGTATGTACTGTATAGTATTTTTGTGAGATACAAACTCACTTGGGTAACTTTTATATATCTTAAAATACAGATTCTTTTTTTCTTTTCAGCAGGTGTCTTGCAGCACACATAGCTGCCCTTAATGTGTGTCTTACTGCACTGATGTAGCACGTATTGTGTTGAATGACTCATTCTATGACCTCCTTTGTTACAGTATTCTTTGGGGAGGCCCGAATAGACCAGGAAAACAAGGAGTAGAGCAGGGAACACATTGCCCTTACATGGATGGTAAATGGCCCACTCCACACTGGCCTCTAGGAAGTCATCGCACCAGACCTGCCTTTGGAGTTTCTAAGCCATGCTGCTAAGCTGTGTCACCCCTAGAGGGAGGCCACTATCATGTTCTTGTCAGTGGTAGCAGCTGCAAAACTCAGGTCTGCTTTATTGATGATGCCATGAGTGATGCTGTTTAGTTTACCTTTCGTACTTCACAGACACTGTGAGCTTCAAAAATACGTGTCATGGAGAGCTGAAAATTAATTTGTTAAAGATAATCCCAGTAACCATGTATGGGTGACACAGATCTAATCAGGATAAAACATCTAAAAAGCTCCAGCGGTTGTTTTGGTAGGCTCAGCCTGCCCTGAGGGTGGGGCTGGCATGCCATGTAGTGCCTGCAATCTAACTGCAGTACCCTGCTCCTGCCTAAGCTTGCCTACGCAGGCTCTCTACACTGCTGAGCTATCTCGCCAGGCCCAGTTCCAGCAGTTTTGATGAGAGAGGCGATCAAAGTGCAATGGGTGTTCACTCCCGTTTCCCCCACCCAGGCTTGCGCCTTTCTCCTATATTTGGAGAGTATACCTGGAAGGGAGGCACGTCTTCTGGTCTGATTAATAAATGCATTGCTTTGAAAAGATGGGGTTGAGAGGGTATGAATAAGGTTTTTTTTACTGTCTTCTTTTATTGCTTTATGTAGTGCTTGTGAGGTATCCAGAAATGTCCCTGCAAATTTTAGCATAAATTCAAATCTTAGAGAACAAAACTGATTTTAAATGCTAACTACTTAAGTCATTTCTCTAGTGAAATCTTGAATGGGGAAATAATGACACAATCAATTTCATTTTGGTCAAATCTTGACTTTCACATGTCTGATCCGGGCCCTCTTTCTAGAGTTGCCTGCAAAATTGCACTGGGGCTGCACTCGGCACCTCCGCAGCGCTGCCGCCTCACGTAGATATCTGTGAAGCAAAAATAAGTTGGTGAATGTGAGCATGGGAGTTTCTGCATCCCCGTGTCTCTGTGAGGCTCACCCACCACTTGGGAAGACAATGGGGACAGCTGACCTGAGCCCGTGCCACCTGGGGCTCTGCGGATGCACTTCCCCTCCATCCCAGAGCAGTGGGCAGAGACTGGAGCCAAGACCATGGGGTGGCAGTTTCAAGACTCTCAGGGGAGCTGGCTTTGTTATGTGACTTTGCTTCTGTGGGTCTTAGTGTTCTCACTGGGGAATTAGCAGTACAATGTTTGCCCTTTTACTTCAGGACTTTATCAGAATCAAACAAGCAACGATACACAAAGACATTTCACAAAAGCACGAAGTGTTCCATCAATATAAGTTTTTGTAATAATTCTAATTCAATGCGTGAGGACTTTGCAGTGGCTTCCAGGCAAGTTTGTGGGCTGAATCCTAGATTTTGAGGCTCTGTCATCATTCCCCGGATGCATCTGCTGTGAAGATGAGCCGTGCAGTCACTGCTCTGCTATCATGTGCATCAGAGAAATAGTAGCACTGGCAATATCTGCGGCACAACTCACCCCCTGGGGGCCTAGAACAAGTCAGCCCCTGGCTCCTGATGGGAGGCGCTGCTGGGCAGGGCTGCTGCCTGTTCCTTCCTGCTTATCTTACCCCTTGCCTTTCCTCCACCTTTCTGTAGCCCTTCCTAATTCTTGTGGTCTTGGCTGGCATTCTATCCAAAGACACTGGCTTTAATGTGGTGTCTTTCTTTGTAATTTTACTTGGCTGCCCTGCCATTAAAAAGAGATTCTTTGCCTCATTCTTTGCCTCATTCTCAAAAGAGATTAACTAGTTTAATAACCTGAAAAATATTAAGAATTTGACAAGAGTCTTTTGTTCACCTAAACTGAGTAAGAAGGGAATAGAAAATCTCTTGATATTGACATCATCATATACTATGACATTCTCCTCGTTTAGAAACATCAGGGCTTTTCCCCGGAGGAGAGAAATGGAATGATTATAATTTTGGCTATTGTAGTTTTGTATGAATTAAAATCTGTGTTAAAAATGATTAGCTGTCAACATTTAAAAATATGAAGATACAAAATCCAGGCTTTGTGACTTCTCTTGACGTGTCTGGCCATGAAGCAGCATTGGCTCCTCCACGGCAGGATCAGCAGCTACCGAGGAGCAGGGGCAACCACAGAAGCCCAAGCTATGTTCAGAGCGCCTGGCTTCCAGCCCATTTCACTTCATTTATTTACGTCACATTCTGGCTCTGGTAGGATCTGAAATTGTGACTCCTGCCCAACCCACAGAACTCACTAAATCCTATCTCATAACCAGTCAGTCATGGGTGAAACCATGGACAGATGGTGTAGGGGGAGCATATGTTGTTGATCTGTTTCTTTTATTTCGTTAACCATTTTGCCAGCATTCTAAACAGCCTAATCACATGTCACAAACCATAACTGAAGCATCAGTTTGTAAGGGGATTATCTAGAATTGCACCGAACTGTTTATCCTTGAACGTCAAGTGAAAGCTGCTTTGAGGTTGAATCTGACTCTCACGGTAACATTTTTACCAACTTAGTAAATGTGAGTTCTTTGCATGTTCCAAAGTTCATGCCTGACACAGTCCTGTGTTGTCAAAGCAGGGTAAAGTGTGTCTCCAGTGTGGGTTTTTTGTAACCTAAGCTCACAGATGGATACCACAACAGCGATATGGGTATTAGAGACAACAAGGAGGGGATTGGAGCTTTGATGGTGGCAGCAAGTTGAAGTTTCTAGAATTTTCTGAAGGCCTCTCAACACCCTTTCTTCACTCTCCAAGTTTGACAGGGAGGAAAGTCTACACGAATTTGATAAAGACAAATGGAGTCATGTTAAGAGCAGGAGGCAATTTAGCCAGAGCAGTAAAAATTATCTTGTTTGGAAACAAACACTACCTGTTTTTCATTTTAACTTCCAGAATCCTGTTTCCCTGAAACCAAAGATTTAATGGCTAGGACCCTGGGATAAAGGCACGGGTCACCAGAACAGGCCCAAGGAACCTGCCTGGTTTACTTTGGTGAAGATTGTGGATCAGTGGCACAAAGGAGTTGTCATGATTTCCCACGGTCTGGAGCAGGTCACTAAGCTTGAAGTTTCTTATAGAGACACTGGGCTGAAATGTTTATAGGTCTCTACAAACAATGGGAACTTTCCATCCTTTGCTGCTTGGGTGAGTGGTCAAATCATGGTGTTCCAAGGTAGGAAAGAGCTTCATCTCCCTCACAGAAGGCCTCCTATGTGTCCAAATTTGAGCAAGGGCCAGAAAGCCTACTTACCACCAACATCACCATTATCATCATCATCAAGCAGCTATTCGGGGTCTGCAGTGGGTGAGGCTATAGGGAGGGGTGCTAAAAATCCCGAATAGCATTTCATGGGAGACACAGACAAACACCTCCTGCCAACTAGTAATTCAAACTCTTTCTCAGGACCCATGGCACCTGCTGAGCTCTGGGTGAGCGACACATCATTTATAGGGTATGAATGGCACCCAGAGCATGCTATGGAGATACCAAACCCCCAGTGGCATTTCTCACTTGAGTCACAGTGAATTTAGGGTAATTAAGAAGACAAAGATGGATACGGATAACTGCAGTGCTAGTCACAGGGAAATAACGAGTGTGTGGCACGAGGGGAGTTACTTTTTCTTCTTGACAAACTCGCAGATGAAGTACATAGTCAGATGGCACTCCGTGTCATTCCATCGCCCTGAGCTGAGCATCTCCACACAGTCCTCATGCCCGTAGGGGTCCCTGGGCTCCCCCTCTTGCCAGTTGCTGTAGTTCTGCAGTGGGGTGCTGTCTGTGAACACATACTGCCCCTCCTTCTCAAGGTCATTCACCCCAATGAACACGCGGAAGAAGCCACTCTTGGCCACATAGTCGGCGATGAGGGTGTTGACAGCTTCATCTTTGGGCATGGCCAGCATTCCGCCCCGAATCCTGCAGTGGGTCAGAGACTCCCTGTAGTTCTTCTCCTCCTGCACGATGTAGTAGAACTTCTCTTCAGTTTCCCTAATCCCCGCTATGACTACAGGGAAGAAAAGAAGAGCATTATTAGTTTTCTTTAAAAGGGAAGCCAGATGTATCATTGCCAGATTGAAATTCCTGCGCTCACCATTCAAGCATTATCTCGCCAAGCCCTGCAAGAGGCAGTCACTGGCTTAACTTCTTGTCAGCCTTTCTAGTTTCATGTGGAGAGTTTGTCTTCTGTCAGTCTTCCCTTCTCTTCCTGCTCAGCTCTTCACATAGCTGTCCAGCTAGACTGACAAGACTGGTCACCGGAACTGCCACCACACTATCCCACACTGCCCTTCCTGACCTCACTTATGTCTCAGCCATTCTTGTCCCCTTCTCTCCCCCACATGCATCCCTGGACAGTCATCTTGTGGCTTTTCTACCTTTCAGATCTCAGAGGAAATGACTTCTCTAATGAGAAGTCTTTCAAGGCCCCTCAGTAGTCAGGGGTGCCTGTGGATTCTTCCCTCCATCTACACTGGCCTTTCTGCTTCTTCTATAGTGCTCAGTGCATTCTACTCCAGTGATTTATTTGTGAACCTTTTCTCCTCAGCTTGAGGACAGTGCCTACATCATTGACACTCTTGAGTACATGTGCTGCTGAAGAGACAGAACTCTCTGATGGTCTTTAACCCCAGTGACTGGAACTTTCCAGGGGACACCAGATGTTTGTTAAACTGACATTGTAATGATGCCAAAGTGTGTTCACTTGAAATCAAATTTCCGGCATTTGACCATGCACAGTGAGATTGTCCATACTTCATCCCAGCTACAAGAGGGAGACTGAGTTACTACCTGAGCTTCAGGACAGAATTAGGGACTTGGAATCATTCTGAGCTCATAAAATGGGATGTACACCTTGACATTCGGAGGTATTTACATATAGGGTATTGTCTGCCTTACCATAGAGTCCATAACTTTCATTCACAAGTAAATACATGACTGCTATGATGTTAAGAAGTACTTACTGGTCTATACTGTAGCTTCAGGGTTTGGCTCATTCCTGATGGTCCAAGTAATGTCAGACACAAAATTTTTATCATGGGGTACAACCAGAGCTGTTTGTTATTAAGGTGATGAGCTAACAAAGCATTTCCCTTGTGTCTAGTGTTGCAGGATGACTATGGACACAAGGTGGCATCTGTGCACTTCCAATAATGTGCGAAATAAATACATGGAATATGAAAAATGAAGTGCAAAGGCTAGAAACCTTGAGATCACGCCAAGTGAAATGCATCAGACACACATGCTTAAGTGTCACATGGCTTCTCTTATGTGAGAGGCCCAAAACGTAAATAGAGAGCAAGATAAAAGATAGCACAAAGTGGATCTTTTTCAGAGGGGGAGGTGACCAAGAAAAGAAGGGAGAAAAGAGGAGGGAAAGGCTGGAGACACAAAAAGGATGAAGCTGTGCTGTGCACATGGACCAACTTCTAAGGAGGAATGTGACCACTGTGTACTGCAAACATCAGCAAAACTAAAAACTGAGGAAAAGATACTAAACCATGAAATCATTTGTAATCATTAATTGTTCTGCTCTTTTTAAAAAATCCATTTAGTACAGGGTTTACAGGGTCTCACTACACAGATCAGACTCCCAGTGATCCTCCTGCTTTCAGCCTCCCAAGCACTGGGATTACAGGCCTGTGCCACCACACCCAGTCTCAGTTGCCAATTGTAATAATTTCCTCAGTGACACTGTTCTCAGCAAAGAATACATAAGCTCTTTCCACTTTAAGGGATTTAATGTTAACTATTACAAGGAAATAGGAAAGGGATAAAAATTGATCAATACAGGAAGTTGCTAAAATTAGAGAAGTACATAAGGTTTGCACTGATTTGTACTATGGTAGAGTCATCAGGAAAGCTTCTGCTCTATGGCTTAATAGATGTGTAGCTATGGGCAACATTTATGCCTCAGAGTAATCATTGCACTAATGTTATGATTACATAAAGACTCCTGGTCTTGGTGCTAACAGTTATGCATTGTCTCAACTACTGAAGAAAGTAACTACATTATTATTACTTCTATATTCCCAGATGCTGCTTGTATTTGACTCTTGCTATCCCTTTTTATTCCTAATACACAGTTTGCTACATCCTACTTTTTCTCCTCTCTTAAGAGAAAGCCTTTTCCAGTTGCTAGCAATGCACATATGCACGAATTTGTGGAATGGACTTGGATCATCCTGGCGTTTGGGTGCATGATTCACATGTTGAGTAGCCCTGAAACTGGTGGCACCATCCCAGCAGGTCTTTTCCCAATATAAGGTATTATCTAGGAAATATAGTGTGGAAAGGGACTGAATCAGTAGACGCAAGGTATCAGGAAAGAAGAAAAGAGAAATGTTCACCGTTCTTGACGAACTTCATAGAAGTCTTCAGCCGGGCAACACTAATATCCAGTTGCCCAACCACTTTCCGGTATCTTCCGCAATCACAGACGGTACCTGGCAAATGACAGAAACTGGGGGGTCAGGGCTGAGGTCCGTGAGCGCAGCGGGAAAAGCGCCTGCTGTCTTCTGGCATTTGTGGCGCTATCTTTTTCGAGTCTGGTGAGGGCTGCCTGAGAACGACTCTGCATTTAACCTTTCATTTAAAACAAACTTTCCAGTGTATGAGACGTTTAGGAATTCAGGAAGACATGTTCTTAAATGTTAGAACAGAGCGAGAAACAATGCTAAGCTAGATTTTTAAAAAGAATAAATATGACACGCACCGCACAGGCATTGTGCAGCATCTGGTGTTCGGTCGAGCGCAGAGCTTGTCTGCTTCCTCTCAGAAAAACATTTTTCCAGCTCCCTTAAAATGTGTCTACAGCAGGCCTCTCGCCTGCTACTGCACATTCAGGAGCTTGCACAGCTCTCCCAAGATAGCAGAAACTTCAGGATTCAGCATGACGCTAATTTTGATTTTCCATGGGAAGTAGACATGCACGCTTCAAGGGCTACATTTATTTCCTGTAAACAGACCCAACTTACAATTTTAAAATCCACGGGTCCCATTTGTGGATTAATCATAATTTTAACTTGTGATTCATATTTCTTTTCTCACCTACATTTTCAACTTTATACTGATATTATTTCGAGAGAAGCAATTCCAAGGAAAGTGCTATAAAATTCAGATCATTTTCTTCTTAAATCTTATGGCTGCTTTTTGCAAATACTAGTTTTGGCTTTTTTTCTTGATAACAGGAAAAATAAAAATAGTTTTATTAGCTGAAAGAAAAACAAGTCTGTGGCTGAATTTTATCCACATTGGTAGTTAAATAGGAAGCACATGGAACAGTGCCTTGCATTATTCCTCTGTACTTGTCCATGAACAGAAACAACTGAACCTCCTCAGGAATAATGTGTTTCTTTCCTTATGTAAGACACTGAAAATACAACTCAGTTGGTAACAGGGACATGTACCTGGCCACTGAGAGGTCATTCTGTCACTGGGGCTCAGGGTAGCTTGCCGCCTGTACCCTGCCTGTTGGGCTTGGTTGGGATGCTAAAGGAGCACCAGGCATGGCAGACTGACCCAAGCTCTGCTTCGGACTTTTCTATGGGCCTCAGGAATGATGTGCCACTTCCTGCTGTCCTGGGCTCTCTTTCCACAGCAAGCAGGGCAGGAATGGGATTGGAATGTGCCTCCTCTCCCTCTGCTGGGCTTGGAAAGTCACCGCAAATGGAGAGGAAAGTTCCCTTCTTCCTTTTCCTCCAGCTTAGGAAAAATAAGGCTCTGGCTACTGCAAAGAGCTCTGTTCTTTAACAACTATACAGGTGGAATGACGTGGGAAACCAAAGAGGACAGTGAGCATGCCATACCTGCCTTCCCTTTTGCTCCTGGCATCCCGAGCAAACCCTTTTCTCCTTTGTCACCTGAAGAAAAACAACAGAAGCAACAATAGAAATCATGGTGAAATAAAAAGATGAATTATTTTAAACAGACACTATCTTATACATCCAAAATCAGAGGGAGCATTTTTCCAAATTTCATTTCCAATATACTCAGTGCATATCTCTTGGCTTTACACAAATATTCTTTGGAGTTGGCTGCACAGCGATAAATAATCAAGGAAGTCATAATTTATTTAGGTTTCACATAGAATTCTAGCGGGATGTGTAAGGAACATTTGAATTTGTGGCACCTGTCTCACTAGCATACTTTTCATAATATGGTCTTTTGAACAAGGCTAATGCAATTTTCAGCATGTTTTTAATTTTAATAATACCATTGCTTAGTAAATCTGGATCAATTGGTTGGAGCATTGCAGGGTCTATGTGCTTATTATGTCCCAAGTTATTCTATGTGTCTTCCCTTTGGATTTTCAAAACAATATATATTTTGCTTTTTCCATTCAATTTAATAAATATCTTATGCAAGACTATAGGAATAGTATTTGGAAAGGATATACAGAGAGACAAAATCCAAGCTTTGACTTCCAAAAATTTATAGTTTTTCAGAAAGATGTCATGTATGCAAACATCTATACTAGAAAGTCATCTCAAATATACTATATTGAAATGTCAACTTCGATAATTTTCTTCTGCTCTTCTTTGTATTTGACAAATTTTTACCCAGAAGCATCCAAAAAATAATTCTCACAGAATCAGGACTTTTAAAAACAGACAGAAAGCAAACCAAAAAAAGCCTTGATTTTTTTTTGTGTGTGTGTGTGTTTTGTTTTTAACTTCAAAACGAGCTCTTGAAGCCCACATCAGACACAATAATTGAAAGGAAAAGCTTTTGATTTACGAGAGCAAATGTGTGGCAATGGTTCTTGAGGATAAAAGAGATGACTCTGAGAGATGTGACATAGCCTCTAATGCCTCAGTAGTGAACTGGATGAAGAATAGGAACTTAGAAATGCAGGTTGATGCCCACCCAGCTGGATGGAACATGGGGTGCCTTCAAAGGATTTGGGGGCTGCTGGAGAATTGGGCTCATCACCCAAGAGAACAAGGGGAGGAGAGTGGAGTCAGCTCTGAGACACCGTAACTTCATCTTGTTCCAGCAACAGGGCAAAAGAGAAAGTGCCCTGAAAGCTGCAGAGGGTCCCGTCCACGCTCACCTAGGGTGCTTGCTTGCTGTTGTTCTCGCCACTGTGAGCTGCTTTGCATCACATAGCAAAGCTTCCCTTATACGTGGATGAAGGCATGCTGCCAGGACCTTAATGGCTTCCCAAGCCTTTCTAAACTGATCCAGACGGACAGCTTCCACTGGAGAGGCACCATATCCTCGGGTGCTCGCCACCAGGAGGAAGAGATCCTTGAAGTGCAGCTGGCAGTGTAAGTGTGGATGAGGAAGTCTCAGACTTGGGCCCAGATGAAATGAGATAGCAGGAAGTCTGTGATGACAGAGTATGATAAAGGCTGTTAGAGGGACCAGCAAAGATAACAGCTCCTAGGGAGAAGAGATAGCTCTTCGTACGGAAGAATATGGGAAGGGTGAGCAGGGAAACTCGGGTGTCAGCAGGAGGAGACAGGTGTGAAGAAACAAGGTTGTGCACCTTGCAGAGGAAGACTGAGCTGCTTGCATTTTACTTGTTTCCTTTTAAAAAAAGTCATTATTTCCTTATATGTAAATTGGAAAGGATAAGAACAGATTTTGAGAATATATTAATGGAAGAACAGGAACATGTGTTTACTAAGTGTCAATCAGTTATGAAGGACCATTCTGGACACTTTATACATATCATCACATTAAATTCTGTGAGTGAGGTACTATGAGGATCTCAAATTTTCCAGTAAAAAAACTGAGAGCCAGAAAGGCAAATAACTTGTTTGAGAACAAGTAGCAACTAAATGGCAGTGTGCATCCCATGAGTTAGGTCTGGAATGTCCCTCAGGAGTCTCTTGGGATCCAAGATGGGGCCTTTGGAAGGCAACTGGATCACAGGGTGCTGCACCCGACAGTGGATGGATCCTTGAACGAGTTCCTAGTTTGATACACCTGGTTGAGAGAGGAGGCCACTAGAAGGTGTGTCTCCCTGGGCAGCTCCTCCTTTCACTCTCTGCTTCCTGGTTATGTGGAGGTGAGCAGATGTCTTCCTCCACAGCCTTCCACCAGGATGCTCCTACTCTGGGGCGAACTGAGCATGGCCCCACCTCGTGAGCTGTGAGCCAAGGTAAGACTCTTTTCAGCTGTGGGTGGTAGGAGTTGTGTCCCAGCAGTGGGACAGCTGATTGGTGTAGCTGCCATTCAAACCCAGCCCCTCATGCTCTCCAACTCATGGTGTCACCTTGTGACTTAATGACAGAAAGCTAAGTGTGTGAGAATGTTATCAAAATGGAATGAGCCAGGCACAGTAAGACAAACACTGCACGATCACTCAACTGTAGAATCTAAGGCAGTCAGCCTCATAGAAGTAGAGTGAAATCATGTCTACTAGCAGCTGGAAAGGACGAGGCAAGGAGAACTGGGAGGTGTTAGTGGTTGACAAGGTTACAGTTTAATATGTAGAATGACTTTTGGTGTTCTAGTGCATGGTAGGGAAACGACTATCTACCTCAAAATAGCTAAAGGAAGACTGGACATTTCATCACAGAGGGACAATAAAGTTTAAGGTTATACATATACTGTTTACTCTTACTTGATCATTATACAATATACACATGTATGGAAATATCGTATTTTACCACATCAGCCTGTGCAGTTATTATGTGTCAGCTAAAAATAAAATTAGAACAATTTTGAAAGGAATTTAATTATTATGGTTTAGATCTGAAATGTCATCCAAAATGCTCATGCACTTAGGAGCTGGACTTTTGGAAGGTGATTGGGTCGTGGGGTCGCTGTAGTCACAGATGGATTAATCCAGTGTTGCAGCAAAATTCAGCAAGGTAAACCCTCACAAGAGACCAAGAATGGGAACAAGCCAGACTTTTGCTACTGACAGGATGACAATCTGTTGCATATTCAGGAAATGTCAACCACCGGAGAATTCTGGAGTGGGCTTTTATACCTTAACAGGTAACCATGGTAACCACATTACCTCATTCTGAATTTTTACAAAAATGTTACAAGGTTTACATTTCCCAGGGGTTTGTTAGTTTGGTTAAATTTTAGCTTATCTACAATTTGTTGTAACTATTTGCTCCTTAGGTTAGCAAATCTGTTCTCTTTTGTGGGTTTTACGGTTAGCTAAGAGGAAAAAGGATGAGGAGTGAATTCACCTGTCATTTAAGTGACTTCTAAAATGGACTCTCTTTTGCCCCATCAACAGAAGAGCTCAGAGCTAAAAAGCCCGCTGTTAGGCGGTGGAAGCTGGGGTGTGGCCTGGAAGGGTGTCCTGCCCTTCCCAGCCTCTCCTTTCTCTCTCTGTTTCCCAGCCTCCCTGATGTGAGCAGCTGTGCTCCACCAGGCACTTCCACAGCACTGATTCTGCCTTTGAGCTCCCTGCCAAAGGGCCATACCTGTGAGCCAAGGCAAATCTCTCCTCCATTAAGTTGTGAATTAGTCTTTTGTCTCAGCAGTGAGGAAATGAACTGTTGCTCTTATCAGCACCAAAAACAGTATGGACTTAAAAGATCATGATTATGGGTTCAATGATTAAATTTTAAAAAATTGTCCTTCTTTCTATTTGAATTCTTTGCATTTCAACATGAATTGAACATGGATTTCAGTCCTGTTATGATCCTGGTTCTGGCTAAGGCCCACAAACGGGCATGAAAGAAATACAATTAGAGAAGAGCCACCCCTCTTATCTGTGGTTTGGTTTCCAGGTTCAGTTATCTATTGTCCAAAAATATTGAGCAGAAAATTCCAAAAATAAATTACTCATAAATTTTAACCTGCATGCCATTTGGAAGAGTGTGACAAGGACCTTGTGCCATCTCCTTCCATCCTCACTGAGCGGAGTCACGCCTTTGTCTGGCATTTTCCTACTGCATCTGCGGCTCACCCACTCCTCAGCAGCCAGTGCAGTTGGCAGGTGGGCTGTCACAGTGCTGCAGAGCTGGTCCTCAAGTAACCTTCGTGGAGCAGACACTACAGTGGTCCCAGCATTCCCCACACTTCAAGTCATTATTGCATCATCTGAAGTCATCGAGTGAGGTGGACAAATACAGTAAGGCAAGATACTTTGAGTGAGAAACCATTATCAATTAATTCGTTTATTTAATTAACTTATTTTTTAATTCTTATTTTTATTAGTCCATGTTTGCAGCACACCGACATCTTTTGTGTGGAATTGGTGCATGCACATAACATGTCTTATTTCTTTTTCTGTCTCCTTCTCCTTCCCTCCCCCTTCTTTCTGTCCCCTTCGCTTTGGCAGAAGATCCATCTTCTTATTTCCTATTACCTGTCTTTTATTTTGCTTTTAACTTACTTATACTGTGGGATTCTCATATAAATGAAACCAGGTGGCATTTAAGCCTGTGTGTCTGACTTATTTCACTAGTATTGTGGTAACAAGATGCATCTGTTGTCTGACCAAGTGACTCATACCCATCCTATGGCAGGGAAGGAGCCAAACTTTCTCATAGGTATGTATGTAGACAGAGAAAACCTGGGAAGTATAGGATTCAGTGGCATCTACAGCTTCAGGAAGCCACTGGAAGTCTTGGAATGTTCCTGCCAAGGTTAAAGGACTGTTGATTGGCTTTGGGAAATGATTTTGCTTTTGTTTCTGTTTTTGAAGCAGAGGCTCATTATGCAGTTTAGGCTGGCTTTAAACTCACTGTATGTCCTGGATTGGCCTTAAACTGGCAATGATTCCTCTGCCTCAGCCTCCCAACTGCTGGGATTATATGTGTGGGCCAACACACCAGGAAAACTGATGAACTTTTACGCAAATAGAAGCACATATAAGAGAACAAGGATAAGAACATGGTTGTGTACTAACAGAGTGAAATAAACCGAAATCTGGTAGGGAGTCAAAGGAGGAAAAGATGCCTCTGGATCAGGGTAGAGAAGGGTGCATTGAAGCAGAAGCTCCTAACTGGATCTAGAAATATGCAGTCAGCTTCTTGGGTTGGTATGTAGCTTTGTCTTTTGAACAGAGGAAAACACTGTGAAGATTTCCAGGACTTTAACATGAGTTTCTTATAAATGGAGGGACTAGGCCAAGGCGGTGGGGTAGAATACTCTGGAAGCGTCAAGATAACCTAGTTTGAGTCCTGATTCTGATACTTGATAGCTAAATATGGACAGACCAGTTAATTTAGCCACCTCTGGAGTTTTAAGTGGGGCCACTTATACCTACAATGATAAGATCATTAGGAGAACAAACTAGGTAATGCTAGTGTGTAATGGGGCTAGCATGGGTTGACCCACAGAGGAGCCCCTGCTGACATGAGCATCTGTTCCCTGTCCATGAGCTTCAGAAAAAGCACCCATCCCTTGCCCTTAGTTAGCTCACAGAAAGGTTGGGCTTAGCACATCCATCTCTCCAAAATTAATTATGGTTAAGGTCATCCACAAAAATTTATTTTGGCCCATGACTGGGAACGTATCGTAATAACTGTCTTAAGTTTGAAGAATTAGAGGTCATGTTCAAACAAACAAAAAGAAAGGCTTTCAGCATAAAGGGATTATTGACCTTAAGTAAAAACATTTATTTTGCTGTGAGGTTGAATTTACCTATACTAAATCATTCTTATTCCTGAAATGAAATATTGACATGAAGAAAGCTATCTTTATCCAAGCAAGTAACAACCTTGAGGTCGGCCTAGAAAATTGAGATTCATCTCAGTCAGTCAAAAACTTAGAAAGGCCACTGTCACAATGAGGACAATGAATTTCAAAGTACAGATTAAAAAAGAAATTAATCTACCTTAGTCAGAATACTGCATTTCCATTTTTAAAAAATTGTAGGACATGTTCATAAATTTTGATGGCTTACTTCAGGAAGAGAAAGAAATCTCACAGCCAGTGGTGGAAATTGATGCTAAAAGGAAATGGTACTTATGGGAATAAAAAACAGAAGAGAAGGCCACATTGTAGGAAATGCGTTTTATCATTCTTCTGTTTTTCATTCTTAATGCAACAAACATTTGCACTTTCTACTGTGTAGTGGACATTAAGATAAACTTGAGTCCCCACATAAGCCTTAGAGTTTGCCAAGCAAACATGCAGGGCATCTTTCATTTTCTACTCATATTTTATTCCCAGAAAATTGCAGTTTAGAGTTGGAAACATTAAAGAGCCATGACAGTGAGTCTAGTGACAGAAGTACACACGAAGCACTAGGGGTTGTGTACCTGGACCTTGAAGGAAGAATCACCCCAAAGGAAGTGAGTTCAGTTCACTCTGTCATTTCACCCAGTATGAAGCTCTGCTTGTCATTTGCCTTTGCTTATTTCTGTCAGCTCCTGCCTCCCCAAGTCACCTGGTCCTATTCTGTGAGAGGATTAAAACTTGGCTCGAGATCATTAACTCCCAGCCCTTGCAGTTGGAGACCCGTGTCAGCAGGGCACAGTTAATCCAGGACAGAGCCACATCTAGAGTGGCTCACTGAAAAAGGAAGGTCTTCAGATCTGCACTCGTTCCCACCCACTTCTGCCTTGTCCACAGCAGGACGTGCATCTCAGTCTCATTTAACCCGGTCTCTCCAGCAGCTCCAGAGCCCACATCCCACCCTCTGGCTACCCTTTCTCATCCCTGGAAGTAGGGGTTAAGTTGGCATGGCCAGCGCAGGCCCACGGTGCTTTACCTGAAGCTTAGGCCATCCGCAGGTCCTTCTTCAAGAAAAATAATACAAAATTAACAAGTGGAGAAATAGTTGTGGAAACAACACAGCATAAGAAAGTTGCTAAAATTTTAAAAGTAGATAAGTATCACATTTCAAAATTCACTTTCAATGGTAATATTTCAATGAATGAACTGCTGTGTCTCTATCCTGCTTTTTAAAAAGTAATTATTGACCTCTTGCGGCATTCATTGCTTGTTTATTTGCCCACAACTTTATAACATTTTAAAGAAAGGATAGCAGAATAATGGACAGAAATAACCGTGGTTAATCAAAACTTACTATACTTAACTTCCAGAAATAACACACAATAAAAAGTGACATTTGGGGAGGTTGTCTGCCTTTTCTGATAGATTTTTTGGATCTCCTTGTGTGTTTTGGATACAATTTCTGTATTGGACTTAAAGGTAGAACGTAGCCAGTTCTGGAGTTTGCTTGTTTTTTTCTCTTCTGGGAATAGAAGGTCTTTGGTAGACCTTCTTTATGGCTAGTCTTTTTCTATCTGGTTTGAAAAATTGTGTCTATTTTTTTATCAACAGTAAAAACACAAAATGTTATACTAATTACTTGAAGCACTCCTTACCTTTTAAATTTAGGAGTATTAAATTTGTTTTTACCCAAAAACTTAGATTACAAACTACTGATTTTATATAGAGTACTAAGTATGAAGCCAAGACTATTACTATTTTATTAATACCCAATTAACCCAACTCAGTGGATTGCTGTACTCATTTTATAGATTTTCTACTATAAAATACAGCAGCACCGATGCTGCATACATCAAACTTAGTAGTCGGTTTCTATGCCCTCTTCATTTCCACTGATTTATTTATCTCAACATTAGCTAGTTTTAGAAGAAATATTTCATTTCAGTAATTTATGTCTTCCAGATTCATTTTTATTTTTAACCATTGTATTGTGATTTTTTAGTCCTTTTAACTTGCACTTTTTTTGAGTTAGCTTGCCAGTTTCCAAAGGAATAATTTGAGACTTTGCTGTGAACGGTATTGAATCTGTAGATCAATTTTAGAATTACCTTATCTCTGTTATCTGAAAGATGCTTTACTTCATTACCACCATATTTTGTTTGTTGTGAAAGGCTAATGCAATTTTCATTAGATTTATTCCTAAGAATCTGATACTTTTGATATTACGATAAATAGAATTGCCTTAATTTTACTTTGTAAATTATTTTTATGTAGCAGCAAAACTGATTTTTTATAAGTTAAGGTGTTCAGCAATTTGTTAATGCAAACAGTTTGTAGATTATTTTGTATTTTCTAGGTATGCAATAAATCATCTGTAAATAATGACCTATCCATTCTTTTATTTCCAGTACTTGTGAAGGTTATTTGTTTCCTGAATTTTTGCTCTGGAAAGAATCTCAAATAAAATGTTAATTAGAATTGGTGATAAAAGTGAGCATGGAGTGCTCCACCCTGCAACCCCAGCCTTCAGGAGGCTGAGGCAGAAGGACCACTGAGCTTAAGTCCAGCCTAGGCTACACATTGAGACCCTGACTCAGGAAACAACAACAAAAATCCTCAATTTTTCAAGATATATGAAATTCTAACTAAAAATATGGGATTTTTTCCGGGTTCATTCTTCTGCGTTGGGCCTCAAATAACCAAGTGCAGTTGGAGCTGCCTCGTACCCCTCTTCCTCGGCCTCTAACCTGGCTTGGAAATTGACGCACATCTGAGAAGGAAGAGGAATGCGGGATGCAGAGCTTTCTGCAGGGCAAGTCCCTTCAGCTCCATGCTGGTCCCTAACCTCTATTTGCATGCATCTCATTTTTTGTCCCAGGTAAATATACACAGCAGGAAGGCTAACCTAATGCCAGTCAGTCCTTTACCGCTTGCGGTGGAAGTCTGCATTTTGTTTTCTTCACTATGTATCAGAATAGCCTTTAACCTTTGCTATTTGTATAATGAATTTAAAATATTGTCAAAATTGCGTCTATAAAAAAAAATTGCGTCTATGCTCCCTAAAGGCTTTTAAAAAATCCTTTCCTTTTTAAATTTAATATTTTTTTAGTACCAGGGATTGGACTCAAGATCTTTTGTTTGCCAGGCAAGCACTTAATCCACTGAGC
>NW_004524755.1:4512093-4523659 GCF_000260255.1 Octodon degus | reverse complement strand
AAATGATACAGAATTTCACTAAATAAAATAATATGAACTTCACAGTATTCGTTGTAATGCATAGTGTTATCTTCAATTAGTTGTGCATATTACCAGATTTATGCATGCAAAATTGAAAGAAAAAGGAAAGAAATATATAAGAAATTCAGGAGAGAAAAAGGACAAAGAATTGAAAAAAAAAGACAAAACAAATTTAGCAGCAACTGCTCCTTTCCACAGACCAGCAGAAATGCACAGTACAGTTGTCCCAACCATCCTGCTTACATACCTAGATGCGTCTCTATCCCCCACCCTCTCTCCTGTCCTCCTCAACTCAGTAATTCCTTCCTTTTGAACAGTTTCATTTCCTTCTCCCAGTATCTATTGTACCTTTCAGATTTTATTTTCTCTTTTACTCATATATAGTTTATTAAACTTGAAGAAGAGCTTTCCAAAGCCTGGCTCTGGCCCCGTATTTTTCAAACATTGTTTCTTTCCCGCAAGCCGCACCTTTCTGAGCGGGGTGACCCAGCACATGTTCAGATGATGGTCTGATCTGCACCCCAGCGCTTTCATGTCATGACTGTGGGCAGATCTGCTCAGCAAGTGGTGAGCATTGTTGGATGTGATTTCTACATTAGGGTTGTTAGCAAGAACTTAACCGCATGTGGAAGTAACTTCAAACTACAAAAACACATCTCATTAAGTCCAAGATAAGTATTTTCTCACTCGAGCTCATCTTAGTTAGCTTCCCAAATACTTGTACCCACTCCAAAGCCACCGGAGGCAAGGATGATGGCAGGAAGCTGAAGCAGAAGGCCGTGCAGCGCTGACCTGTGCTTTCTCCGCGGGTGATACCACCTCAAGGCTGCACACTCTCATTCTTTGAGGGTGGTAATAAATCACTTTTAAAAACATATAAATCATAAACACACCTCATATAAATCAACAGTCCAGGGATGTTATTAAAATTTCACTGAGTAACAATTAGAGAAAATACATCTAAAAGGACTGTTGGAAGGACATTTTCATAAAGTGAGAGATGCACTATTTAGCCGGGGGGTGGGGGGGAGAAGGTCTTCTTCCTCACTAGGTGAAGCCGTGAGAACCCACAGCTAAGGTTTCTCTCTGGGGCTTGGGAAGGGCCCAGGTAAATGAGAGGCTCTGAAGCCCAAACCTCAGGAGCCTGAGGGGAAAACTCCACCGCACAGCTCTAGCAGGACTCACGAACCAGGAGGGGCCTTGCCGCTCTCCAGCAGCGGCGGAGATTTCTATTTCAAGTGCGTGTGTGGTAGAAGTCACTCGATCCCACGTTACCATCACAGATTCTTTTTTATAGTACTGCCCTCCAGCCTTGCCATCAAGTGCAGATAGAGGGAGTATCAGGCCAGAGGATGAGAAGAGAGGCCACAGCCTCACCCCAACTCCAGCTACCTAGAGAACACGTGCGGGGGCTGGTGCGATAGCCTAGCTGACTAGAGAGCCTGCATAGGCCAGCTTAAGGCAAGGCAAGCACAAGGACTGCAGTTCGATCCCTGCACCACACGTCCGCCAGCCCTGTTCCCAGGACGGCCTGGGCCACCACAGTCTGGGCATGGTGAGGCATGGCTGTAATCCCAGAACTGTAGAGGCTGAAAACAGGAGGATCACTCTGAGTCTGAGTTGTGTAGTGAGACTCAGCAACAACCAAATACATTTAAAATATACCACACACACACACACACACACACACACACACACACACACACCCCCTGCGATCTTTCATGAGCTCCTTTAATTCTATAAGGCCCATGTGTTTATGAAAGGCTGAAGACACACAATATACATAGCTTTGAGTTTCCTCCAACATCCATGGGCTCCAAGCAGAAGCAACATGGTGGAAAGGCAAAGCAAGGCACAGTGGCCCAGAAGCAGAGCAGGGAACAGTGTCCCAGCCGAGGGACTGCATGCAGCACCCACGCACTTGATTCCATGGCTACCCAGACACGCCCAGAGGTGTGCTTCACCATTCCTGAAGGTGGCTCCCCAGCCAACTGGGCTGACAGTTAAGTGCCACTGACACAAGGCCTTTGTACGACTCATTCCTGCATCTCCCTTCATGGCCTTCCCCCATTTCCACACGCGTTACCTTTCTTCAAGACCTACTCCATTGTATATCATGTCCATAATGTCTCTCTCATGTCTTACTGTTGCATAGAATCATGTTATTCAGTATTATTGTACCTCGAGAAAATTTTATTTGCAATAAAAACTTCATCCTCATCCAGCATTTTATCTCCTGACCACATGAGACAATGCCTGTATGTATGAATTACTGTGTATCAGACGCAGTTAGAGCCTGCTATCAACGTGGAGCTTTTGAGAAGAGAGTAGAGGAGGAGAGCTTAGTTAACAAAGAGACTATCTTTGCTTTCTAATATTGAGGCTGTAATATGAATGGAATCAGAGAAGCCTGAAAACAAACCAATGTGCACACATATGCTTCCTGTTCTTATCTGGTTAATAGCTCACAGGAAAAGAACTATTCGTTACTCCATTCAAATTATGAAAGGACAATTTACTTTTCTGCCTGCTTTGTATTTTATGAATCATCATAATTTTATTATGTCAAGGATTAGTATCTACTAATAGATCCTGATACAGAGTTCAGGGTATGGATTACCACACTTTCTTTTTGATTCTGTGCCTGAACTCTTGTTTAATTTTGCCCAAGGCTTTTCTCTTTTGAAACTGTGAGATACATCACTTGTGGAAGAGCCACGCTGTGCATACCCAGTGGACTTGTCTTTTAAAGGAAAGAAATGGAGCACTTTCATCACACAGAACTTTAAAAGTGTATTAAGGGCATGTTCAATTTGCCTTCATTTGAAACTGGCAAACAGTAAAATACAGCTTACCCTTCCTGCCAATGGGCCCAGATTTGCCAATGTTGCCCTGGGGTCCTACGTCACCCAATTCTCCTTTAATTCCTGAAAAGCAAATTGTGACATTTTTAGATCATAAACTTTTTTTTGTTTTTCAAAATGTAGCAAACATGATATTGACTCAAAGGAAATAGCAAAAAATATATGCTACCTGTTATGTCTAGTATACCCCCCTATGGTATGCTATCTATTTTAACAATTGTAATTTATATTAAATAAATCACAGGTAATTATGACAATTCTGGACATAATTATATGAAAATACTCACTGATGCAGTTATTGCTAGAATGATCACAGTGGTCTATGCTTAATTTATAACTTAAGCAAGAGACAGAGTGGAAGGATTCTTGTACTTTATTCAGGAGAACATTTCGTTTTGCTTTGGGATTCTGTTTCTCTGTTTTTTTCTGTCTTTTAAAACAAGATCTGGTCATCTTAACCACTTCCAATGAGGGAAGGGATGTGGAAGGCTCGCTGATCAAAGAGATGTTAGACATTACCTTGAGCTGTTCATCCCAAAACATATGATCAGGGACAAATGAATTCTCTAAAATTAGCATTTATTTATTTATTTACTTACTTACTAAATATGCTAATAGAAAAACACTTACCAGTTGTCAAGCTTTATTTTTGTGAGAATAATTTTGCAATTAACACACATCTTTTTAGAATTTGAGAAATGTAAACCAGTGGTTCTCAAATTGAGGCCTCAAGTCCCAGTGAGTCTTTTGTTCCCTTTAAATTACCTCAATATTTTAAAACAAGTGGTTTAGGGCAGCTATCTTTTTTTTTTTAACAAAGAGAATAAAAGTGTAGCAAAACAAATTAAAGATGATACAGAATCTCACTGAACAAAAGTATAGGAATTCAACAATGCATATCATTACATTGCATATTGTTTTCAAATTAGTTGCTCATATTTCCAGATAGCAGCATGCAAAATTGGGCAAAAATTATGAAAAAAATTAAAAAGCAGAGAGAAAAAAATTGAGCATTAACTTATTTTTTCCAGCATACCAGCAGATATCAGCAGTAAAATTTACCAAGTTTTCCTGTGTGTGCATAGGGCAACTATCTTGAAGTTATCGACTGGGAACCACTCAGGTGTTCAGAAAACACAGATCTATACCGGAAGCTACATTTTAATGAGGCTTAGTCTTGGCCTTCTTAGTGAAAACTTCCCCAGTCGCTAACGTGCTAACCGCATCTCCTCTGCCCCTACCCGCTCTGTATCCCTCCATCTGTTCCACGTTACCCATTTTTATAAGAGGCGGTAAAGAAGCAGAGCCACACCGTGGGAAGGTGACTCCATTAACAGTTAAGGAAATATCTCTGTTTCTTTTTATCTTTCTCTTTAAGCCCCAGGCCAAACAAACTTATTGAACTACAGCTTCTAAGGGGAGAACAGCAGTTCTTAAAATCCATTATTTCTTAGACATTCTTAGACTTGAACTCTGCGTCTGCAGAGCGCCCCCTCTGGCCAGGCCTAAGAACGTAGCTTGAGAAATATGTCCAAACTTTGTTGCTAGCAAAGTTGGTAGGTGCTCTCAGGTGGGAGTGAATTCGCGTCAGAAGTACACATCATGGGTCTCAGGGCCAGAGGGCTTCATGAATTGCTAGTTTCCAGGGCAAAAGAGAGGAGAAAGACAGCAACGTCTCTGAGGGACTGGGTCAGTTTCACATCGGCTTACTCACCTTTCGGCCCCCTGCGGCCCACCTTGCCATCTTTTCCCTCTTCTCCTGGATCTCCTCTTTCACCATCATCTCCTTTTAAAACAGAAAATGAGAGAGAAGAGAGCAGCTTAAATAGAAACCTGAGCCCATTCTTCCCAGGAGAGGGGGAATGTGGTTGAAATACAGCACGTGACTGTGCCTTGCGACTCAGATGTGAGCACACACCTTGGTCACAAGGACTGGACACCTAAGGAAAAGCAAGAAACTCCCACTGTAATTTTTCTTTCAGTTTTCTCCACATGCAACTCTCAAATGTTGAAGAACCCTCTAGAACCTTCCAGGCCAGGAGCAAGGACTTGTTCTGTGTGAGCAAGGACTTTCTTAGTCACCAGTGAGTACACCATTATCAAACCGAGAAGGGCTGAGTGAACAGTTTAATGAAAGGTGCCCAGGGTTATGAATCAGCAGATTTTGCCATCATACTGGTCACTAATGGCTTCAGCAAAGCTTTGATAAGTCAGTTATCGAACTTGCTCATTAGTAAGATAGGGATAAACTTGAGTCTGACCTCCCCTATCACTATCAGGACCTGCTTCTCTGAGTCCCTTTTTGTTCACTTGCAGATTGAATGAGTAATACCTACTAGTGGATGCAACTAAGAAATTCAAGGTGATAAAGAAGACCTGGGACACAGTCACACTTAGCAATGGTGGTCACTGTCATTCCTTCCTTCCTGCTATGGTTTCCTCATCCTTTGGGAGGGGATAGTACCTGCTCTCTCTTCCTCACCCAGTTGTTTTAAGGTCAACAAGGTTAGCCAGCAAATGTGCTTTGAAAATACAGTGCACAGCATGCACAGTGTTGGGACAAGACACCTGCATTTATCACCATAGCAACCTGAGGATGCAAAGGACTCCTTCCTGTCTGTTACCTGAGGAAAGATGGAGAAGCAAAAATGTCTTAAGGACAGCGGTGAAATTCCTGGACTTAGACAGCTTTGCACAGCAGAAATTTGAGATGTTCATGAACTTTACCAGAAAAAGTATATGCAGCCATTTCATCTGTAGTTTTTTCCCCCCTGAGATCAGAATGTTGCAATTTTTATTTTATATTTTATTATCATTTTTAATTGGATACAGGGTCTCACTACACAGCTCAGACTCGTGGTGATCCTCCTGTTTCAGCTTCCCCCGTACTTGGATTATAGGCATGTACCATCATGCCCAGCTTCAGTGACCTGCACGACATGGGGATGGCACAGCATGCCATACCAGGGATATAACTTGGGTCCTTGTGCTTGCCAGGCAGGCACTTAGACAGCTGAGCTATCTCCCCAGCCATACAATTTTTAAAGAAAGCAAGAACAATGATAGAACAGTCTGATTTCCAGATTGTGACATTGGTCAAGCACTGAATACTTGACAAGAGAATATATATACAGTACTTCTGGGAAGATGCCTTGTTTGGTCAGACCAGAGGAATGCAGTGTGAGTTAGGCTGCGAGTTTTTGGCCAAAGTTAACAGTGAATGTCACTGAGTGATTGTAACCTATGTTACACTAGGCTCTGACATGAAATTGTCATCAGACATCTAGGAGGTAAAAGCTATTCCTCCACTTTATAAACAGAAACAAATGAGAATATATATTATTAAGCTTCTTGCTTGTTAAATACTGTCTTCGTGGTTGAATGAGAATTCAACAGTGCTTGTGCCCCTTCCCAGGGTCCTTACCAGTAAACTCTTCTCCCTTTCAGCCTGTGAGTCTCGGCAGATGGTAGATTTTAGAGAACTTGGCAGTTTGCTAAACTTTGCAGAGAGAAAAGTGAAGATGAAGAAAAAAAAAAGATTTTTTTCTTTTTTGAATAAGAAAGAAAGGAAAGGGGGAAAGCCCAGCTTTAGCTTTGCTCAATAATTTGTTTTATAGGAAATGTCTTGAAGTGGGTTAGGATGACGGAGGGCTGGCTTTGCCACTCAGCAGCTGCAGAACTTCAGGAAATCTTTTAACTTTTCTGAGGTTTGTTTCACTCATTTGTAGAGTAGACCGATCAGCACCTGTTCCCAGAACAACCTTAGCAGGGGCAAAGTTGCAGTGCTTTTGGACAGGAAGCCCGCCCAGCCTCTCCCACACAGGCTACTTTGTCCCTCAATTTTTTTATTTTATTATTATTATTATTATTATTATTATTTTGCTTAAAATATCACATACACAGTTTACATCTACATACCCTTGACATCTTTCCATGACCAGAGAAATAGCTGGGCTTGTAAGTGATTCATTCTAGGACACCTGGAATTTCAGCACATTGCTTTCTGGCATTTAAAAATGTGTGAGTTGTGGTGAAAACCTATGGTGAATGTAAAAAATTTAAAAATTTATTAAAGTAAAAGAAACATTGTCGTTCGCCCCTCTTAAAGTCTCTCCTTGATCTGAGCACACTCATCGCGCCGGTCTTGCCTCTTTCCAAGCAGCTCCGGAAGTCCTCTTCCGTGAGTGCCGTTAGCTGTGTCCTTGGGGCAGCCTCAGAGTCCCATGTACAGTCAGACATTCATCTTTCGCTGTCGTCGGGGAAGAGCCGGAAGCACCAGCGCGCCGGGCCTGTGATAGGGAAGCGCTGCAGTATTTCTAGGAGGCTGGCTTTGGGTTGGATGAGACTCAGTAGGCGCATTCACCGTGTTTTTGACCACATCTTGTAAAGAGACTCATAAAAGAGCACTTCTAGAACTGCTTCAGAAAGCAGCAAGAATTATGGGTAGGAGTGGGTGGTACGCCTCAGTGGCACAAGCACCTGCTTGGCAAGTGCAAGGTCCTGAATTTGATTTTTGGTACAAAAAGTAAAAGAAAAATACGGGGAAAAGAATTATGGGATAAGCGTGTTGGAAGCAAGGGGGAGCGTTCCGAGCAGAGTTAGTGATAATGTACCTTTCACTGCAATAATTTAAAAAATTCAAATACTTACCGTGTTTTTATTGCCCCTGTAGTAGAACTGGATATGCCTGTGTGAGCCCTGAAAGCTTTTACCGGTGGAACAGCAGCAGTTTTGGTGCCACGTGCCAGGGGCAGTCCTTGCTCTTGCCGGCGCTCTCTCATCTGATCCCCACAACCTTGAGCTCACCCCGAGCTGCACTGCAGAGGTGGAGAAATGGGCCATGGAGCAGTCCGTACAGCTCCTGCGAGGTCACACAGCTCACAGGCAGTAAAGTCGGGATTCAGGCCAGGCCGCCGCTCTCCCAGACCTGTTCTGAACAAGCTGTGTGAGTGGGAACAAATTCCTCTCTTACCCTTCCTGGGTCTTGAACTGCTGTTCTGGGAAGAGAACCAAAGAGGCAGGTCCTGCTCACGTAGAGCCACGCGGAGGTGATGCTGCTGTCCTGGTGGTTTTCCTTGCTTCTTCCCTTTCCTAATAGCGGCCCCTTCATTTCCTAGCAAGCATCTGACTGGAAGCAGCCAGGTGAAGGACTTAGGCTTCTGCTGCTCCCTGGTGGCCCCGATGGAGACTCGGGAGAGTGAAAACAGGATTATTGTTCTTGTGACCTGTGAGCCGGCAACCGGCCTGGTGGCGAGCTCAAGGCTGGCAGAGGTGCAGTAAACAACGCGTGTCCTTGCCTTCGGCGTAGGTCTTGGTTCTTTTGGTCCTTGGAACTCGATTTAATGAGAGCAGAGAGGACGCCCAGAGCGCGCTTCGGAGAGGCTCCCCGAGCGCCACACAGCAGCCTCTTTTCATCCTCCTGGCGGCGGCTCCTCAGATTACCGGGACCATTTAGGCCTCCTCTTCTAAATTTAAAAAGTCACACTTGCAAATTAGATGAAAAGCTATAAAATGCAATAAACTAATTTCACATTTATAAAAATGATTTGCTTGAGCCCACTTGGGCCGTTGCCTTGCTGTAATAACCCTTCCAGCAGAGTTCCAGCAGAGCGTACAATTGATCGAATTTTCTTAGGTAGAATTTTCTTTCCGTAACAAGAAAAAGTCTTTTAAAACTGTATTCTACTTTGAAATTAAGTGGCTGAACCTGGGTCTGTACCCTGCACTCAAAAGAAGTAATTGTTAAAAATTAGTGCATTCATTTTGGAAAGGTTAAGGAAAGTCTAGTTAACTTTGTTTGCTTGTTTTTAAGACAGGACTTTATGTGTAGTCCAGGCTGGCTTTGAACTCACCATGCAGCCTAGGCTGGCTTTGAACTCAAGCCAGTCCTCGGGCCTCAGCCTTCCAAGAGCTAGGTTTACAGAGGTGCACGACCAGACCTGGTGAAGGAGCTTCCTGGAAGTTATGTCTTTGCTTTGCCAACATGTTAGATACTGCAGGGGAGCTGGAAGCAGTCTCTCCCTTCACCAACCTTAGTGTCCAGTGGGGTAGGCAGCGTGGTGTCCTTTCCTAATGAGGCAAAAAGTCCAGACTCCGACATGTCCTTCCTTCTCCCACTTACATCCTTTTCCCAATTATGCCAACCGCACCCCTGGTTTTGGAAATGCATAGTCATTTTGCTTATTCCCCAGCCTCTCGCATGCATTGGGCATACTAAAGAAGCCGTGTAACTGAGCCGTGCTTCTCCTCTGGTCCTTTTGCAGAAATCCTCGGGCATCTTTGGAAAGCGTTGTTCTCTGGAAACTTCTCTCCCCATCTATTTAGCTTCTCACTCTCCCAGGGCCTTCACTGGGTCCGTATTGAGTTTCTCAACTCAGTGACCACCTCACAGTGGTGCAAACATGAGGAGAACCCTGTGTTGGTAAGCCTTGCTTCAAGTCGCTGCTCTGATCTTAGCTCCCTCCTCCATAAATAGGGAAGCCAATGGTCACCCCATAGAATTGCTGCAGATTAGAGGAGATAATGAATGAAAGTGTTGAGCACAGCTCATTTGATGAATTCCTCTGTTTATATTTTAATAAGAATAGAGGGGAGGCATAACAGTGACTATTCTTTTGATTTCACCACCCGATGCCCTTCCTAGAGTCGTTACTTATTTTTTGACTTGGCTATGAACTTTTCTAACCCTTCAGCATCAAAACGTTTACCCACTTGGTGACAAAAAGACATATACTCATGGGGACTGAGCAACTATATGTTGAAATTGTTTTAGCAACTTCTTTTTGCTGAGTTTTAAAGAGAAAGTTAATTACAGACACGACAGATCTTCCTTCAGTGCTTCAGCAAGTGGCCCTAAAAGGTAGAAACAGTCTCCTATGCAAACATCTTCCCAGTGGATCAATCTTACTTTTCAATGGGCTGCAAGTATTTGCTGAAGTCCCATTTGTGGAGTTCAATGATCTCATCTGTCCTGAGCCCCTCCCTCTGTGTTATGGACAATCTAGTGAGAACAGGGAACAAGTGCTTAGAAAGAGAAGCAGAAATCCACAATCAGTTCTAAGTTCTTTGAAAACAAATCCTGGTAGACAATTCCAGTTTTGCTTCTGAGAGAACTACTAATAAATGAACCAATACACCTTCTTGAATAGAGCAGTTGGAGGAGGGCAAACTTCCAGCTTTCCAAGTCCACAGAAGACAGTAGGTCCTGGGAAGGTGGGGTGACACATGGATGAATCCAGGGTGTCTAAGCTTGTACACCCTAGGTTCAAGACCTTACCAGGTTGCTTTCCAGCTGCTACAGATTAGAGGTTGAATGGCCCTCAGTGACTCAGGCTAAGAGATGTGGGCCCCAGGAGGGCGCTGTTGGGAGAAATCCTGCCCTGGAGGAAGGTGAGAAGGCTGCAGGTAGGGGAGAGCTACCTTGCAGGAGGTGGAGGAACCCTGATCTCTCTCTCTCTTTCCTCTTCCTGCTCTTCCCTGCACTCGCCACTTTTGCCTTCACCACCTACTACTGGAGACCTAAAATCAATAGTTCTTCTCAGTCACAGACTGGAAGCTCTAAAACCAGAAGCCCAAATTAATCTTTCCTTTTGTAGTTATCTCAGGTATTACAGTGACAGAAAGCTGACTAGTATCCCAGCTTTTTTATCTTAAGTGTGCTATTTAACCTCCCCAAATCTCTGTTTACTTCTTAGTAATACGAAAGAACTAAAGCACAGACCTTTCCTATAGCCTCCCCAAGTAAGGGAGCACTCATCACTCAAAGACGCATGCTTCTTCGATTAACTATTACCACTTTGGCATTGAAACGAGGAGCAGAAACAAAACCAGTCAAATGGTGTCTTCGAGTCTGTTAAATGGGCCTCTAAGACGTGGCCAGTATTTTGTGTATCACTGCTGCTGACTGCCTGAAGGTGGCGCTCGTCAATGTCTAAATGAGCTTTTGCCCTGCGCTGGGTGCCAATCGCTTGGCGAATGGGAGCACGCAGGAGGAGGCCGGCCTCTGTGTGCGCTGCCCGCTGACCTCCAGAGGTGGCAGTGCTCCTGGGCTGCAGACGAGTGGTGGGCCTGCGCTGGCATTCCTACAGCCCGGCGCTCATCTGAGACAAGGAGGGAAGTGCTCTCCGTAGCTCTTTTAATAAAAGCATAGAAAGATGAACTGAGGAATGGCCTATTCATGTTGCAGTCTTGCTGTCTTTGTTGCGGTGCAGCAGCCCGTCTGGAAGAGGGAGCCCCAGCCCTCGGCCAGCCTGCTTCAGAACAATTGACAACAGGAACAGGAACGATACTTAGGGAACAGCGAAGCAGGGGTCCTTGAGGTTCTCTCTAACGTGGTATCACACAGACATGATGAATGCGCATGAAATAAGATCATTCATGCAGGAAAATTAACACTTTTCCTAACACATTTAAAGTGTTCCAAAAACATTGTGTATTTTGGGCTCATGTGAGGATGTGGTTACAAAAGAATCAACTGCATCTTAGTCCACAGGAAAATGTCCTCAAGTAGGAAAGCTGTCCCAAGGAGAACTTCATACAAGAGCAGTTCTTTAAGAAAGATGTGATTTGCTCAAAGGCTTGGATATCTGAAACCACGTATCTTTTAGAAGATAAGACACTCATTCACATTCCCTCTGGAAGCTTCCTGTGGTAGGTGGAGTGCCGACTCTCTCTCTCTCTCT
>NW_004524755.1:4497660-4511728 GCF_000260255.1 Octodon degus | reverse complement strand
GATAACGACATTCTCCTCCAAGCTTAAGTGAGAGTGTGGACAGTGCCATCCACAGACAGCCCCTGGCCTCAAGCGTGCTCTCACCGTAGGTCCATGTTAGGGGCACAGGGCAGCTCCTGCCTTCGCTTCTTGGCATCGACTCCCTGGGCACCTGGGGATGGCGCCACAAGCTTCTGTAGGAAACCACGCTCACACATTCTCAACGTGTATGGTTTAGATGGTACATGTGGAAATCGATTCTGAAGATCGACACGGGGCCCAGTAAAGATCTGTAAGTTCAAATTTGAGGAATGAGTTAGGGGTCGCAGCAAGGACAGCCTGGCGTGGAATAGTCTGTGTCTATCCTGACACCTGCTTGATGGCAGGCAATACCGAAGGAAGCAGAACCAAGAAAAAGAGCCCAAAATGCATCTCTGAAGCACCTGCTGCTGCTGCCACCTGAGCCCTGCGTGGCACAAGTTTCTGACTGCCCTTTGCTCTTCTATCTGTTGGTGATATTAGCCAATGTCAGCTTGATTTGTGTTGGATCCTTCACTTGCACATACAAGTTTCCTTATGGACACAACCACTGAACAGTGATGCAAAGAATGAGGTCCCTCTGGGTGAGGAGCTTGAGTCTCAGGAGAACAGGGGCACTGAAGTAAATTCCCAGTTACAGGAGCACAAAGGAAGGGATGCCTGTCAGCCCTGACCCAAGTCTTCCAATCTCCTCTTTCCTTTGTCAGGAAAAATGGATGCCATGTCTCAGACTGGCCTCTGTTGGGAGTCCCAAACTCAATCATATATGGGAGGGCAGGATGAGGCCTCATTGTCTAAAGCAGACGAGATACCTCAGTCAAGAGAAAAACATCCTACCTGGACATTGTGGACTATTGGTCACTAGGTAACCTTGTGTCTTGTAACTTTGCGAAGACATAAACAAATGCCCCTAGTGTTGTCCTGGGGCCTTTGCCTATCAGGCTTGGTCCACCACCTGACCTCACCTTTATTCAGAAATAAAGAATAAAAAATTCTTTATTTCTGAATCCTCTTACTATTTTCTCCTGGGGACTACTGAGAGACTAATAGATCCCTATAGGCTTCCACCAGAATAAACTTACATATCAAGGTACGTGCAGAGAAAATCAGCTAACACAAATTTGTCGTGATTTGGAACTAAAATGTCCTCACCAATAAAAGTTTGAATAGATTTTTATCTTCTGTGGAACTCTTTGTACCTTACAGGGCCAACTCATGAATTTTCTCCCTTACCAAGAAGTCTTGTAGGTTCCTGCCTCCCCCTTTCACTTGAGCAGCAGAATTAATCTCACTCTCGAAGGCCACTGCTCTTGCACTTCGCAACACCCTGTACCATGCTGCGTCCTGGAGGATGGGACAGGTCTGGATGACATATCATCTTCTTTGCATTCAGCACCAACTCAGAGTCTGAGTTGGAGTAGGTGCTTCCTTAGTAAATGCTCTCAAAAGAAAAAGAGTGAAATTCCAGATGACAAGATGGATAAATATGAATTTAGTGACAATGCAGTCAAATGAGCTTGTATTTGACTGAGATGTGATTCTCCACAGTGGCTGATTAATGACTGATCTTCACTCAGTGTGCTGGGAGGTCTCTGCTGATGCCTTGTGGTCCACTATTACAGTATCATCTAGCATGACAGGGCACAGGACACTGCCTCTACCACTATGCCGAACCTACATTTTTGTTTCTCTTAGTATTTTACCTTTGTCTCTGTCTAAATTACTTTCTTGTCACTGGAACCCAATGCCTGACAATGACAAATTAAAGAAGGAAGGGTTAGTCTATAGTTGCCTGGCTCCAAGGCAAGATGGCCTGGTAGAGGAAAAATAGCCCATGTCTAGGTAGACAGGAACAGAGGGGGATCAAGGGAGGAGGAGGGCATAGATTCTTCTAGGCCACGTCCCAGTCACCCACCTCCTCTGACCGGCATCCCCCCAACATCACATTTAGCTGTACACTCATCAGTGCATTAGTCTTTTGTGACCCAATCAGCACCCCAAAGCCCCTGCAATGAGCTCATGAGGCTTTGGGGAAACGTTTAGATATAGACCACAGCAGTCTCCCAGTATTTCTCCCTACTCTACTTTGCCATGCTCAGCCCCAAACTCACTGTGATCTCTCTTCCTTCCATATGGCTGTCTTGATTCTTTCTGTTCTCCATACCCATCCTTCCTTTTTCCTCCCATTCTGACCACCATTATGCTACCCTTTCCTGTCCTCAGTCCTAATCTTTGATCTTTACAGCTGACGCCTAGATGGTTTTCAGTGTGTTGAGTTTGCTGATGTATCCAAAGTGCCTAGAATATTTGTTGTTCAATAAATTGTTGCTTGAATACCATTGTCCTTGAGTCTCACTTCGCTCTTCCAATCCACCTTGCAAGTTAATCTTTATAAAATCATATTGTTGTTATCATGCTGCCTCACTCAGAGTGTTTTATGATCCTATTTATGTGCTAAATCCAAACTAATTAGTATAGGATGTATACTTCTAGGTTGGCATCAAGGGACTTTTTCCATGGTATTTTTTTGGTAGTGACTGTGTGACTTTGAATTCCTGTTCAACCTCTTTATTCATCATTCATCACAATGTCTTCCAGTCCCTTCTGGGACTGACTGGCATATTCTTGTTTCTATTTTTTATAATTTTATTTTATTTTTATTTGTTATTTTTTTTTGGCAGAACCGGGGATTGAACTCAGGTCCTTGTGCTTGCCAGGCAAGTGCTTATTGTACTGAGCTATCTCCTCAACCCCAATTTTTTATAATTTAAAAATGTTTTATTTATTTATTTATTTATTTATTTATTTGGTACAGGGTCTTACTACACAGCTCAGACTCATAGTGATCCTCCTGTCTCAACCCCCTCCCCAGTGCTGGAATTACAGGCATGTGCCACCACACCCAGTTTCAGTGGCCAGCATGGTGCACTTGGGGTTCCAGGGGCTAGCATGGCATGTGGTACCAGGGATCGAACCTGGGCCCTTGTACTTCCCAGGCAAGTGCTTAGACCACCAAGCTATTTCCCCAGCCAAGGTATATTCTCTTTTCATTTGACATCTGTCCATTCAGATAAGAAATAGTCATAGAAGATCAGAGGACAAATTTCAAAGGTTTCTTATGGTAAAAGATATCATGTACAATATACAAAACTTGTAAACAAATGACAAGCAAAAAAAATAAACATTAAAGGTAAAATAAGGCAATCTTAAAATCAAAGGACTTTGCAAATTGCTTTGCAAAATAAACAATATGTGAAACAAAGATTGTACAAATATTTAAGTAATAAATAATAAATGATCCCATCCGATCCAGCTATTACCCTTCTGGGTATCCTTCCAAAAGAACTAAAAACATCATACCATGGTGACCTAGGTACCAATATTTCTAGCAGTGCAATTGCTAATAAATACCTAAATCTTTGAAACAACTCAAATGCCCATCAATGGAGGCATGGATAAAAAAGATGTCTTTTTAGATATAATGGAGTATTATTCAGTCATAAAGAATGATAAACTGGTGGCTTTTTTATTCATTTTAATGAGAAAAGAAAGATAAAATAGCAATGAAACAGTTTCAAATCAGGTTAATAGGATGGTCACAATAATTCATATTTTGCATATTGTTGTGTTCATGGTAGTTATTCAGAGGACAAGATACAGACATAACATCTTGTCTAAACAGTATTAGTACAAACTTTTATTTTCAATGAACTAAGAGAAAGCAGTTGAATATCTATCCTAACTCATATACACGCACACAACAGAATGGTCTTTTATTTACACTTTTGTGAAGTTAGTGACACATGACACTAGGTTGCCTAACAACTGATCGCTAACCTTAACCAGACAGGAACCGGTGCTGTGACATCCTGTAACTCAGTGGTGTCCCAAATTTTCTGATCAAGGAGATTATGGGGCCATAGAAGAAAGTGATCGATGATGTATAGTGTATCTAAGAAGAGTCACCTAGAGAGAAAAAATTCTCTCAGGTTTTCACAGAGAGCAAATTGGTCAAGCAATGGCCATGACTCATCCAGATGGCTGACGCTGACAAAAGATCTATAAGGTGCTCTACATAGTTTCAGGGTAAATCCTGAGGGGATTTGACTGACCTTGTCAGAAACAAAAGTTACATCTTTAGTTATATAGGTCTTGCTTTATCTTGGTCCTCACTATCCAGCAGAAAAGCATAACCATGAGGTATAAAAAGTAATGCCATATCAATATGCTGAGCTGTAAAAGGTTCAAGTCAACAACTTCTGACAATTGCCAGTTCTGCTGATAACCCACTACTAGTACGGACTACTGGACTATATTGAGTTATTTTGCTGAATTCAAGAACCTACAGTCTTTAGACTGACTTCAAGTATGAAAAAGTTTTTTAAAGACTTCTCCAAATACTGCTTCTCTAACTGCAGTGGAACACCCATCTATGAAAAAGGAGGATATGTTGGGAGCCACAAAGCTAGGAAATCAATCAAATATATGTAGGTGGGACTTGGCCCAGTGCCTAAAGCAAACAGGCTAGCTCACTCCTGAGATGAAACTGGTGACTTCTCTCAGTAAATGGACGCAACTCAAGAACATACTCATAAGTGAAATAAATTAGACCCACATGTGTAAACATTGTATTATCTCATTAGTGTGAGAAACTGAATGAGTAAATAAGATCCAAAATTTACAATAAATATTGTGAATTGGTAAGAAGCTATTCAAAAGAAAAGACAAACTATGTTACTTTGTGTATTAATGTATTTTTTTTATTTTTCTATTTCCCCCTAGGAGAAAAGGAAGAAATGGAAAAATCAAAAAATACATTAATGAAGAAATGGAAAAATAAAAAAATACATTAATACACAAGATAGTTAAGATAGCTATATGGTAGTTTCTCTTATTTCATTTTGAAAAGGAAGGTTCCTGCTAGTATTCTTTGGACAAGATGTCATACCTGTATTTTATACTCTGAGAAACTTCTATAAAGACAACAACACACAATGATTTCATTATTGAACTCTCCTACTAAGCTATTTTGAAACTCTGTTTTTTGTTATTTTTATATTTTCTTTTTAAAAATAGTAGATAAAAGATGCCAAGACTGACCATTAGCAAAGCACATACATGAGAATTCCTCTGTCATGTCTCCCCATCAGGCTCAAAGGCACAGAGCTGGTCTTCTCATCAACCCTGACATTGTAAATTTCTGCTTTCCTGGAAAAATCCTATGTTAATGATGATTAAAATAAAAAGGGAACAAACTTTGATTTTTTTTAAGGAACTTATTTTATAGAAATAATGTAAAAATAAATGTGCTGTAAGAATGAGGTAGAAGAAATGAAAACATAAACTACCTGAAAATTTGTCACCACAAAATTAAAAACAAAGATGATGTTTACATTGTAAAGGTTAAAGTTGTAGTGAAAATACCACAAACATTTATGCAGGGAGTAAAACTCACGAGTTAGAGAAGGCTGTCTGGATAAAAAATGAGCTCTATAATTGCATTGTGTTTAAAATTCTTCTTGCAAAATAAATAATATGCCTAGTATGATACCATTTCAAACAAGGAAAAAATAATAGAATAAACAGAAGAAAAATATTAATACTATGGGATTACAGATGCTTACATGGGAGAAACAGGTCCAGCAATTGAAGGATGAGGGTGAAGAGAAAGAGTGTTAGTCTTGCTTTTGCAGAGTTTTGTACGTGTTCCATGTTATAGAAGGGTGGAACACTCTCGCAATGTGACAAATGCATCATCAATAATGTAAAGCGAGCGAGCGTCCTCATGGCCCCAGTCCTGCTTCAAGTTAATTTCTAATTTCTCTGAGTCTGCTGATAGGATCATTTTCTTAATAATTCACCATTTGGTTCCTTGCTATTCTTTTCTAATTGCTGTTTGAAGTATTGCATAAACAATGCATTCTCATTGAGTTGCTTACACTGATGTCAACTCCTTAAAGGTTTTTTGTGACAGGTGTCGAGCACGTTCGCGGGTGCTGCTCAAAGTGCTACAGGTTACTCGCTGGCTCACTCATTGAACACATCTCTCACTTTTTTTACTGGTTACACAGATGAATGTGTTTCACTTTTGGCAAGTTTGCACACACACAGCGTGCTTCATCTTACCCTGAGCAAATATTTTTTGGATTTCTAGTAACAATCAAGCTTACTGCTGGGTCCTAGGGAGCCGGCACCATCCTGGATCAGGTGTGATCTCTCATAAAGAGCTTGTCCCCAGGAGGCACTGAATAATGTCTTAAAAGCGTGAAAATTATGACAGGCAAATTACAGCGTGATTTGTGGCTATCTAACAAGGTGATCCTATGGATCAGTGGCCCACAATTCAGGAGACTGTAATATTGCTCTCTCACCTGTGTTTCTTTTCTTCTTTCTCTTTTTTTTTTAATATATTTACTACAGGGTCTCACTACACAGATCAGATGAGTAGTGATCCTCCTGTTTTCAGCATCCCAAGTGCTAGGATTACAGGCACGCACCACTACACCCAGGCTCAGTCGCCTCCTCAGCATGCCCCAGGGGATTGAGCCCTGGTTGCTGCATCTGCCTAAGCAGGCGCTTTAGCCCACTGAGCTATCTGGCTGGCCCCCCACCTCTGTTTCTATATTCCCAAAAGTAAGACCAGAATGGCCATAAGGGGGCTCAACAGTGGCTTTCCTGAGTGAAGGCTTCCCTTCACATAGTGACCAGGGACATTATGGCAGCGGTGGACACTGCGCACTGCGGCTTTGGACCTCCTCACCTGCTCAGAACTAAAATATTAGAGACTCAGCAAAAGTGACAGAGAGTTTCACATTAGCACAGTTGAGGCACAGTAAAACAATACTAACACACTATTATTGCCTTTCTTAAACATGAGGAGACCAAAATAATCTATACACATTAGTCAAAATTTGAGTTCCTTTTACTTTGGAAAAATAAACTGTCATCTCAGGCATGGTCCAATCTAGGTCAGCAAATCACACCACGGTGCTGGCTCTGCACCCCACGAGCACTTCCTTTCTATGCATCTGCTCTATGTCTGTGGCCTGGTGTTGGCTTTGTCCCACAGCCACTGGTGGACTGGCCAGCTTCACCCCCCAAGAGATTGACTTCACGCAAAGAGGTCCCAACCCAGCCTCAGACATCTTCTCTCCGAGTCTGTGCAGATTTCACCCACAGCACCGCCTGCCTCCTCCATCTCACAACTTCCCCTGGACATATGGGCCTCCTCTTTTTGGTTCTCCTGTCATTTGGTTACCCAGCATGTGATCTGATGAGGGAACAATGACTTCATTGCAGCCTTTATCTCTGAATGGCAACTTCTTTTCTGAATACTGGTTCGTCAGGCCAGATAGAACATTATCCGAAGATAATTCTGAAGAGTCTCAATCCTATAGCATCTTGTTATGCAATGGGTACTAGCAAGGCAATAACCTTTAGGGTTGAGGAATTCGTGAAGGCAAGGAGCAATAAAAATCACCTCTTCCCAAACTTTGGCATCTTCTGTGCATGAAAGCTTTCTTATTAAAGTATAACTAATTTTCCTTGGGTGATCTTATCTCACTTAAGGGATCTTGGCAGCCATACTCATCAGCTGAGCTTGTTAGGCTTTCCCCCTTGTAGTTAGGGAGTTACAAGGGCCGAAGTATTTCCATCAGGAATACTCACTCATACCTGTGCAGTCAAATGACATGCAGGGGCAATGTGCTTCAGCATCCTGCTCTTCAAAGGAGGAGCAGTGACCTCTGTATATGTCAGCAGAACTAAAAAATAATTTGGAAATTGTAAAGACTTATGCTCCCGCAGTTTGTTTAACAGTGATGAGTATTGTCAAATGGCCACAAGAGACCTCCAGTGATACTTCCAGAGTTTGCAAATCAAGCACAAGCACAACACGTAATATAAAAGCCTTCAATAATTTAGATGCTACTTCACTTGATTTCTGCATGTCAGATTTGTACTAAGTATATTTGCAATGCTTTTCTAAAAGAGCAGGGAATGCTATAAATTATAATTTTGAGAATTTTTTAAGACATTGCAGACCCCCATCTCAGATGTGACAAAACCAAGGAAGACCAGATATGAATTGGAATATCATGAGAGGAAGTGGGAAGCTAATAAAACCATTTTAATGGTTGCCAAGTTTCTATGAACAGAATTTCATAAATGTAAGAAGAGTAAGTGACAGGTGAGCTGTGCCTGACTCCTCTGTGTAAGGTCAACTCAAAATCCTACACAGGACAGAAATGGTAGCTAAAAGGAAATGTTTTTTACAAAATAATATACAGGCAATGGTCTCACTGCCCTTTGGGTTTTGGTGACCCGCAGTGCAGTCACATTACAGAGCTCCTGCTGCAGTGCATTCAAGGCTTTTGCCGGCTGACCGCATGCCTCACCGCCAGCCCCACCACTGTCGTGTCCATGTCACTAATAAGAAAAACTGTGAATTTGGTTTAATGCATCTGAAAGCTCACTTAGCCCCTACTCTGGTCCCTAAGGTTATACTGTCCTGATTCCCAGAACACCAGTCTGTACGGGAGAACGATGAAAGGAGGCAATAGTGGTGAAAAGAAATAGCGTTCTCAAGCTTTTGCGATGTTGGAGAATAGCAGCTGGCTCTGAAGTGGGACTAAAGATAAGAAGCGGCAGGACGGAGCAGAGGTGGGGCCCTTTCTTGGTGCTTTCCATTTCAGAAGCCTCCTTTGCAATCTGCGATCCTGTCTTTAGGGAAGTAGAAGAGAACAGGAAGTAATAGTGATGGAAGCAAATAAAAATTATAGTAACTCAGCTACAAAACTAAGCAAGTCTTAATTTTCAAAATAAGCACTTGACACCAGGTATGGTGGTATATGTTTGTAATCCCAGAACTCAGAGGCTGAGCTGGGAGTATCACTATGAGTTCGAGGTCAACCTGGGCTACATAGAGAGAATCTGTTTCAGAACAAACAAACAAACAAAACACCAGAATAAGCGTGTGAGCTGGGCAATATTCTTATCTCCACTTGTTGTGGTTTATACTTGAAATGTGTGCCCAGAGTCTAAGTCTCACATGAGCAGAGGTGGGCTTTTGGGTGGTGCCTGGGTCCTGGGGCTCTGCTATCGGGGGATTCATCTACCCCCCAGACTTGGGAGACAAAGCACCGTCAGGAGCTGGGGTGGGGTGGAGGTGCGGTCGCTGGGTTGCTGGAGCGCAGCTTTTCCCTGGCTCTTACACTCTGCTTCTGTGCCAGCTTCCCCCCAGCAGGCCCTTCCGCTGTGATGTCCCTGCCTTAGTTAGCGTCAGCCAGCCTTGGGCTGATAGCCTTAGAGTTCTGAGCCCAAATGAACCTCTCTTCATTAAAATGCGGGTGTCGAGTGCTGTGCCCCAGGAATAGAAAAGTGACTAATGTGCCATTTTAAATTTGGGGACATCCAGACTTACGGTGGTATAACCAGGTACATGGCAGAGTTCCAATCCACAGTGATGTGTGTCGCTCTCCGGTGAGCATGGCTTCTGCCAGCATGCGAGCGTCCACGACTGTGGTCCCTACTAGCAACTGGTACACAGCCAAGGAGCTACATGAGGCCACCGAGGATGTAATAGCACAGGCAACAAGATGCCCTTATTAAAATGAAGCAAACGATTCTTTTTCTCCTTACCATGCACCACCCCCTGTCTCATTTTCATCCATACTTTGACACCCTAGAGTTTTATTCTTTGCTTCTTGACCTGACTTTGAAATGTTTCCTTGGCATCTATACAAATGGAAAAACAAACAAACAGCAATCCCAAGCACCTACACGCCAGAATATCCAAATTAAGGAAGCCGGGAGAGCTAAATTATTAGTCTGTCTTTATGTATCAAATGCATATTAAAATTCATAATGAAACAGTCTAATGAATTAATGCAATTAAACAAAAAGAAAGTGCCTGCTTGCTTAAGCTCTCTGATGAAGTCACCCGGAAGGAACGGACAGCTCCACAGATGAAGTTAGAGTCACCCTGTGCTATGTTTATATGTTGACTTCACAGAACTCTTTTTCTAATGTCAATTAATAAGATTGAAAGATAATTCATGCTTGATGAGGATGATAAAAGGTGAGAATAATTATGTACCATGGCAGGACAGCATAATTTCAGGAATCAAATCCAAGTTCTAGCTGTAACTCAGCTAGTTATGTTCAGTAGTTATGTAATCCACAAGTTACTTTACCTCACTAATCCTGTTTTTGCAAAGTTAAAAATAACTGAGGTTGTACCAAATTATCTCCATGAGTTATCATGTAGGTAGTAAGATTTCCAACTTGAACCTGAGAGATCCAGACATTCCAGAGTATCTCTGGCCTTCTAGCCAGGGAAGTTACATGAAGTCCTTTGTGCTGGAGACTGGAAGGGTTTTTGGGAGGTAACCCAAGTTGTGTCAATTGCTGGGGTGTATAGTCATGGCAGGAAAATATGAGATAGAAACTAGAAGTCCTTCTTCTCACAGATAACTGATTTGGTGAGAAGTTACCCCTATACTCTCTTGGTAAATAGGAAAAGACCTCGTACACACTTCCTGTTTTCTAGAACTCACACATGTGCTCTGGCCCCCGATGTGTGTGGATTTCCATAACCCTCAGCGGAACGCTTAATTAACAGCTGTAGTCCAGGCAACCCTGCTGGTGGGCCCTTCTGGCTGGTTAGAAGGGCAACCAGCTGACTGGTTTGCACAGTGGAATGTAATGGAACCGAGTTCTCACTTGCTGCTGCGGCTTTGGGACGAGAACAGTGGTTCTCGGAAGCAGTGAAAATCTTACCTTGGGGAATGCACTCAGGGCTGCCTTTAGCTGGGCTAGGCTGAGGCAGGCTTGTGGGGGGAGCGGTGGCACTGTTGTACTTAACAGAAGAGAAGTGGCTGATGCTAGGAGGGTCCTTTGGCCACTGGAGAAGGGGCACAGTGACAGGAGCAGCCCTTTTTTGAAAACACGAGTGACACTTTTTAGGAACTGTGGGATACAGAGGATGTTTTGAAGTTATGCTCTCAGCTAAACTGCTGCTAAAGTAAGAGAAATTAGAACATTTGGTTTTACTGATTTAATGAAAAGTAATTACTGCGCACCCACTAAGCACAGCAAATCAGAGCCAGGAAATCTTCGAGGTCGTGGGAAAACTCACTTAGCAAGAAGAACAGGGTTGTCCCTGCTTTCAGGAAGCTTGCATTCCGAGCTCACAAGAGAATTCCACTGAGGAATGAGTTGGTGGACAGAGTGAGCTGTCTGGGACTCAGAGCAGAGGGTGCCAGCCGGTGCAGGCAGGCAGAGCCAAGCTGTGCAAATGGCCTGGAACTAAGACTTCAGCCGGGAAGAGGAAGACAAAAGGGGGAAAGGGAAAGGGAGATGGGAGGGGGAGAAAAAGGACAGGGGGAGAGGAGGGGGAAGATGGGAAGGAGGAGGATCTTTGGGAAGATCCAGAATAAAGATGAGCTAGGTAGAGAGGGTGGATGGGAAAAGCCACATTCTGAGACAGAACAGAGAGACCAGGTTGTGGGAGGCTCAATAGTCCTGGGCCTCCAATCCTATTGCAAGTGGGTTTCCTTTTTCCTGTAAAACTGCCACATCATGATTCTTTGCCACGTACCCCTTAATGATCACCTGAGTGCCTCTAACCTATAAGATTGTCTTGGTGCATCAGCGTCATCGGTGACGCTGACTTCCTCTTCCCCTGCCTTAAAAGCCGTGTCACTTCCCCTAATAAATGAGACTTGATCAGACTCTCCTGTCTTGTCTCCATTTCTTGTGTCTCCTGTCCTTTGTTCCCTCCTCCATTTCTCACTCCTCTCCCAGGTGACCTTTGTTGACTGACCTGCTGAACGGGACACCAGGTCACTTGCCCAGAGATGACTTCAAGGACAGGAGCAGTTTGCAATGCTGGGGGAGAAGGTGGGAGGAGCCAGGTAGAAATGGCCTTAGGAAACACACACACACACACACACACACACACACACACACACATCATTGAAAGGCAAAAGCTCCTAAACTAAAAAAGCTAGCAGAACCAAAAATAGGGAACAGGGGACACAGCATTCCCTTCGGGTCAGACTAATGAAGCACTGAGTTAATGATCGAAGAGGAGCTACGCATCCCTTTCAGTTTATTTCAGTGTCCCAGGGAGCTGCTGGGCTACAAGGTTGTACAGATGCCATGTTTTAGGCATTTTCCTACCTGGGTGTTGTCACCAATGTGGCCTGTGGATCATGTTTCTCATCCTAATAAAAACTTACAGAAACCAGTGGACGCAGTGGGGGGATGCTAGGCCCAGAGCCAGCAGGCCGGGGTCAAGTTGAAGCTGCCCTATTCCATCTCCTGCAAGGCCTGGGCCCTCCGCTTGGCTTCGTTGAGGTTGTGTTCTTGTGCTTAAGAAATTCCGGCCACACAAGGCAAATGGATGTTAAACTAGACAATGCACTTCAAATTTCCTTGGGATTTTAAAAAGTATTTTCCACATATTTCTTACTGCCTTTGACACCCATAAATTCTGATTGGTTTCGTGGCATTGTGCTTCTTGAATGACACCACTAGAGGTCAGAATTTCACGTAAAAACACAAATTGCTAAAAGAAACCACCAAGCTAGAAAAAAATAAAAAACAAGAAAGAACTTTTTTTTTTCCTAGCTAAGCAGCATAAAGTAATAAATTGAGGCATACAAAGAAAAATAGTGCCTATTTAAATGAACTGATTTTGATAATTGGAATAATGTCCCCAAAATTGCTACTCAATAGGGAGAAGGAAACATAGAATTTGTTAAGTATCTATTTATGACATTTAAATTTAAATTTATATTGATCATCTAAATTATAGTGATCCTCCTAAATGTATATTGATCATTGTATATCATTTTATTTAGTTTTTAAATGTATTTGGGTGTTACAGGGTCTTACTATGCAGCTTGGACTCATAATGATTCTTGTTTTCAGCCTCTCTAGTGCTGGAATTACAAATATGTGCCACTATGCACAGTCACTGTGGCTGGCTCAGCGCACCCTGGGGGCCGGGCTGGTGCAGCATGTGGTACCGGGAATCACACTGCGGTCCCTGCCCTTGCCTAAGCTCGCCTAAGCCGGCGATTTAGTCTGCTGAGCTATCTCGCCAGCCCACCATTTTATATTATTTTAAACACAGTCTCTGCTGGAGGTCCATTCTGACAATAAAGAAGATTAACCATAGATATAACAACACACTGAAGATTGAGTCAAGTTCAGCACATAATACTATAAAACTGAAGTCCGTATTTTGGATGAGAGATTCTATAACTGGAGAGTGTTATTGTCGCTCACTTGCAACTCTAAAATCTTTTTTAGTTTCTACTCTCTTCAATGAATTTAGAGTACATTCTTTTTACTGCAGAGTATCTAGGCATTTCTGAGCTCAGTGCTGCAGGGTTAAAGAACACAGTAATGAGACAATTATCCAGGAGGAAATAAAGACTGTGATTGAAAGAAAAAAATGGTGAATTAAAGGTATAATCCAGTCTTTTAAAATGTTTATTTAGTCATCATCATTTTTTCATTTTGTGGAGATTAGATTATAGATTAGATTGGATTATACAAATCTACCCTGTGGGCCAAGAGAGAGGCTGTAGCAGGACACATAAGTAGTGAGGTCCAGCACACTGTAGTTTATAAGGGAGGGAGGATAGCAGCACAATTTGTGATAGCCAAATCTTGGAAACAATCAAGATGTCCATCACCTGAGGAATGGATGAAAAAGATATGGTATTTTTATACAATGGAGTACTACTCAGCTATAAAGAATGATAAACTTGAAGCCTTTATATTTAAGTGGATACCACTTGAAGATATACTCATAAGTGAAATAAACCAGACACACATGTGTAAATATCATATAGTTTCCCTAGTATAAGAACTCAAAAGAAGAAATACAAATAGGTATACTACAACTAAAAGAAAAGCAAGAACTTGAGGACTAGACAATGAAGAGAGAACAGGGAGAAGAGCTAGAAAACATGACTGTGGCAAGTCATACAGTTATATGTAGAAGATGGGCAAGGCAATGATCCTGAGAATCTTC
>NW_004524755.1:4484791-4496465 GCF_000260255.1 Octodon degus | reverse complement strand
TTTTGTATCTGTGTATTCAAAATGGATAGGATAGATATATAGTTACATTCTCTTAATGAATAGAGGGATTTGTTGTAATAGTGTTTGTAAATAGGGTATCATGTCCGCATCTTGTACAGCAAATAACCACTAAGAAGAGAGTATGCAATGTATTAATTATTGGAACTGTCCTACCAATTTGATTTGAAACTGTCCCATTGCTATTTGTTTCTCAATAAAATTATGGAAAAAAATTTAAAAAATTTAAAAAAAAATCTACCAAACTTGGGGGGGGGCAAACAAACAAACAAAAAAACAAGTATTCTGGAAAAAAAAATCAACTGAAAACACACACACACACACACACACACACACACACACACATATATGTTGCATGACATGGCTTTTGCTGGATCTCTAACCCCAAATGCAGAGAGCAAGAAAGGCAGCAATCATACACTCAGTGGTGCTCCCTGTGTGTACGTGGGCACGCGCAGAGAGAAACAAGTCAACGGGTGGTTATCCCAGAGTTTGCCATCTAATCCTGGGCTTGATGGGTAGTCCTAAAACTGGTTCTTCATTTAAGCTTTAGGCCTCATCATCTCGCACAATAGGCAGGACTTCTGGAATCGCAGACCCTCTTTACTGAGAAGGGAATTTAGAATGTGTTTGATGCAAAGCCCCCAAGTTCCAATCAAGAATGAACAGGAATGACCCCTGAGTCTATGACAATACAGTTCTGGAACCCAGGGCTCGAGAGCAGCTCTCCCTTCCCCGATGCCCTCAGATCTTCCTCCTGCCAAGCCCTAGTTTGTAATCATCTCATACATCTACGTGGGCTCCAGAAGAGACTTAGGGAGATTTCTCCTATTTGAAATCATAACATGATTTCTAATGGGGAGGAAGGGTTCTGTGGTAGATGAAGAAATGAAGACTGGAAGATTCGTGGAGGAGCCAGATATGGTACCACAGCACTCTGGCAGGCTGCGGCAGAATGATTGCAAGTTCAAACCCACTCTGGCCAACTTACTGATTTAGGAGACTCTGTCTGTCCTGGGTGCAGTCCCTAGTATCATAAAACAAAAACAAAAAAGACTCCTGGTAGACACATGCTGATATACAATAAATATTAAACATAGATTGAAACTATAAAACAAAATAAGGTGATTTTATAGTTTTTAAAATGTACTCCTTTTCTCTGAAGCATTTAGGATTTTGATTTATACTTTTTAACCCCTCAAAAGCAAGCAGTGGAATCCCTTGCCCAAGTGCATGCTAAACATTTCTGCTTCATGCTCTGTACTCTGCCTGCTCCTCAGAATGTACACTTTCTCCATCTGCCCAGAAGAATCACGGTTGAGATCCACCTCAGGAACGACCTTCCCAGAAAATCTGCTCTGACCTCCACATCCTTCTTCGTGAATTCCCTGCTTCTCCATCATTCACAACACTAATAACATCTAAAGTACTTGTTGGGCCCAAAATATTGCTCAAAACATACTAAGTGCTCAGCGTAGGCTAGCTGCGTTGGCATGGATAGAAGTGTTGCACTGGAAAGCATTATATCTTGGATATTATTTTATTGACACTTTAGTGTTTCAAACATTTTCAGTGTGAAAGTTGCGATTTCTTTCACCGATCCCACTCGCACAGCTAAGGCAAACATCCATTTCTGGCATTGTCCCCAGCGCCACAGGGGCAGCACAGTTTCCTGCATTCCATGAAAATTCCAGTAATGTTTTAAGTAAATACTTTTGCAAGCAAAAACTTTCTTTCCTGAACACTTGCCCTCGCATTATTCATTTGTTCACCCCCAAAATCGTTTGGAGGCCTCGAGGTCTCGTTGTCTCTCCCTGCCTTCATTTCTTAATAGCAAAGGTTAAAACTTGGACTGTAATCTTAGGGGGGAATTATTCACTGAATAGGAAACATGCACTTTAAGCAATGCACATTTAAATAACTGACAAGCATCGGGCCGTGTATTTTTTCATTTTATTTGGAAGGATTTTCTTTTTTTGCTTAAAATTTTAAGCAGCTGCAATTCTTCAACCCCATAGCCTGCAGAAACAGCATGAATTACTAATGAGAGTGCACCAGTTTGCAGTGCAGTGACCACGTTCAGAGCAAAAGGGTAAGAGCTGAAACCAAGAAAACAGATTTTTTTTAATCAACCAGTTGCTTAAAGCACATTTGGACCTTGGACCTTGACTCCACTCGAAAAACTCTGCAGCATTCTATCCTTCAACTCAGGGCACTTGGCCTCCAAGACTCCACTTTCCAATGAAGAAATGTTCATTACCATCCTACCTCCTACCCTGAACAACAGTAATTCCCAGCTTCTCTTGGCACCCAGGAGCCAATAATTAAAAAGCAAAAGTTCAGTTAGGATTTAATGTTTACTTTCCTGACCTTTTGCCTGTCTAGCTTTCCCAGAATCAGTATGAGAATGGACAAAAGGAAAACACCCCAAGAATAGACACCGAGGGCCTTGAAGAGAGCTCCAGCGGGCTGCCATCTCAGGTGCACAACTTCCTCTGGGGCCTGGTGGGAGATGATGGAGTTCCCTACCCCAGTGACCTAGAAAGATGCCCACTCCCCTGGCTGGGCCTCCTCCTTTCTTCCCCTTACCTAAATTCCAGAGAAAGCTTTAAGTAGGAAATACACTGTTGATTTTCCCAAACCAAAGGGAAGCGGGAGAAAACTAGCCAGGGCAGAGGGGTGAAACCTTGACAGGTTAGGATGGGGCTGGAAGATGGGGAAGCAGATCAGACTTGTATAAAAATGTGGGCTTTCTTTCCTCACCTTTGGGTCCGGGAGAAATGGCGTGTGTGGCACAGACTTCCGCAGCAGGGCGACTGTCAATGTCCAGACCCAGACTCTGGATTTGCAGGAGAAAGAGCAGTAGGAGGATAAACTGGTTACTTCGAAGCAGGACTCCAGCGCCATTCATTTTTGCATCTCCTCAAAACAGGGGTCTCCCAGAAATGTCAGACCAAGAGCGTGAGTCTTTAAAGCGGGCTACAGCGAGAAAGAAAGGCAAAGATCTGCATGGAGCACACATTCCAGACAGGGTTACAAAGGCCGAAGGGAGCGCCCTCCCCAGTGTTTATTTTCTCCGTATCTCCAGTGACCCTACATTGTCCAGGCTGTTTATTTTCAAGTGACAACAGTTTATTGAAAATTATCTCTGAAGTAAACACTCGAGCGTGCGGGTCAGGACGGACATCCCTGAGAGCTGAGGCAAGAGGCACGCTTTTGGCTCAGTACGTGAGCCTTCGCGGCATTTCACCGCCCTCTTCCAGGGTCATGAAAGAGAGATTCACACCCACGATACCCACGCACTATGCATGGCTTTGGTGACATCCGTTGCGCGGTGTGGCAGTGGGCAGCCGTGCCCCTCAGGTCGTGGCCCTTCTTCACACGCTTCCACAATTACCTTGGAGTAAACCCTCAAAGAAGGACTAAGCCGGGTTCCTTGCTGGCAAAGCAATTTGGGAGAAAAGTGTTACAAGATCAAGATCTTCGCAGCCTTCACCTAGAAACTGCCCTTTGGGTATAGGGTCTCAAGGAAACACTCTGGAGATGGGACAGAATCTTCAAAAATACAACAGAAAGTGGGATTGCACAACACACTGCTGGCTGACAAATTATCATCAATAGAAATTTATAAGGGAGCATAATATGCTCATTTTATTAAAATAGTATTTTAGCAAGATTTTTTTTTTATAAAAATGGTGAAAAATCTTGTTGTAGTATTCTTCTTAAAAGCCAGAGTAGATATAAGTATGGACTATATAGATCTGATGTAGAGACATTGAGATCTCTCTCTCTCTCTCTCTCTCTCTCTCTCTCTCTCTCTCTCTCTTTCTCCCTACCTATCTGATAAACTAAGCTTAGTAACATCCTAGAAAATTTGCCTGAGGGTAATTTATCTTCTTTATTCACGAAAATACATGTTACCTAAGAGTTGGATGATAGGGATTTTTGACATACTTTCCTTGAATTTAGAAATGAAGGACCTTATAGGCCCTGATTAAGGACTAGTTCCTTAGAGATGTATTTACAAATAATTCAAGCCAAGAATTTTCAGTGTGTTACTTTCCAGCACTGCCATTAGAAAGGATCACACTCTGAGTGGCTTGATCAATAGAGATTTGCTCTGAGGTCCTGGGAGTCAGGACTTCACAATACAAGTTTTGGGACAGGAGAGGCACAATTCAGTGCTTGAAACAGACTTACGGTAAGCCCTAACTGCAGTCTTCATGAGCAATACAAGAAGAGTGAAGAAAGCGCTGGCACTGAGTGAAACTCTTTGTGTATGCTGAGTGCTGGTCTCAACTTAGGTTTACATTGTATAAACCTCTGAATGGTCCCAAGGAATAGATCAGGGCTCTCTGTTTTGTAGCCAAAAGCATTTGAGGCTCAGAAAAATGTTAAGCTATGTGTATAGTCATCCACTGAAGAAATAACAACAAACGAAGTATAAATTATTTCTTAAACTTCCTTTTCTTAAGATACTAGTTGGTTTCTGTCTAGGTAGCTATTCGCAAGCTTTGAGGCTGCATTAATTTTCCCACATGCTTAAAATGTACCAACTGGGTGCATTTGTCAGTTCAGCACTGACAAGAAAATGGTGACAATTAAAACAATGATTTTAGACGCCTCAGATTCCACGTCTGTCTTGTCTAGATGAACGCCACAGAGCAAATCACTCAAATTCAATTGCTGAGAGACATGTGAACTGCACTTGGACTTCAGATCTAATATTCTTTTTGAATTTTATGACTCTTTAAAAATTGATGCTCTTTCAAGTGTTTAGATTACTCTACATCCATTTCCCACCTTTGGTTTCCTTTCGTGCTCCCTAGCACTCACATTTATATACAGAAATTCCCTGTTAAGAACTTGGAGCAAGTAGCAACCCTTGGGTTGTCTCATTCCTTCTTTTTCAAATCTTGTTCATTAAATTAACAATCCATAGCAATATATTTCTATAGCAATTAATAGAACATTGCATTAGATTTAATTTTTTGCAGAGTATCTATCACATATTATATGTAACAATATTTAATCAACAAATGCACTACTGTTGAACATTTAAATATTTTATATAAATAACAATATAGTGAACATCTTTGAGGCTCAGTCTAGGTACCCATTCTTTTGACACTTAAGATCCACAAGTGTATATGGCCAGGTAACTCATTGAGGGCTAAGAATATCTGATAAAGAGAAAAAATTAAAAGCAACTTATATACTACATTCATGATGTTGTCACACTTAGCGCACTACTGGTCTTTAGAATTGATTTTTTAGTTCTTTCTTTTTTTAAGTTTTGTGTAATTCTTTCTTTCTTACTTCCTAACAGGGGGAGCTTATAGAGTGAATAGTCCAATGAGAGAGCTATACTTAGCAAAAAGGATTTTTGGAGATGCAATTGTTGCTTTGTTTTAGGTAGCATTTGCCAAGAAATGTGATCTTCAAAATTGCTATGAAGCTTCAATGTAGATGACTGGAACAATGCTATTTCTATGAAATAAAATGGGAAAAGAGTCAGTTTTGAGGGGAAAATAATGAGGCTGGTTGAGCTTCAGGGTCAAGGAACTCACAAGATGGAAATTATGAGCAGGAAGTTTGGAAAGCTGATCTTGCATCTAGGTGAACAAAATCTAGCATTGGAAGTCTCAGCTTGGGAGCCCCAGGATGGAGATTACAGATGAAAGCAGAAAACTGAAGGAGAAGCTCAAGAATATAAATGTTGAGAGAGTCCATATTTAAGGAGCAGAAGGATAAAGAAGGGTGGCAATATGCCAGCAAAGTGGCAAAATCTAGTAGAAGACAAACATTGGCTCCAGGAAAAGCCTAGAGCTGTAAAGTGAAGACAGAAGACAAACTTGGAGACCCAGAAGCCAGTAAGTTGTACATGGAAACTTATGAATGAATGCACCATCCCGAGCAATGATTTTGGAACAACAGAAGGATTGACAAAAGGACCTGCTACAAGCTGGGACAGTCATTATTGCAGAGTCATGTGACAACAAAATTACTAATAATAACACCTTTTATGGAATGGTTTTCATGTGCTAATGCGCATGGCACTGTGCTGCGATTTAATAGATATTGTATAATTTAATATTTATAATAGATTTTAAATTAAAACAAGTATCCATATCATACTTATAAAAAGGCCAAGAAACATTTTTAAGATCATGAATTCATAAAAGCAAGTCAAACATCTTTGCGTTGGGCCCAAGTCTCTCTCAGTCACTTGTCTCAACACCTGCAAACTGAGCAGCATCTCTTCTTCAGATTTCCCTTGGTGTAATAAATGTGTCGTTTTCTTTGGACAGTTTTAAATAGAATTTTAATAGGAATTCGGTTAAAATTGAATGACAGCTCAAGCAATGCAATGGACTTCAGGCTAATTCCCTAATACATTTGTCTATAAAGAGAAGAAAAATAACGTTTGGTGTTTTTACCTTTCTAATTGAATCATTTAAGGGGATAGTATGTACATTTGAAAATTATAAACCTAGCACCAACATCATCTTAAAAAGTTTATACCAGTTGATTTACATCGCAATAAATATGTGACGACACCAATTTTAGAATAGGAGAAGAGACTAAATAAATGGAAGAAAGTTGTCAAATTATGTTAAATATATTCTTGTTAGTGTGTTAAAAATATCTCATGCTGCCCAGAGAGATTTCTACTAGCCCTTGAAAAAGTTCACTTTCATTTATCCAAAAAATGAAACCATTGGGAATGTCAAGTCAACACTGCTTTTGTTTTAAAGCATAGTGAAACAGACAACAAGCCGAACAAGCTTACAATTGTCTTCAAATTGGAAAGGAGCTGAGGGTCAGTCTAAAAAGAGAAGAATTAATGGCCAGTTTATGAAATTGTCTCTCTTGTTCCATGTTTTCTTCACTGCTTTCAAGTTCCATTTTTCAGAGCACTGAAATTCCAGGCTTGGCTTTGTGCTTTCCCAAATATGATGCGCCTTTGCGGGGAACAGCTAGTGGTACGTCTCCCATGGTATTCTTCTGCTCTTTATTAGTGAGTTCAGTGATGGCGCCCACAAGCTGGGTCCACATCCTGAGCCCTTTAAGCCTATACATATGACCTTAGTGGATGTATCAGTCAGGGTTTCATTAGAGAAACAGATATAATACAAGATGTACAAATGTATAAAAAATTAGAAGATTAGCTCCTGATGGTCAGCGGCAGAGTCGGATGAGGAAGGATGCTGTCCATGGCCTGGAGCTCACTGCAGTGCTCCATGCAAGTCTGTGTCAGGAGGCCGATGGGTCTGTGAAAGAAGGCTGATGAGTCTACACCAGAAGACTGAAGGATCCAGGGCGGAGGCTAAAGAGTCTGCGCTGAAAGCCAGGAGTGAAGTCCAAGCTGAAGATGAAGACTGGAGCTCCTTTGTCCAAAGTTCCTTTTACATTCTTTAAGTGATGAGCCACCCTAAGGTGGGACCTCTGCACCCCAGAGTGTGGCCTTGCTGAGCCGATTTAGTTAAGCTTCTAAACTTCTCAAGTTGACACAGTCCATCAACTGCTACACTTAGAAAAAAGGGTTTTTGGAGATGCAATTAAACAGAAGTTTATTTATTTATTTATTTTTGTGGTACAGGAATTGAACTCAGGACCTTGAGCTTGCCAGGGTCTACAGAGCTATCTCCCCGGCCCCAACAAAGGTTGGTTTGTTTTGTTTTGTTTTGTTTCGTTTTGTTTTGTTTTGTTTTGTTTTAGATGAAATCCTTTTCAGCACATTCAAAATCCCTTAACAAGTGACCTTAGTAGAAACACTTACAGGAGAGAGACAGGGATGAGGAGAGAAAAGAGTGTAAGGACAGAAGCAAGAACTGGGGCCATACCAGCACAGGCCAAGCAGCAGCCTTACAACCACCATACAGTGTAGAAGGCAAGTAAAGATTTTCCCTATGAGCCTTCAGGGTGAGCTCAGCCCAGTGAACAGTTTTGTTTCTCATTTCTGTTCTTCAGAATTGTGAAATGACAAATTTCTGAGTTTTTAAACCACTAAGCTTTTAGTAATTTGTTACAGAACCCACAGTTCTTGTGACATCCATGGACTGTTATAGGAAGGAATGACACATCAACACATGTGCTCGGTGTCTGACAAACACCTAGAAACATCTGTCCCTGTGCATTGTAATTAGAAATCATTCAGCTCAGATGATACCTGGAGGGAAATAAACCTCCAGAGTGTGGTATGAACACACCCTACAGCAGAGGCCTTTCACTGGTAGACAGAACAGCAGCACAATCACGGCCTCCTCCAGAAAGGTTTTCCTGACAAGTTGCTGTCACTAGTGTCCAACTTGTTTTTTACTTTGTCCAGCCATGTAAGTGCTTATTGGATTAAAGTTCTCTCTTGTGGGTTCCCTTAATTTGATGCAGACTGTGAGAAATGAAAATTAGTAAAATGGCTTTTTAAAATGACCCATATTTAGAAGGCAGCATGTGAACACATGTAAGCACAGCTATTTTATTTTTTAGTATCATTTGTAAAAGCATATTTTTAAAAACTCAAATGGTTTCAGTAGATTTATGAGATAAAAAGAGAAGGACTCTGTTTCCCTCCTCACTCATTTTTACTCCTATAAGGAAACTATTTTAATAATTATAATGTTTTTCCATTTATCTTCTCTGTATTTTTAAATAACAAAAAACCCAGTGAGGATTTTTGTTTTTCCAATTCCAATGTTCTTTGATTTCTTAACATGCAAGACAGATTTTTCTCTTTCTTCTCCACATCTTCCTTCTATATACATTTTTATTTCTATATTTATAGTTCAATAATGCTACAGTTTTAATGTAACAATAGTATGGTTCTAACATTCAGTGTTTGTATTGTGATGGCCCTGTAATAAATACTCACAATTGAGTCATATATTAGATTGTCATTACAAATTTCTTCCTGTATTAATTTTGTTTTCTCTATGTTTCCTGAAGTTTAAGGATCCCCTCCCCCCACCTTTGGATAGCATTCTACATACCAGTCCCTTTATAGCAGCAAATTGTTCGAGACTTTTCATTTCTGTAGAAATGTAAAATGTTCAAGTAGTTTCTACTTCTTTCCTTAGAAATATTTCTTCTGGGATGCTCAAGCTGATGGGCTTCTTTTTGCCCATTTCTAGAGCCTTTTATAACGGCCTTTCTCTTGGTACCAATATTTTTTAAACTTTCTATCTGCTTTAGGTATAATATGCTCTCTAACCATTTTCTGAAAAAGAGCAAATTATAGATTAAATGATAAGACAATACATATCTGAAAAACTATTTAGCTCTACCTTTATGCTATGTGACATTTTAGCCTGGGTATAGAATCCCGGCATGAAAGCAATGTCCACTCAGAAGGATTAGGATATTGCTTAATTTTCTTCCAGTCCCAGTGCTGCTACAGAGAAATTTAATGTTATTCAAATTCTTTATTCTGTGTATAAATAGGTTGCTTACTCATGAAATGCATCACATGTTGTAAAACTTCAGTCATATGGACTTAGTCATGCCTTTTGAACTCACTTCATCAGGTTATTCGTAGGTCCTTTAAGCCTGACGATGACTGTCCAACTATCCATCAGTCTTATACATTTTCTTCCAAAGGTTCTTTTGGCAGGGGCACTGACATAGAGACCAGGGCCTTGGTAACACTAACCATGTGCTTTACTGCTAGGCTAAATCCCCAGCCCTTGCTCTAGTTTTTAATAATTTCCTCATCTCCTCCTACCTCTATCTGCTCTGTCTCTCTTTCAGGATCTTCTGTCATGAATATGATGGACTATTTAGAAGTATCTTCTAATTTCTAAAATATCTGTGCATGCGCATATTGTTGAATTTATTTGTATTGAATCATTAAAATTTGTTTACATATGCACAAGCTTTAGACTTATAAAGAATCAGTGTATTCTGTAAATATTTATTGAACACTTACTTCATGTCTGCCTTGCTAATTTTTTCTTCTGTATAACACATACATGTTTCAAAAATTTATTATCTTAGCACTTCATCAGTTACAGTTTTTCAGGGAGCCATCTGTTTCTTAAATTGTCCTTATTTAGTCTAAATTCCATTTATTTGTGATTCTAAGGCTTAATCTACATAGTTCTTACTACTGTCTTTATTTTTTTATGTTTTGTATTTTAGGAAAGGATCTACAGAGTATTCAGGGTCTCACTACTAGATCAGACTCATAGGTGATTCTCCTGTTTACAGCCTCCCAAGAGCTGGGATTACAGGCACACGCCACCACACCCAGTCTCAATAGCCATCTCAGCGCTCCCTGGGGGTAGGGCCAGCATGGCAGACCCAAAGATTGTACCCCCGGCCCCTGCATCTGCTTGTAGGCATTTTAATCCACTGAGCTGTTTGGCCAGCCCACTACTGTCTTTATTAAACTTACCTAATCCATTCATTGTTAGGAACCATGGAACTATTACTTGGATGGCCTGTATATGCAAATGAATTTAGTTGAATAAGGATTATAAATTCTGTATTGCAGACCATAGCCAAGTAGGTAGTGGAAACAAGGGAGGGAGGTTCTGGTATGTGCACAGAAAAGCAAGTACACTGAGGCAGGGTAGCTTTGAAAGCCAGATAGGGAAGACATATGGAAGGAGATCCTCACTGGAGTAAAATCCAGCATCAGGGGAGTTGAGGAAGGACAGCCAGACTGCTTCTGAGCCGCAGCACTCTTTATATCCCAGTTCTGGTCTGTACGCCCTCACGGGAGAGACGCTTCAGAGGCAGCCAGGCAGATGGACTAAGCTCCCACTCCTTCTAGGTGCCTCACTGGGAGGGGAACAGAGCACAAGAACTACTCAGAAGCCAGGCACCAGAGAAATCAAAAGCCAGCTTTCAGTGTGTGACCAGGCACTTGAGGAATTTGAAAACAAACACACTGCTCCAATTAAGAGGCCTGAATCTGAACACAGAGAAGAATGTGGCCCAGGGGCTGCATGTGTCTACGAGTGGTGGGATCATGGAGAGAGGAGGCCAGACTGACCTGAGTCAAGGGCTCCCCATTCCTTCCACAGCCACTAAGAGTCCTAGCTGTGGGGCATCCTGTGTGTTGTCCAGTGACCACCAGCAGGCACCCACATGGGAGCCCCCGCCATCTGCCACAGGCTCTGTAGAAGGCAGCAAGCCCTGAAACTCCACCAAGTTTATGCTTTAGAGATTAACACTGAGGAGAGGGCGACCAGCCACAAACTCAACAGAAGGCTTGCAGGGGGAAATATACAGAGGTGGCCGTGGAATGTGCCATGTCAGGAAGGGAATGGGACTGAGAGGGCCCCAGCAGGACCCGGCAGTGAGCCGTGTGCTGGCGAATTACTATGCACCCTGCTTTTCCACAGTGAGCTGAGATGGTCAGATGATGGGACAGAGACAAAAGCATACAGCTGGCCAATCCCAGAGCATAGAGCAGCACAGACAGCTACCTGGATTGACAATTTGTTTTGCTCACAGTTAAGCAACTGAGCAAAACTTGGAGAGAGGACCAGCTCAGACACTTGCAACTGAACTCAGAGAAAAAAAGCAATGTGAATGGGACTGTGAGAACAGGGTTTATGTTTTTGCAACATTTTTTGATTTGTTTGTCTTCTTCTTCTTCTTCTTCTTCTTCTTCTTCTTCTTCTTCTTCTTCTTCTTCTTCTTCTTCTTC
>NW_004524755.1:4438047-4484586 GCF_000260255.1 Octodon degus | reverse complement strand
CTCCTTTTCCTTCTCCTTCTCCTGCTGCTGCTTCTTTCTCTTCTCTTTACTTCTTGTACTTTCCCTCTCTTTCTGTCAAGCATGTATATATGGGAGGGGTCTGTGTATGTGCAAAAGAGAATAAAAATTAACCAGTGCTTTAGTATAAATAGAGTCTTTCATGGAGAAGTCAGAATAACTCTCACCAAAATTCTCTCTAGAGTTTTCAAGCACACACTACCTATTAAGATGTTAACAGGTTCCAATATTTTCACAGCTGCACTCAGTCACCAGCTATACTTTTCTCCCCTGAATTCTTTCTCTTTTCCCCACAAGTACTCTCTTAAGCCCTGCAACACTGTAAAATAATCTTAAGTTATAAAAATAAAGGCTATTAAAGTTATAAAAATAATCCAACAGAATCGATCTCCTCTGTGCTTCCCACCTGCTGATATTTCTCTTCTCTCCTTCTCTTTTTACTAACTTACCCCTTTGGTTTTTTTCTTCCTTCTTTTACTCCACATCCCAGCCTATGGGTAGCAGAATGGTACAGTGTATAAGGGACATTGATAAAAGGGTGAACTTATTAAAGCAAATTTTTGATGCTCATGTTTGACCTGTGATTGGCTCTATTGATATAACCAGTAGAGAGCCTATAATCAGGTCCGCCGGGTAGGCCAAAGACTTAGATAAATGCTGCAATATGAACAAAGACAAAATTACAGCCCTGGAAGCAGACATCAACTACAGAGAGCTCCATACTAGCAACAAAATATCTCCACTCTGATCCTCAACCATCAGGACACACACACACGGAATGGAAACAGAGGAAAATGAGGCAGCAAAATGCCTAAAAGCACGACCAACTCCCCCACGCTGATCCAAGAGGCTTCAGTGTGGTGGAAACAAAAAGTCAAATGGCAGACTGACACAAAATGAAAAAAAGAAGAGACAAAAATCGATCAGTAATGTTCTTGGTGAGCTCAATGGAAATACAAATAAACATGAATTTAAACCACGAGTTCAGAGAGTTTAAAGAGAATACAAATCAAAAGCTAGCTGAGCAGGAATTAAAAGCCCATGAAAAGTTCCCAAACAAATCTAGGAGACAAAATTTCTGTTGGAACTATACGCAGGGCTAAGGATATGGCTCAGTGACCTAAGTGCCTGCCTAGCAAGCGCAAGGTTCCAAGTTTGATCACAGGTGCCAGATAATTGAGAAAAAAAAAAAGAGAGAAACTATGGCTAGCAGGAGTAACCAGTATGAGAAGACCATGTCAGAATGAGAAGACAAGGTTGGTGAAGGTGACTGTATAATTAGTTACCCTAAAAACAATAAAAGATCTTTGTAAATGAATACAATACTTTTAGAGGATACATAGAAGATTAAGTCAAGATTACCTGAAGTTATAGAAAACTCAGAAGATGCCACAAAAGGCGTAAAAATCTTTAGAGAAATCATATGGGGGAACTTTCCAAGTATGGACAAAGAATTCAGCATACAAATGAGTGACACATATGGAATGCAAAGTAGTCACGACCAGAAAATGACTTCTCCGCAACACATCACATTCAGACCTCTACAAGTCTGGCACTGGGACAGAATCTTAAGAACTGTAAGAGAAAAAGAAATAAGTCATTTGTGAACCCATCAGAATTACACCAGACTTCTATTGGGAGAAGTTGGAGTTTGGTGTTTCAAGCCAAAAGAAAACAGCTGTAGGGCCGGGGAGATAGCTCAGTAGAATAAGTGCTTGCCTGGCAAGTGCAAGGTCCTAAGTTCAATCCCTGGTACAGAAGTCGAAGAAGAAGAAGAAGAAGAAGAAGAAGAAGAAGAAGAAGAAGAAGAAGAAGAAGAAGAAGAAGAAGACAGCTTTCAATTAACATATCCTGAAAACTACCTTCCAAAATTGATGACAAAAATAAGATCTTCCAGTGACAAAGATCATCTTAAGAAGTGCATGATCATTAAGCCAGAATTTCAAAGCATTTCTTAAGAGTAGCTCTAAAGGGAGATACTGGACAATGACACCAAGCAGGATGAGCAATTAAGAAGAATAAAGAAACCAGGAATGGGCAACAGAAAAATAATGCATGATTGGAGTAAATTTATATCTTTCTATGACAACTCAATGTAAATGATATTAATATCTCAATCCAAAGACACCAATTGGCAAATTGGATCAGAAATACAAAACCTTTACTGTATACAAGAGACATATCTAGTCTAAAAAGGAATTCAAAGACTAAAAAGAAAAGGATTCAAAACAATATCCTGTGCTGTGGGAGAAGCTATTCCTCACAGCGGGGAAGCTATTCCCCAAAAGGAAGTCGGACTGGCTATTCTGTTTTCAGAAAGAGTGGACTTCCAGCCAAAGCTAATTAGAAGAGACAAAGAAAGTTGCTACTTACTGGTTAAAAGAATAGCTTAACTGGAAGAGATAACTGTTGTAGACATGTATGCCTGAATACTGGCTCATCCTGCTTCACAAAGCAAACAGTATCAGACAAAAAAATCAGATAAACACGAACACAGTCATATTAGGGAAGCTTAATACTTCAATATCACAAATTGACAGATCAACTAGAGAAAAAATAATAAGGAAATATCAGAGTGGAAAGACTCGTTTGAGCAGATGGACTTCATAGATAACTACAAACTCCACCCAACAATAGAATACACGCGTTTCACAGCAGCACATTAAAATTTCTCCAAAACTGACCACATACTTGGCCATAAACCATGTTTAAATAAGCAGAAAAGAAATTATCCTATGCTTATTATTGGATCATAGTGCAACACAACTAGAAATCAATGGCAAAGAAACCACAGAGATTACGTGGTCATGGGGATTAAACAGTATATTTCTGAATAATAAATCAGTCACTGAACAAATCGAGGAAGAAATTAAACCATTTGTAGAATGGTTTAATTTCTTCCTCGTACAGTGATAATATCAGTACAGCACAAGAATTTATGTGACACAATGTAAGCAAATCTAAGAGGGAATTTTATTGCCTGAATTCCCATATTACAGTAATCCCAAATAAATAACCTAACATTTTCCCTTGAGTTCCTAGAAAGTCAAGAAATGTCCAAATCTAAATTAGTACAAAGAACGGAAGTTAATGAAATTTGTACAAAGAAAAGTATACATGAAACGAGGAATCAAAGACTTCATTCTTTGAAAGAATAAATAAAATAGAGAAACCCTGGCTGGTCTGGCGAGATAGCTCAGAGGACTAAAGCGCCTGCTTAGGAACGCTTAGACAAGCTCAGGGACAATGGTTTGATCCCCAGCACCACATGTTATGCTAGCTCCACCCCCAGGGTGGACTGAGCCAGCCAGAGTCTGGGAATAGTGGAGCATGCCTATAATCCCAGTGTTGGGGAGGCTGAAAACAGGAGAATGACCACATGTCAGAGCTACGAAGTGAGACCCTGCAACAACCAAATACATTAAAAAAAAAAAAGAAAGAAAAGAAAAAGAAAAACTCTGGCCAAATTTATGAAAGGAAGGAAAGAAAAGACCCATACCAATATAGCTAGAAATTAAAAAGGCAAAATCACAAGAAACATTACCAAAATCCATGTGATTATTGGTAACTACTTCAAAAACCTGGATTCCAAAAAATTGGAGATTCTCCAAGAAATGGATAGCCTCAGAAAAATACAAATTATCAAAACTACCCCTGAACAGTCCAATGAAAGGTAATAAAATTGAGGCATTAACAAAAGAATTCTACCAACTCAGAAAAGTCCAAGATTTGAAGTACTAACAGATGAATTGCACAAGAATACCAAGAAGGTCTAACGCCTATACTCTTCAAGCTCTTGAATAAAATAGATAGTAAAGAAATAATGGCAAATTCATTCCCAGAGGCTAACAGTACCCTGATTTCAAATCCAGACAGGGACCCAACCAAAAAAGAGAGCTATAGCCCAATCTCTTTCATCAATTTAGGTTAAAAAATCCTCAACCATGGTCAGCCAAATAGTTCAGCAGATTAAAGCACCTACAAGCAGGCACAGGGGCCAGGGATTCAATCCTGGGCCTGCAGTGCTGGCCCTACCCCTGGGGCAAGCTGAGACAGCAATTGAGACTGAGCATGGTGGTGCACACCTGTAATCCCAGCTCTTGGGAGGCTGTAAATAGGTGGATCACTACGAGTCCATTCTAGTAGTGAGACTCTGCACACCCTGTAGGCCTTTCCCCAAAATAAAATAAAATAAAATAAAATAAAATAAAATAAAATAAAATAAAATAAAAAATTCTCGAGCAAGTACTGGCAAACAGAATGCAACAAATCATTGAGAAGCTTATACACATCCTGACCAAATAAGCCTCAACCCAGAGTTATAAAGATGGTTCTACACACGCAAACCAAACACTGTGATGTAGAACATAAGCAAATTAAGGAGAAAAGTCACACCATTATCTCAACATGTGCAGAAAGAACCTTTGACAAAATCCAGCCTGCACTGATGAAAAATCATTGAGGAAAACTGGTATAAAATGACCTTATCTTAATCTGGTAAAAGCCACTTATAACAAACCTCCTGCCACCACAGTAAATAAAAAATCGGAAGACTTTTGCTCTAAAATGAACAAAACAGAGATGTTCATGAACTCCTCTTCAAGACAGTACTTAAAACTTTACCTGGAACAATTAGGCAAGAGTATGGAATAAAGGGTTTATGCACCGGGAAGGAAAAAGCCAAACTAACCTTACATGCAGGTGACATGGTGACCCTTTACAGGAAAGAACTGAAAAGTTCCACTGAAAGACTCTGAGAGCTAATAAATAAATTATTCAATGTAACAGACAAAGTGAACACAAAAAATTATCTGTGTTCCAATTCACTGAAAATAAACCCACTGAGAGAAAATTTGAGAAAACAATACCATTCACAATAGCTTCAAGAAAAGTTAAATACTTAGTAATTAACCAAGAAAGTTCAAGTCTTCTATATCAAAAATATAATACTCTGCAAAAGAAAATCAAAGTAGACATCAAAAAGAACATTGTCAAAGTGGGCATACTTCTAAAACTGACCCACAGATTTAATGTAATCCCAACCAAAATACCAGCATGATTTCTCACACAACTAGAAAGAAACATCCTAAGATTTACATGTGACTAGAAGAGATCCAGAACAGCAAAGGTAATTCTGAGAAACAGGAGAAAAGGAGGAGGCATCAAAACCCCAATTTTTAAACTATGTTACAAAGCCACAGAGGTAATAAAAAAAGGTGCATGGTACTGGTACAAGGTGTACAGGAGGCTCAGTGGAACACGGAACAGGCCGCAACACCAACTCGAAACACAAAAATCATCTATCTAATCTTTGACAAAGAGGTCAAAACATACACTGGAGGAAAGGCAACCTCTTTCACAAATGGTGCTGGGAGACCCGCTGTATGCATGCACAAGATTGAATCTAGACAACTATTTCTCACCATGTACTAAACATGAAATAAAAATGGGTCAAAGGTCTGGATATTAAAATGGAATCATTCTGTTGGAAGAAAACATAGGTGAAATTCTTGAAGGACTCAGTACAAGTAAAAGCTTTATGAGCAGAACCTCAACAACACAAGACATAACACCAAAAAGCAGCAAATCAGATGATAAAATGAAGTCTTCTTCATAGCAGAGGGAACAGCAGAGCGACGAGACAGCATACAGACTGGGTAAAAACTTGTAAGCTACTATCCAGACAGGGAACTACTGTCTATGGTATATAAGTAAATCAGAAGTAATTAAACCCCCTCCCCAAATACAAGGTGTACCCAAAGAATAAGAACTGAAATGTATAGACACTTCTTGGAAGAGGAAGATACACAAGGGAAAGGAAAGCAAATGGAGTTCAGACGTGTGTGGCTCTGTCTCCCCACGATGAGTGGAATGATTTCATGCAGCAAATGCACACAAAGAAACATTTTTTACAAAACACTGTCCCAGAGCATAAACAAATGTGTGTCTAAAATGTGGCGCATCAGTGTCCATTCCCTCAAACTAGATATTGCATATATTGTATTTGCTAGTTGTAACGAAAATAGTCATACTAATATGTATTTAATGTTACTATATATTTACAGTGCTACCTGATTCTAAGCTAACTACTTTGTTATGTCATTTGATTTTTATATTACCCTCTGAAAAAAATATCCCATTGCAGAGATAATGTTGTATGTTTAATATTAATGTTCTGTATTTACTCTTTGCAATAGTTTACCCTAAGAAAATCATTACAGTTATATAAAATGCAAATAAAAATGTTCCTTGGGTCATTGTTTAAATGTAAGAAAAGCTGGAAGTCACATTTCTCTTTCACTAAAATAAATCTGACCATTAACATTTAATAATAATAATAATACAAAAAAGCTGTGCCATAGAGAAATAAAGGCCACGACTTCCTCAATTTCTGGAGATGCCCTCTTTGTCGTTATGTGCATTTGTCTTCCATTTGAAGAATCCTCTGAGTGACCCAGAAGTCTCACTGCTACACATTGAGTTAAGGAGGGCATTTACACATCTGAAGCATCCTTTTTATCTTATCTGCATCATCTGGGGCTCACCACCCCCTCAGCTACAGCTGGTCATGGCTCCAAGCCTAGCATCTCTATCATTCATATGTTCCATGGGATGCAATCTCAGCCTTGTGCTCCATATGCCAGGTGGAGCCTTCCAGCTTCAGGAAAGGGTATGGAAATGCGGAGAAGCAACGGCCTGCTCTAAGATCTTCCCAACCTTCTCATTTAAGCACATTTTGTCACTATGCACACTACACAGCTTTTACCACCTCTGGTTCCTGAGACCTCTGCCTCCCAGTGATGGTGTGTAGCTGGTGTGTTCCCAGGACAGACACCTCTCCTACTTCTCTGGTCTGTTTACACAGTCAACACTTGTCTAGGCATTTGCTAGATTCCAACATAATAATAGTGTCACTTTCCTGTTGTTTGTTCCCTTCTTTTTGTCAGTTTGAATTTTTAAAATCCTATTCTTGCTATGGTGGTTGCATTCTGCAGAGAACAAACATTGGATTCTATCTGCCAGATGGACCCAGATGTCCCCAAAATTACTTTATAATATAATTTAAAGCATTTCTGTGGAAATGTGTGCTGAGATGAGGCTCAGTTGCATACTCTTCCCCTTGGAAATCAGTCATGGAAAAGAAGTTACAGGGATGGCTACGCAAAGAGGGAGGTGGAGTATCTTTTTCACAAACATCCATAAAACTAGACCACATTATAATACATAAGCATTCCAGCCCTCTGCACATTGACCACGTGGGCAAGTTTATCTGCATGCAGTTTTGGAAAGTGTCCCCACTTATCTATACTTTTGCTAGATTCCAAAATAATAATAGTGTCTCTTTCCTGTTGTTTATTTTATTCTTTTTGTCAAGTTAGATTTTTAAAATAAAAAGATAAATTAAAATATAAATTACTTTTATACAGAGTAAAGCCTCAAACCCTGTCACTGCGCTTTTCTCAGCTACCGAGGGCAACACTTTGGTGAGGCAGAAGAACAGTGAACAAATCCAGCAACTTCCGTGTCAGGGAAGAGAGTCAATAGGGAGTGGGCTCTAACCTCACCCTGCAACTACATTACCAACTCGCAAGTTCAGAAGTTCATCGGCAGTAGAAAATGCCCCCTACCATACTTCAGATTTTAGGTAATTGATTCAGCTACAGTTGCTGTTACTTTTGCTTTTTAGAAAGGGCTGGTCACTGTGATGAAAATTGTTTAAATCAGTACTAGCCAGACGGCTCAGTAGACTAAAGCACCTGTGCGGTTTGATCCCCAGAATGCCATGCCAGCCCCACCCCCAGGGCATGCTGAAACACTGACTAAGACCGGGCATGGTGTAATCCTAGAGCTTGGGAGGCTGAAAACAGGAGGATCCCTACGAGTCCGATCTGTGTTGCAAGACCTTGTAGATCTGGTACTAAACACATTTTTAAAAAAAGAAAATTATATAAACCAATTTTTAATGGACAGGCCATTGCAACCTCTGCACTTTCCATTTGTTTATCTCATATGAGCCCTAGCCCCTGGAGATCAGGGCCTGGTGTTCTGGGAGTGATCCCAGTCAGTGCCCATGCTGTGACAAGTCTGCGTCTGAATCCTGGGTGTCGCTTCAGTGCTTGAATCGCTGCGTATCCTCACAGCAACAGTTCACCGATAGCTAGCACCGCTACCAGAGCAGTTCAGGAGGGGAAAGGATAGTTTTTCAACAAATGGTACTGGAAAAATTATTCATATGCAAGGAAATAAACCTGAAGCTGTATCTGAGCTATGCACAAAAACATACTTGAAATGGATAAATGCAAGATATAAAACTATAGAACTTACAGAGGAAAACGTAAGAAAACTGTCTCAGGCAAAAGCTTCTTGAATATTGCAGTAAAAATAAAATTCATAAAAATGTATAAATTATACTACTTTGAAGTGAAAAATACTGCCACCGGGGTGCACTGAGATGGCAATTGAGACGAGGCAGGGTGGCATACGCCTATAATCCCAGCACTCGGGAGTCTGTAAACAGGCAGTTCACTATGAGCCTGATCTAGTAGTGAGACCCTGAACACCCTGTAGACCCTTCCCTAAAATAAAAAAAACCCCAATAACAACAACAACAAAAACTGAACATAAGTATGACTTAACAATTCAATCCCTGCACATCAGTTTAAGAGCAAGTAAAATACATGTCCACAAAAATATTTGTGTACGAATGCTCAGAATAACATTATTCATCACAGATAAAAATCTGAAAAACCATCCATTGTGCTGTAAGTGGATCAATAAAAGTTAGTCTATAAAATGGAATATTATTTAAGAGCTAGATAAAACAATTACTAAGAAATGTCACAACGTGGATGTCATCTCTTAAAGCATATGAAGTAATACTAAGATACAAGTGATTACACTGTGGGTGATTTCCTTTATGTATAATTTCTGTAGAAGTTTTAAACATTGAAAGCAGGTGCGCACTAGACTGAGCTGAGGGTGGGGACATGAGGTGACTCACAAGGGCATGCAGTGGGACTTTCAGAGGTGACAGCTGTGTTATAAAACTGGATTACAGAGCTAGAGATACAGCTCAGTGGCAGGAGCAACTGCATGGCAGGCGCAAGGTCCCAAGTTTGATCCCCAGTTCTGAAGACAAACAAACAAACAAACACACAACCAGATTACAGTGGCAATTACACAACTACATAAATGTACTCTAACTTTTTACTTACAAGCAGTTGATTTAAAGATACATAATTTGTGTCTCCCTAAAGCTGTAAGAAATACTATCATGAGAACTCTTGGAATATAGTTTTCTTATAATTTTTGAGTAGTTTTTCTTAGCCTGGAAATAGTTGATCAAATGAATAGGTTTTTTCTCCATTATGGAAGCATGAACTTCAAAAGTTGCAATCCTGTTTCCAGTTCTGTATGCCCCAAATTAGTGCGCCTGAAAATGTCAATAGGCAAGGTTCTATAGTCAAAGCAACTGACATGAAAAATACAGATAGCAGAAAAACATTAATACAGACACTCAACTAAGTTTTATGATGTGAATATATCTAATTATACAATTAATTGCAAAATTAATTACATTATAGAACACAGGCATCTCTAACTTGTTGTACTTACGAGGAATCAATACCCTCCTCTAGCCCAAATGGAGTTGGAGGCAAGTTATTGATTTTTGCTATTGTTGTTTGGTGATTAATTACATAGCAGTGCCTTGAATAACACTAGACAAATAAAATAGATAATTATGTGGACACATAGTGAAAAGAGCCCAAGCTTGACAGGTATGTGTGAGGACCGAACATTCATTCTGCATCTACATATTATTTGTCATAGAGTGCAGTAACTTGTGGAGTTAGGACACTGAACAGAGAGTCTGTTTCCTAAGATATTTATTTCCATCTTCCTGAGGGGACAGAGAAGTACAAAAATATTTGTCACTAATGTAGGGTATATTGTAAGCAAACACCAAGATATAGGTGTTTTGGGGACACGGAAAGACTTGATAGGTTAGCAAAATTTTCTTTTCATGAGATAATTTCTAAGCAGGAAATCATTTTAGAAAACCTGCTGGAATGGCTCAAGTAGGTTAGGGAGAAATAAAGAGAAGAACTTCTGCATAGACAAAATAATATATGTAAGGCCTTGTGCCATGGTGTGTGTCTAGGTGTCCCCCCTCCAAAGCCTCATGCAGTCGTAGGGCAGCTTCTAGAGTTTGTGTTTAACTCATGATCGGTGGGGGGATGATGGGTGTAGTGCTCCACCTGCCCTGGCCGGAGAGCCTGAACACAGCATGAGGGAGCAGGAGAGCCTTGCTAGCTACCACAGCGGATGCGCCTCTCTGTGCACTTAGCTGTTTTCTGTCCTCTTCCATGTGCCCCTCTGCCTTGGAGCCAGTTGAGTATGGACTGAAACCACTAACTGTGAGCTAAGTAAACCTTTCCTTCCTTAATTTTGGGTGTCAGGTGTTTTGTCCCAGGAATTAGAGAAAAGTAACCAAGACATCTTGGCTGAGGAGAGAGTTGTATGTGGCAGCCAAAACAGTTTAGAGGCTGGGATCTGGAACTAGTAGGGAAGACGAGGCCCAGAGTGCAGCAGAGATAAGAGCCTGAAGGCCCTACACACACTCAGCAGTTGGGAAAATATCCTACAGGCAGTGGGAGCCCAGAGAGCAAAAGGATGTGGATGTCACTGTTAGGGGCACAAAGCAGACTATGAGAGGAGGGTCAGAGCGGAGCTTCTGCGCCTTCACACAGGAGAAAACCAGGACGATGCCTTGAGGGCTGCAAGGAACAGGATGTTGTGATGGTTGGTGGACTGTGTCAGCTTGGGTAAGAGGAGCTCAACTAAACGGGCTCAGCAATTACACACTCTCGGGTGTGGAAGACCCACCTTAGGCTGGCCTGCTGGCTGGATGGTACAAGAGGTGTTTTAATTACTTTTCTCTCATTGCTGAGACAAAATACTTGATGCTCAAAATTAAGAAAGGCAAGTTTTATTTAGTTCACAGCTCATAGCATTTTCAGTCCTCAATCAGCTGGCTCTGAGGCAGGGTGGCATGGCAGAGGCCACAGTTCAGGAAGATGCCAAAAGCAGTAGGGGCAAAGGGGGAAAGTGAGCCCATTTCCCTCCCTTATGTTGCATGCAGGCTGCTGTCCTAGGGAGGGTGTGACACTGACAGTGCCAATGTCAGCACCAGACAATGGGCCAATCACAGGCTCTAGCTCCACCTCTGAAAAGCCCACCCACTGACTACATGAGGCTTTGGGGGGACATCGTCCGGGCACACACCATAACAAGGGGAAATGCAGAAGGATGCGTCTGAGTCTGCTTCTTCCAAGGCGCTCTAGTCTCCTCCTTCACCTGAGGTGTCCTGTCCCTGCTTCTGGCACAGATCCTCCGGCCTTCCAGTGTAGATGCCAGCTTCCAGCACAGCGCCACTGGCCTCTGCTATGCCTCACCTGGGGCACTGCAGCGAGCTCCAGACCTTTGACTGGATCCGGCAGTCTCCAGGGTGCAGACACCCTCTGCACCTTTTGGATGGTATGTGTGACCATCGTAAGCCAGCCTTGCACATTCTTATATACTTGCATACCTTGTATTATATCTGTGTCTTTCATAAACACTGGCTGATACAGAGGTATTTTCTTTATTCATGTTTTGTTTTTGTGGGCTTTTATTCTGGTTAAAAATTTGGAGGTTGTGATGGTTCAGGGTTGTTGTCAACTTCATTGGTTTGAGAGCTGCCTGGGGACTAGAGGAGGATACTTCTGCATGCGTCTGGGGCTCCTGAAGGTGTGCCCTTGAGCCTGTGTCTGGTCTGCGACCCCCACCTCTGCTTCTCTGTGCCACATCCCACATGCCGTGAACTGAGCATCTTTGCCCTGCCATACCCTGTTCCCATGATGCCCTTCTACTGAAGCCAGCTGACCATGGATTAAAAACTCTGAAACACAAGCAAAGCCAAAAATACATAAAAAGCCTTCCTCCTTTAAGTTGTATTTGTTGGGTATTTGGTGCTGGCAATGAAAAGCTCAGGAATACAGAGGCAGATAATTCAAATAGCACTACCATACTACCACCAGGGATTAAGAGTTCTTTCTGCCTTCACCATTTCTTGTGTGTTACTTTTCATGGCTGCAAAAGGACTACTACAAATTCTGATAAAGCATCAATACTCCAGGCAGGATGAAGGGAGAGACTGGAACAAAGCCCAAGTACACATGACAGTGTATTTACCAAACTTCTTAAAGAACAGTCCTGAAAAGGTGGCGCGAAATCCACTTACATCTCATTGGCCAGGAGCAAGGAAATCTAAAAGGTTATTACAATTAGGTAAGTCAGGGCTTTGGAAGCACAAGTCCACACTGAATGGATAACCTGTAGTTCTTGAGTCTGTGTCTTAAAGATGACCAGTGACAGTCAGGAAACACAGAAATAAGTAGAGTCAAAGGATATTAACAAAAATGGAAGTGACAAGACATATGGATGCTTTGGAAGTGGAAGTAAGGGAGAGGAAAGAGGTAAGGTGCTTCCCCTAGTTCCTTCCTGGAACAACTAGATGTGGAGCCATTTACTAAGGCAAAAAATGCCAATCTCAAGTGCTAAGGAATTTCATTTTAGATATGTTGGATTCCACATTCTTCTGGAACATTCAAGTGGAGCTACCTAACGGCTCAAAAGAATTACCAGGCAGAGGTGCATTAGAGAGTGATCTATATGTCACCTGCAACTAAAGGCATTGTTGGGGCTGGGGAGATAGCTTGGCGGTCTAGGCACCTTCCAGGCAAGCACAAGGATCAGAGTTTGATCACTGGTACCGCATGTTATACAGTCCCCAGAACCCCGGGCCTGCCACACCAGCCACCAAAACCAAGCATGGTGGTGCACGCCTATAATCCCACACTGGGGAGACTGAGACAAGAGGATCACTACGAGTCTGAGCTGCATGGTGAGACCCTGTATCCAAACAAATAATTAAAAGACAAAAATAAATAAATAAAGGCATTGTTGTGGATGAGATTGCAAAAATATAGAAAATAAGAATGAAATAATAAATGGTAAAAATATTTTAAAGAAAGAATTCATAGGATTTGGTAATATGTCAACTCTGCAGAGGAAGCGCGTTCAGATTTTGGAACTGGGAGAATTCTTTGATGATTTGGCAAAACAGAAGGGAAATGGATGTCTTCGAGCCCTTTTTTCTTTTTGACAAGATTTTTTATATTCTTTGTACTCAGCTAAAATGTATGATAGCTTTTAAATCACTCTATGCTCTCCAGAACAAAAAGATAATTATACTGAGTATGTTTAATAAAAATGATGTTAAACAGCAGTTGTGATTTAATATTTTAGAGGCCCAAGGCCAACTGTCAATTCCATCATAAATTTCAGTTCTGGGATGATTATTTATATGTTCTACATCTTCATCCTCGAGTTTGCAAATGTAGAAACCGAGGCCCATGCTCCCTCCTTGTAGAACTAAGTCCAAAGTGGCCTGAAGCCTGTGCTCCCAAAAACTAGGCAGAAACCGAGAGGAATTAAGGAAGGGGGAGGGGAGCGAGGGAGGGGGAGGGGCCAGGAGCCGGAGGGGTGCCGGAAGTAAAATATCGAGATGTGTCACACACACAAACCGCTCCCCATGAGGAACGTAGTCGTGCGCTGCAAACGTGGTCTCGCATAGGTAGAAATTACAAGAAAGGGCAAGTGAGGCAGGTGATGACCCAGTCACTAAAAAGCAGCCCACTTCTATCCTTAGCTGTCCTGGAACGTCAAGGATTGCGCAGCTAACAGGCAGCCGCCACTGCTCACTTCCTTGGCCTCTTGCTTCCAAGAAGCTGCAATCAGTGGCGTTTCCACACAGGCCGCTCAGCGCGGGGTTGACCCTGCATTTGCCTGACACTCAGCGCGGAGGAGTTAAGCAAGACGATCTGGCATTTGTGGAACTGATAATGCGCAGAACAGAATCCATTTCTGGGAAAATATTTTCTGACTTCTCGAGATAAATATTTATGTCAGCTCTGCTGGGAAGCATGTGCCTAATAAATGATGTTTCTGTTTTTAATGGTCTGTTTATGTATTAGAGACTTCACACCACAAATTTGGTCCCTTAGATCATATATAATCTCAAGACACATTTTCTTGAAATGTTTTTGAGAAGATTGCAACTTCTCAAGAAAGTATCCTTCGTGGTCTATGTTCCTTACATGACTCTAAAACTTCTGCTTCATAACATGTGTAGCCAGTGAAGCCTTTCACTCATAAGATCTCCCTTTCTTGTGTGGTACTGGAGAGTGGACCCAGAGCTTTAACACTGAGTTATATCCCTAGTCCCTTTTGAAAGTACGGAAGGAGAAGTTGCCGGGTGAGCAATCCTCTTTGTGAGTTGACTCCTTGGCTCAGATGGTTGCAAGATGGCTCACTAGATCTAGAAGGAGAGAAAGAGTGAAGAGTTTAACTTCAACTGTGTGCAAGGTGTAGCAGGGGCCTTGTTCTCGTTTCTTGTTACCTGTGATCCTGACAGGCAGGTGCTCCCTGTACTCCACAACTGGGAAACCAACTGGGAAAGGGTTAGTAACTTCCTGAGGTTCAGGAGGAATGAGGGAGGTCAGGGCTCAGCCCCTGCCTGTAGGATGCAAAGCCCCTGCTGAGGCCAGGGCTTCCAACAGCTCCTTCCCTTGTGGATGTGAGGAAAGTGGAACCAGTTGTCAGCCTCCTGAAGGTGCTCACATTTTTCTGCCTTGTGGGGACATGATGCTCTTTTAAACTAAACTCATCTTGAGCCAACATCTTAGAGACTTTGCCTGCCCCTGGCCCCACTGCTAAGGACTCCTGCAGACCCTCATCTGGCACCTGTACACTCTGACTGAGACCTGCTTCTGTTCCTCTGTGGAGGTCTCTTGTCCTTGCCTTCCTGTGGCTTATTAGGGCTCTCCACACTGCCCTGCTTTCTGCTGCAGGCAGAACATACTCCTTTTCTTTGGTTTCACCAAAGCATCCCCAGTACAAGACAGTTTCAAGAAGTATTTTGTTTCTTCCACTGGAAGACAGCAGAGAGTGTTATCTGAGAGTGAGGGAACCAATTAAAATTGAAGAGTCACCCTCTTCTCCAAAATTTTTCAGCCAAAATCATACTTGACGTTTTCTTTCCACCATCTTCTCTCATGCATTCCTTCTCAAGATGTGAAGAAGTTTGCCTCTTCCTTTTTCACCTCAATTCCCAACTACCCTCAGCCTCCTACTCTGGGCTGCTAAAGATGCTCTGAGAACTTCAGGTTTTGTTTTCATCTTGCAGAGATTTAAGCTCTCTTGCTTGTTTGCTTTCTCCTAAATGTACCTAATGACTTCTAACACAAACTGCCTCTTCTACTTTAAGATGAATCTCCAGTAGCCACATATCACCCATTCAAATTGAACAATGCTTGTTTTTCTCCCTCTGAAGATGAAATGGCACAAAAGCATCACTACTCCCTGTGGGCAGGACATAGACTACCTTCCTATGAATCATTTGTTCTACAGATTCTCATCTGAGAATCTCATTTACTCCATTAGGAAGCAGAGACTCAGGGACTTTAAGGGACATGACAAATTAATACAGTGTATACAGTAAATGCCACAATCAGAATTTAATGCAGGTCTTAGAAATTAAGGTCAGTAATGATAGCTATAATAGCTTTAAAATGTAAATGAGGTAATGCTTCAGGTAACGGAAGGAATTACTTCTAATCTTAAGATACCTATGTGGCTGATGGGCCTTGTAGGCATCTTCCAGGCAACCTTCTCAGGAGCACTGGCACCATCTTGGGGATGTGACATGTTCATTGTCTGCATAAGATGAGAGGCCATGGTCCCTCATCATGAGCACATACTGTCAATTTTAGAGACTGAACTTTGGTCTTGGAGGCATACTAGCACTGGCTAGTTCAGCTGTAGCAATACTCTAGTCCCCTCAGAAAAGGAAATTAAATTTTTAAATACAATAATTGAGTTCTCTGATCATTGGTAGAGATGGTAGTAGGAGAAGCTATAGAACAGTTCATTTCCAAGGGAAATCAATGTTGAGTTGACTTTTGATTTCATCCTCAGAACCAGTAATAAAGCTTCCTCTAGTTAGTGAAGAAAGGCAAATCTGTTTCATTGATCAGGAATTCACAAAGACCCACGGTGTGTTATGAACTTACCACATCTTTGGAGATAAGCCAATAAATAAAACTCAAGTCTGTGAATTTGAAAATAGTTCTTTATTAAGACTTATTTGTACAAAGAAATCAAACTTGAGAAATACTATTATGCTGTTCTTCTGCTTTCAATATGTTTAAAATTATTTCTGAGAACTGTGGATAACCTTGCTCAGTGATGGTTCTTATTCTACAGCAGTATTCAAAGGTATATGGAAGTAGATTAAATTTATTCAAACTAGAATTTCTCTTAAAATTAAACTTTTCTAATGTCTATAAGATTGGCTCATTTTCTAGATATTTCTCTCGTTTAATAAGTCAATTTAAATTTTCCATTTGCTTGAATTATTGCTGAGAGCTGTGTTTTTATTAATTAGTTTTTTGCTCTAATTGGTATGACGCCCTTGACATTGAATGCCCAGAGCCATTTGTTTAATCCTATTTATTTTCAGTTAAATTTTTTACTTCAACTGATAGAGAAAGAGTTTGGGATATATGTACTTACATGTTGCATAGCTAAGATAGCCCTAAAGTGAGACAGATGTGGATGGGCTATGCTTACAGGGCCTGAAAGTGAAACGTTCAACTCTACCTTTGATCTCCAGCATCTCTGCCTTTCTACTTCTTGACTATTATGATCCAGCAGGGGCTTCCTTTCTCCTGCACCAGATGTGAGGACTCTCCCACCTTGGTCTGGTAGACTTGCCAGAGCATATGCTGTCACATTCTGTTGGTTACTGAACACACAGAGAGGCCTCAGAGAGCTGCCAATGGCCACACTTCTGGCTTGGAGTGGCGCCCTGAGCTTCCGCAGTTGAAATGAGTCCCTGATATTCTGGCTGCCCGATCCACTGCCCGGGAGGCAAGAGAGCCAAAGTGGTAAACCGATTTTACCAAAGCTGCACTGAGCCCAGACTGTGTACCATATACACTAAAACAATGCTGCTTTGTTTGAAGGTGGCCGTTCTCATGTGGTGAGGTTTTATTATCTCCTTCACGATGGTGCCCGTTTCCATCTGTTGGTCCATACATTTCAGAAATACGTTTTTGAGTAGAGCTCAAGTTTGGCAAGTTCACTTACTTACAAAAGCTAGACCAGTAGTTAGGGATTTTCCAAACTATGCTATTCCCAAGGCCTCAACGCATTCACCAGGGAATTCCTGGCATGAGCGATCATGCTCATTACTCCATTTTACAGCCAAAAGTGTGTCCCCAGCACAGAGAAGGGATAAACGTCTTGGGCTATGCATGTGCCAAGCTATTTCCTCCAATCCCTGCAAGGTGTGTATGTATATTGAGATGTCATACTGTATGCCATAAATATACACAATTACTGTCTCAGTGAAAATGTCCAATCTTTTTTTTTTTTTTTTTAATGTATTGGTTGGTACAGGGTCTTACTATGTAGCTCAGACTCATAGTGATCCTCCTGTTTTCAGCCTCCCTAGTGCTGGGATTACAGGCATATGCCACTATGCCTGGACTCTGGTCAGCTCAGCCTACTCAGGGGGCGGGGCTGGCACTGCACATCATGCCAGGGATCGAACTGTGGTCCCTGTGCTTGCCTAAGCATGCCTAAGCAGGCGCTTTAGTCCTCTGGGCTATCTTGCCCTCCAAATCATTTTTTTAAAGCTAACAATAAGATAGAAAATTTTATAGTCCAGCATGTGCTACAAGCACTAACTGGTTCATGAGGTATTAGGAAGAAACCCTGCATGGGTCCAAGTCAAGTTCAAGTGAGACACAAAAGCAAAATACACTCTTGCTTCTCAATAGACAAAAACATGCTGCAATCCAGTTTTTGTTTACTTACTTGCAAATAAGTAACTCAGGCAAATATCACACAAAATTATGAGAGACAGAGATAAACATTAAAATTATTTGGAAATAAAAGGCATCTTTTTGCATTTGGTAGAGTTCCCACATCTCTGGCCTCCACTTCCAGATCTAATGTGTAGAGTGAAACCTTTGGCCTTTGCATTGTTTCTTTAAGGGGCCCCATGGCAAGCGTGGCCTGGCCACAGTCAGATGTGCCCACAGCCACTGTTGAAATAAGATGTAGCCAGTATTTATCTGGATGATAGATTCATGTCAAGAAGTTCCAATTTACTGTCCATCTATGGACTTATGATGCCCTCTATTAATCTTAGTCTCACTGCACAGGCTTGCTGTAATCTATCCAGAGCAGCCAATGGAGCAAATACAGGGCAGAATTAAAAAAAAAAAAGAGCTTCCTAGGACAAAGGCTACAGATTCTAAACAAAGATGAGTGACACACATTGGGTAGGATAAATCTACAAATAGCCTGGAGCCAGACATCAGACATTATTTGGCATGACAAATTTCACATTAACTAAAGGAGAAGAGAATGAAGATCACAGATGGAGGCAGACGGTGGTACTAAATGGTATACAACTGCATGATTCATTTCCAGAAGAAATCAATGTTGAGAGGAATTTTTTCCTCCTTCAGAACCAATAATGAGCATCCTATAATTAGGCAAGCTTTCTCTGTCCTATCAAAACAAACTGTTAAGCCGCAATGAAGCCACTGACACATCTTCCCCCAACCAAGGCTCTAGGACTTTAATCTAAGTACAATGCAGAGATGCCTAGTCAGTCTACCGTAAATTTTCAGCAAAGAGTATGTGTCATTGGAAATAACTTCTGCTTTTCCAAAGACCATAGATTTATTCTGCAGGAGTTTTAGAAACAAGCAACAATAATTTTAGCTAAAGCAATTCCCCATGTTCACTAAACCATAACTGTCTGAAACTAGTTATTTCTAGAATTACACAGAACGAAAATAGCAAACATGTAAACAGAGAGCTATGGGTTAGAATTCATCAAGTGAGAAAAAAAAAAGTTTGGGATTTTAAGGTATAAAATATCACATCTGCTAACTATTTATAGATGCCCAATTTTAATACACAATTCAAGTACTAATTAAAAACATTCTCTGCAAATAGAAAACAAATTTTCTGGGTTTTCAGGGTGAAGAATGAAATCGGCCTTCACTAGATATCAGTTTTGTTTGCTTTGAGGCAGTTAACAAGTAATTGACCTCTGGACTTCTCATTAAAACTCAACAATCAAAAGGAGCTGGGTCTCTTAATGTCATCCAGCAAACTGATAGCACGGTTTCAGCTTTCTCTGTTGTCAACATGGCATGCTAGGTCTGGGTCTTAACCAGTTGGACAGAAAGCAGAGTTGAGGTGATTGGCCATGCCGCATTTTACGCAGTCCACATAGACAGCCAGGGTCTTGCTTTGCACCATGCTGACAAAAGAGAATAATACATGTAAGTGACATCCGTCTCAGGCAGGACAATGAAATGGAGGGCTGACCCTCTTGCCCCAAGTTTATGTTGCTGGATTATAATAATATGGAAAACAAATTCCAGGGAGAGACATTCTCTATGATACTTATGTCTCTTACTGTCTGAAATTTCTGAGGAAATGCCTTCATGTTCTAGAACTTGGGCCTGGGGGCTAGATGACAGGTAATAGGTACATCTTTCTGGGAATGGACACAGTTGTGGAAATTCCTCAGCATCTCTGCATGTCTGTGGGCATCTAAAATGGTAGCTGGAGATAAACAGAGATCTTCTGACTCATTCCTCTTATTTTATATAGGACAAAAACAATACAGCCTAAAGAAACAGCAGCAAGCCTCCAGGCAAGCTTGCTAAGACTGAACTTGAGCTGCAGCTCCCGACTGTTTTCCATGTTACGGTGTGACTCTTCCACTCTGGGTGGACTTTAATTCTGTTTAATAAAAGCAAGCAAAAGTAAGATAGAAGCAGTTTTCATTAAAGATATCTAATAAAGGTACACAACTCTGCATGAGTATTTCTGGCAAGAATTAGGTCCACTACAGCTATTCTAAATGATCTTACTTAATTTCAGGTAGATAGTAAATATAATGTACCCCTTATTTTTAATCCAAACTCTTGTGATAGTTTTTACGAAGTTCCTTATGAGAAGCCAGGTTTGTCTGTCTAAAAAGAGAATATTTCTCTTTTTATTCATGCAAGTAAAATATGGATTCTGACTTTCAACATTGAAGTTGTGGTTTAATTGGGATTACCCTACCAATTGTCTTTCAGACCAGCATATTTTGGGAAATGAGAGGGGGTGCTGATGATTATTATGTTGGGAAACAGATAAAATTCAAATTATTCTTAAGAAATTAGGGCACACTTCTTGCTAGTGTTAGTATTGCCAATATCTAAATTAGTAAAAACCTACCAGGGATTCAGCTATTAATGTTTCTGTTTTGTAAGTTTTTAAAATCTCTCTCTCTCTCTCTCTCTCTCTCTCTCTCTCTCTCTCTCTCTCTCACTTAAAGATAAAAGGCAGTGTGACATAGGGAAAGGTAAACAGAAATAGAAAAAAAATCTAATCCTGTTTTTTTTTTGTTTGTTTGTTTGTTTGTTTTGTATTTTAGGGAAGGATCTACAGGATGTTCGGGGTATCACCATTAGATTGGACTCTTAGTGATCTGCCTGTTTACTGCCTCCCAAGAGCTGGGATTACAGGTGCAGGCCACCACACCCAGTCTCAATTGCCACCTCTGGGTGCCCCGGGGGCAGAGCTGGCACAGCAGTAATCCTGGTTTTAATAGGCTGTTAGCAGGCTTTTTCTTCTTTTCTATTCAATATGTGTATCTACTAAAGCAGAGAGTGTGATAAAATGATTGTTAGACTTTTTTCTCCCTTAAGGCACAGGATGTGTATGACCTCCAAATTTTTTTCTATTTAACATGCACATATATGTGTGAGGGTATTTATTTATGCATTTATATGTATCCACAGTGTATATAAGACATACAAGTCAATTGTGAAAAGAATAACAAATTTCAATAAGCACAAACAAAATATAATCAGCCTTCAAGCCCAGAATATATTACTGGTAGCATTATTTTTGAAAACAAAGCAAGATAGTTTACCTCTGTTGAATGCCTTCTCACACATGTAATGTTACAGAATCTTGGCAGCTCAGCAACAGACAGGAAACAGACATCTTTTTCTTCTGTGTCTTTGGAAAGACTTCAGCTTTGGCTACTCGTGGCTTCGGGGTCACAACAGGGTCTCTCATGTGGAAAAACACCTGAGACGCTGCCTGCCTGGCCTGCACGATGGGCTCTTTTCCTATTTGACTCACTTGTAATTTTTAGGCAAATTCTTTGACTTCCTGCTATTGTCTTTAGGTGTCTGCAAATACATGCCTTCTTTTATGTGTCTTCTGAAAGACTGAGAGATAAAAGAGAGGTACATAGCCCAGGTAACTTCAGAAGTGTGAATTATTAAAAACATAAAAGAGGTTGGCTGTGGAACAGAAATAGAATTCATCATAAATTCTAGATCCATATCTAGATTAATAAGTCCTCCTTTTAAAATTATAAGTGATAAGGCTTATCTGCCTCCTGCATATGTCACAGGCACAATTTGGGGTGGTGTTTTGTCTTTCCGCATTCCTGCCTGAACTCCAACATTTCCAAACTTTCTCAAGTCCTCTGGCTGAGCCAGGGGGACAAACACAAACACAGATGGCTTCGTTCTTCTCTCTGGGACTCTCTTGTGTGATTTTACAGGTGGGATTACTTCTTCATTTGATTACAAAGATACATTCCTACCCAAGATCTGATAAAAGCAATAGTTAATAAAAAGCACCTTTTGAGCTATGGACTTTGGTGATAAGCTGAGAATCTCATATGCACAATCTTAACGAGCCCTCCCAGAAGTCTTCAGTGGGTAGGTATAAATATTTCCAAGGCACAGATGAGTACACTAAGGTACTGAGAGTTCCCTTAGTCCAGTGTGCCCAACTAGTAAGTGGCCAAGACAGGGTTCACACCTCTGAGGCCCTGAGAGCTAAAGTCTATGTCCTCACAGCTACCTTCAAAGTGTGCTATGGTGTGAGCGCTCTCTCCTTTATATTTGCACAAAGTCTTATGTTTTTAAAGTCTCGTTGACATGCCCATTGAGGATACTCAGTCCTCCTGATGTTTTGCTGGGGCAAGGAAAAGAAGCTGCGTGCTAGATTCCTCTTCAAGATGAGAAATCAAAGCTCGGAAAGGGCCATTCAGTGTGCAGAGCTAGCAAGTGGCAGCACTGACACTTGTGCCCATATCCTTGCGCTTCTTCTATATGGTCATTTCTCCAAAATCAGAGCTATTGTCTCAAGAAGCTCACAAAATCTGATAAAAGCTTAAAGACACAAAAATTTGAAGACATAATCAATCATAAGTAATATACTGTTGCTGGATTCATCACAAATCCTGGAAGTACTGTTTTAACAACATCCCTCATGGCTTATTTCTTATCATGCCATATCTGGTTAATGTGAATTTGCGACAATCTAAATAAATTAACATAATTACTATAACCCACTCCTCTGTGTTTTTCTCGGTCGTGTCATAGACTACTCTATGTTGATCAGACTATCTTTCCTGTAAGTCCTGGCGTATCCTAGACACAGAACCTCTTTCTACGAGGTCTTTTCCTACAGTAGATGCTCACCAAAGTTTGGCAAATAAAAGCAAAATGTATCTCTCTTTATTTAGCTAGTAACAGCATTACAGTATTCTTACCTTTTAATACAGGCCAGGACTCTTGAATGCAATTTAAGTCTATTAAATAATTTAATCCTAACAAAAATCTTATTGGGTTGTTTACCCCAAATTCACAAGCACAAAAAGGAAGAACAAATACTTAAGAAGTAATTAGGGTTATACTATAGTAAAGGTCAAGGTGAAAATTTGAACCCAGTTTAAGGACAATTTAGAAAACTAAGATTGTTCAACTCTTTAGGACATCCTTAATATTCTTTGTACCTGACCCATTTCTTATATTTAAAGAGCATTACAACATTGTTTTGCTATTAAGTTGATAAACCAAATGAATATTAGTTTTTCATAAGAAAATTTTCAGATAGAGGGCTATTATTCTTCACAACTGAATGGTACTCAGTCATGCAGGCAGCGAAATAAAAACACTTCTTCAGTAGACTCTCTACTAAGACCCAAACAGCCAGACCCAGCGTGGGCCATAGCCACAGCACAGGCTTTGGAGCAAGAGGGGTACAGTTTTGAACCCAGATGTGCCCTGTACTGGGCCAACCCGGGCACTCTTCGCTAACTCTGGCCTAGGCCAGCGGGATGGGAGTCTTCACCCAGCTTCTCCTCCTCACCAAGTGTACTCCGGGCGTGGGGCTCACCAGCGGGCTTGCTCTCCACTGGGCCTCCTTTTCTCCATGGACTGTCCTTGTGGGACCCACTGTGGTCACACTTGCCCCATGTCTTCCAGGTTTTAGTTTGGTAAACAGGAGAGCAGTATTAGTTGTAAACACAGGGCCGGTGGAGCAAGTTGAGATTTTTGCCATCTCATTCTGAGAAACCCCGGTCTTCTCATATTCTTATTTTACTTTTCTTAATAGTGTTTGCAATACAGGAAGTTTGCTTCCATCTGTCTTGGGGAGTAGGTGCAAGGACATATCCCTACTGTTATGGTTTGTGTCTAGTTGTCCCCGCAAAGCCTCATGTAAATTATGGGGCAGACGGCTGGAGAAGAGAGCGGTTTGAGGGGCAAGGGACAGAGGACCAGGACAGGGACAGAGGACCAGGGTGGGGCCCTCCGGCTCAGCCACAGTGGCGCAAACTGTCAAATTGGCTAGCCTGTGCTTTCTCAGAGGTGTGGAGAGGGTCATCGTGTACACGGCAGCGCCTTAGCCTCTCCTCCAGTGTCTTGAAACCTCCAGTAACTGAGCTAAATAAACTCTTCCCTAATTTTGAGTGTCTGATATTTGTCCCAGCAACAAGAGAAAAGTAATTAAGACACCTACCCTTTCCCACCCAGCTCCCTTCCTCCGCATGTAAATCTCCTTCCTTCACTTTTATTCTTGCTGATATTATTATTCTTAGCTCATGTTTATAAAATATAATGCTTGCATTTATTGTGAGTGCTTGGCACCTGTGCGTGGCGAGCCTTAAATCTCAGTCCCTGTCTCTCTCCCTTCCCCCTCGGTTTCTTGGGCACCTACCGTCTACAGTAGATGCAGCCCCTTCTCTCTTGCTATTCGTGTGCTACTTTACTCTGTGTTCTCTTATCTTACGAAGGGAAAGATACCATATGGTGTTTAAGTTTCTGTGTCTGATTTATTATACTCAACATATTTTCTAGGTGCATCCATTTTCCTACAAATGTCTCAAATTTATCCTGCTTTTTAGATGAGAAATAGTTGTGTATAGATACCCCATTTTGTGAATTAGTAGAAGTGGCTTTTCTGCTTTCTCTTTAGAATAAACCTAGCCCTAGAATTGTTTCCTGAGTTTCACTTTTCACTGTTTATGTTAAAATAAAGCTCAATTACCAAGTTTCCACCTCAAAATGCCAGAGCTAATAGAAAACTGAGAAAATTATTTTTACTTTCAAGCAAGTGCTTCTTAAGATCATAGTCATGCTAGATCATCAGAAACAAGTACAAAGTAATAATTAATTTAAGGAATAATTTAAAAATTTAAGAAATAATGTCATGGTGGTAGTTGGTGACGGCCTTCTCCCTTGTACTGTAGTTTTATGACATAGAGTTGTTATGAAAATATTTGGTCTACCTGAGATAAATGATTATAGCACCCTTTTGAATAATGTAGTATTACTTATACTAGTTAGGCCACAGCTGGAAGGTACTTCAGAGGGCCACTACTCCACCTCTCACTTGGTGGATGCAGAGCTGAGGCCACTACTCCACCTCTCACTTGGTAGATGCAGAGCTGAGCGGAGATCTTATCATACTTGTGTTTCCACTCCCTCATCTCCAAAGCCTGTGACTATGTTAGATTCTGTCGCAAAGCAGAGTTAGGGTTGCTCCTGGAATCGAAGTATCAATTTAAATCAGTTTAACCAATTGACTTTTTTTTTTCTTTCTTTTTCTGGTTTTGTTTTTTTGTTTTTTTTTTTTTTTAATGTGTTTTAGTACAAGATTGACAGGGTCTCACTACACAGACTGGACTTGTAGTGATTCTACTGTTTTCAACTTTCCAAGTGCTGGGATTACAGGTGCACACCACCACGCCCAGTCCCAGTCTCCATCTCAGTGGGTGGGGCCAGCACAGTACAACGGGAATTGAACCCCGGCCACTGCACTCTGCCTAAGCAGTCACTTTAGTCTGCTGAGCTATCTGGCCGGCCCTCAATTGACTTTGTTTAGATAGATAGATAGATAGATAGATAGATAGATAGATAGATAGACAGATAGAGATATATATTAATTTTATTGAGAAAGAAATAGCAATGAGACAGCTTTGAAACAGGTTAGTAGGACAGTTACAATAATTAATACATTGCATATTGTTGTCTTCATAGTAGTTATTCATAGTACAAGATGCAGACACGATATCATGTCCAAACACTATTAGTACAAATATTTCTTCTCATTGAACTATGAGAAAGTAGCTGTATATCTACACTATTTTGTATATACATATATTTTTTTTTACTACAAAATGGTCCTTCATTTATATCCCCCTTTTTTGTTTATTTTTGTCAGAAATGGGTATTCCATTGCCATTTAAATATTGTAGGTGTGTGAATTCAGCAAAGTAATCCAATATAGTCCAGTAGTCCGTAATAGTACTGGGTGATCCGCAGGACTGGCAATGTCAGAAGTTGTGACTTTCAAAAGGGAGGTTATCTTGACTTGTCTAAATGAACACAGTGCAGTCCTAGAATCCTTAAAATGGAATGAGAGACCAAAAAGAGTCAGACAGCATCAGTATGAGTAGGAGCTGGTCCTATGCCGCTGGAGAAAAGGAGCACATCTGAGGCTTCTATAAAGTTGGAAAAAGCAAAGAAAGGGAATTTCTAGATCTCATGAATAGAGTCTCACCAACACTTTCACTGTATCTCAGGTTGGGGATTCTGATACCCTAGCTTATATGATAAAATAACTATGTTGTTGAAAACATTAGCTAACTTGTTTTAGCAGCTAAAATAAACTAACACCATTTCAAACAAATTTCCTTACGTTGTTAGCTCCAAAGTTTAATCCATACAAAGTTTAATCCATAAATTGAACAGTTTAGATGGGCCATGCACTGTACCAGACACTGGTCTGCAGCAAGAAATGAGATGAAATGGGTCCCTCCATTGTTGGGTCCTCTGGGCAGGTGGGGAGTCGGCATTAGGTGCTCAGGGTCATGAACTGAGGAGAGGCCCAAAGGGAGCACAGCAGGCTGTGAGGACCTGGCTGGCTGGGCGGGAACACCAGGGCCAGGGGGCTTCCAGACCCGCAGCTGCTTCAAGTGAAAGGTGAACAGAAACAGTTGGCAGGCTTGGTGTAGGTGAGTTGGGGGATGGGACCTGAGGGACTGAAGCAGAAAGAAGCGAATGTTCCAGAATGCAAAGGAAGGCTTTAGTGCACCTGGGCACAGGTTTCTCAAGGCCAGAATGAAGGCTGAAGAGGAAGCATGGTGAGCGACGGGGCTGCTGGTTGTGAGCAGCTCATGCTCTGCATCCTGGTCCTAGGATGCCACTTGCTGTCATTAGTAAGGCAGATATGATTTTACAATTAGCCATCTGCATTATAATTCTGTGTATAACAGTAATTAAGTGTCATGTAAAATGGCAGAGAACCCAGAGGTGGCCAATGTGAGGTACATGATGGTGATGGGAACAGGGTAGGTTGGGGAGCGTCGATAGAATCTGATGAGCTTGGGAAACTGGTCCTGTCAGCCAGGGGCTGAGCAAGTACTGTGAACTGGGCAGCTCATGCATAAAGTATGGGTTCCAGTTTCAAAAGACAAGATTTCAGCAGTGAATGAGAGCGAGAAGTGTGCCGGTGTTGCAATTCTGCTGAGGCACCAGCATCTGTTGGGGCAGACACATTCCTGAAACAAGTTCAAAAGTTAGATAACAGAGAGAAAGAGTGGTGAGCACACATTACTCATTTCCTGTTTGTTTCTTGTTTCCTTTTTTTATTTGAGAGAAGTATTATCTAATACTAAGGTTGAATTGCTACTTCAAGGGATAACAAACTTTAAAGGAATAATGTTAATTCCTATTAATGTCCTGCTTTTTTCCCCTAAAACTAAAAGAAACTATTCAAGTCTTCTGTTTCAGTCTTCTGGTCTATCCTTTGACTTTAACCAGAGCACAATTTTTGGTGTTATTAAAGAGACAAGGACAGAGGAAGGGAAGTTAATACATTATCAAATATCAGCAAACTTACTGTGTATGTAATTCTATTAGATTTACCCAGAAACTTTAGAGAAGTTGAATGATGTTCAGCGTTATCAGGCTAGAAATGGCAAAGCCCAGGCCAATTTGATCTCAAAGCTCATTTATTCCATCTTACTATGTTGCTTTTCACGCTCTACTCAGCAGCAAAAATGAGTGAGAGCTGACTTTTTTCCTGCATCCCAAAGTCTGGGGCCCAGCTTAGAGAAGGGCAGAAGAAAGTTGAACTCCTGAATAAACACAGAATCTATGTATTGAGCCTGTACTATGTGTTCAATTGTAGTTATGAATACTTAGATGAAAATGGAGCACATACCGTTGGGGCAGCCAGATAGGAAAATGCTGTATTGATACAATCTTTTAAGAATATAACTAAATGTGATCATTGCTTTGATAAAATGGATGTTAGCCAGACCCAGAGAAAACTTGCAAGAATAACAGCCTGGACGTAGGTAAGCAAAAGAAGAGGAGGTTCATTAAGGAAATCAAGGAATGCGCAGATGCTAGAGGTTACCACTGCAGGGTTCAGACAGCTGGTAGAGAACAGAGTGGTGATTCACGTGGCCTTGACAGTCTCTCATGCTCCTAGGACCTCTCCATTTACTATGTCTTTATGTGGGCGAAAACCAAGTGCCTGTAACACACATTCATGTGAAATCCCCTGGAAAGCCCAAGCCATGTGCAGCTTCATTTCTAGGGCTGGGATCTCAGAAGACACTAGAGCCCTTCCTGTCTCCAAAGGGAAATTTCTCATGATTGTGCCACATCCCCAGCCCTGAAAATCCTTTAGTGATGAAGAAATTGGCTTACATAGAAACAGAAAATATGAAGTCAAAAAAAGAAAACATATATTTCCAACATGTATTTATTTCTATACATATTCAACATCTGTGAATTAAGTGCTTCATTTGTGTCAGGCTCTATTTGGATTCTGCTGAGCATGATGAATAAATCACATAAGATCTTCTTCCTCAGCCAGCTGATGAAATAGAATAATGAGACGGATAATGGGCAAAATAATATTTTACTAAAGGAAATTATGATCTTTGTTCTGAGGTGGATATAAAGATTGTGTAGTTCATCATATACTTTGGGCTGGCTCATTCTTGAAATCAGAGTCATGACAGAAGTCATCTTTGTGCTGGGATCATTTGAAAATTTTACCCCTTTAGATTGATTTTTTGTGGGCTTTTATTTTTTTAATTTTTTTGACATTTTCAGATTTAAATTTAATAAAGCTCAAAGGTGAGAGGTTTATTTATTCTGAATGCACTTTAACTGTGGGATACTCAAAGAGCAAAGATTTTGTAGAGAAACAGTTTAGCCTTAAACTCACCTACTGCATGACTTTATGCAAGTTTGTCTTCTTTTTTTCCATAATTTTATTGAGAAACAAATAGCAATGGGACAGTTTCAAACCAAATTGGTAGGACAGTTTCAATAATTAACACTTGCATACATTCTTCCTAGTGGTTAATTGCTGTACAAGATGCAGACTTGATATCTTATTTACAAACACCATTAGAACAAATCCCTCTACTTATTAAGAGAATGTAACTATATATCTATCCTAACCACATTGAATACACAGATGCAAAATGGACATTCATCTGTATCCCCTTTTTTGTTAAGTTACATCATTTAAATATTATAGGTGTGTAAACTCAGCAAAATATTCTAAAAGAGTTCAGTAGTCCATAATAGTATAGGGTCTTCCGCTTCACTGGCAGTGTCAGAAATTGTTGACCTGAGTCCCCTAGAGCTCAACATAACAGCATGGCTTTACTTCTTATACTTTGTTTTTATACTTTTCTGCTGGATGGATAAGGCCAAGGTAAAGCAGGACCTATGCAACAAGAGTTGTAGCCTTTGGGTCTGATAAAGTCAGTGAAATCCCCTCAGGATTTATTCTGAGATCCTGTACCTCAGATTGTAGATCCTTTGTCAGTGTCAGCCAGGTGGATGAGTCACAGCCATTGCTTGGCCAATGTGCTCTCTGTGAAAGCCAGAGAGAATGTTTTCTCTCCAGGTGACTCTCCTTAGGCACACTCTACATCATCGATCACTTTCCTCTTTGGCCCCATAATCTCCTTGATCAGAAAATTTGGGACACTACTGAGTTACATGACATCACAGTACAAGTTCTCATATGTCCTGAGTCTTAATTGACCTTGGAAGGCTAGGGCCAAAAAGTTGGCTTTCCTTGCAGCCCTCCCTTTTCTCTAATTTTGGTCTGCTAACTTAGGTTGTTAACCATCCAGAAGATAAGCTTATTGATATTACCATACAACCTAGGCTGAAAAGCTTAACCTCACTCTCTGTCTGAATATCAAACATCTTAGGCATAACATAGAAGAGGTATTTTTCATCAAGTATTGATATGTTGAACTTTAAGTTCCTATAGAATATGATGAAAAAACATTTAAAAATTAGAATATATTTTTAAAAATAGGCATAAGGAATTATATACTTCTTATGTTTACACATAAGTTCCAAAATCTAACCATATACAACCTTGAAGCAGGACAGTCCCACAATGTTCCTTTTCCTGTCTCTTGCCTTCATTCACCTCCCCCTTCTTTTTGAACAATCATCTACCCGAGAGACAGCACAGCAGCAACTGGTATGTCATGACAAGTGGCCCGCACTCAGAAGACCAGAATGACAGGCACTCCAAGCATGAAACTACCACCACAGATCACTATCTTCAGTGCAGTTGCTTAGTTCACAGGTATCAGTATATATAATTAGTCAGGGTGAGAATCTTTCCAAATAACTGCTAGATTCAAAAATCTTCTGGAGATTCTCAGGCTCATTGCCTTGCCCATCTTCTACATATAACTTTGTGGGCTTTTAATCCTGCTTTTTGCCTTGTAAAGCTGGCCTGAGAAATACATAGGAGAGTTTGCTCTGGCTTCTGCTTCATTTTACCCAGCAGGAGGCCCCAGGATCAGAGAGCGGGTGGCGTTTCTCCCTGGTCTGCACGCTGCCTTGATGCTCCTCTGTAGGCTGAGAGCGCTGCCCCGGTAGCCTCCTGGTGTGCTTCCTCCTTACTCCATGCAGCTCACAGGTGGGAATAAGGACAAGCTGTGTGCTCTCTCCAGCTTCGTGCTCTGTCGCATGAGTCTCTCCCTTGTTTACCTGCACCGTTGTCAACGTCCTTTGTAAAATGACTCTTCCTCAAAAGACTTAGTTTGAGTACACCTTCAGGTATTTGTTGGGAACCAGTCTAGAATGACACCTTTAGGCGGGCCAGATAGCTCAGGGAACTAAGGCGCCTGCTTAAACAGCGCAGTGGCCGGGACTGTCTCCCTAGCGTGCCGAGCCAGCCTCGCCCTGGGGTGCGCCGAGATGGTGATTGGACCGGGCTTGGCAGTGCGCGCCTATAATACCAGCAATTGGGAGGCTGAAAACAGAGGAGCATCACTACTAGTCTGATTTGTGTAGTGAGGCCCTGCAGACCCTGTACAAATACTATTTTGTATTTTTATAAATACAAAAAATAATAAATAAATAAATAAAATGACACCTTTGTGGGATACCCAATCTTCCCCTTAACATCCTTATTCTGCTAGCATTCTTGGTAGCATATCGTCACCAGGTACACAGAAGGACACACAGATAAAGACAACTTAACACTATAATGAAGTAAACACTCTCACTCCCACTCTCTTGGGACTTAACATACCCGGCAAATTTAAAATGTAGTTACATTATGATTCAGCAATTCCATGAAAAGTTTATTCTCTTCATTCTAACATATATAATAACAAGATACAGAGGTTACTGTTTAGGTACATGTTGGTCCACTGAGACAGATGTCAAAAAGAATATGGCATATCTATATATGATATTACTGGAAAGCCTACAGGATATGGGAAAATTAAAAGCACTACAAGAATGTTCTAGACTTACATAAGACAAACAATTCCCATATGAGTGATGTTTACATAAAAATTTGATTTTTGTTTGTGTGTTTTTTGTATATAAGGAAAAAAATTAAAAAGGAATATTTTGGAGAGAGAAGCTAGAGAAAATAGACTGATACACTTTGACTTCTTTTAGCTTTTTCTGCTTGTTTTATTTTTTGAAAACCATATGCTTAAATTAATTTTTATTGTATAAAATAAAAATAGAAATAAGTAGGTGTGTAATCTTAACCCCTTATTTTGCTTAGCCTAATAGAAGAGTTCTGATTTCTAAAATAGTAGGCACTCAGAGCAAAATAAATGACTCTGTAAAACAAATTTACAAGAAATAACATCAGCACATTAAACAATACCGCTTGTGAAGCTTAAAATGGGAGCAGTTTTCTCCACTTACTTCACACGAAAATCTACGGAAAGTGACTTCAAAGACTGAACCGCATGTCCGCGATAGCCACCAGAGTCCTGTTAGCATAACATCTGCTTGTTTCCTCTTTTATTATTTCTGCTGTACAATTATAACTGGAAGTCCTCAAACCATGTAATTGTCAACTAAGTTCTGGCAAATGCAAATGCTTTACCCAGAATTTAAAAAGAAGGCCCCTTCCACTCTCTCTGAACTTTATGGTGGTCTTTGGATGAATAAAATGACCTAGCTGGGGCAATCCTTAAAGATGAGTCATAAAAGAAAATAATTGTCATTTCAGGACGGGCTTCTCAAGAGGGATCTGAATAATACTATTTCCTTTCCCAGAATCTGTTGACTTTCCCCCAAGATTCTCACTGAGAATTACCATCCCCATGTGCTTGACCTCCAGGCTCAGCGAGGTCAGCCCTTTTATGCAGGTAGCGGACATTAATATGCTGTTTGGACCTCAGGCCTTAGCTCATTAATCCAGAAGAGTTTTGTACCTCATCTCTCCTTAGCTGCTTCTCACAAATAACACTAAGGACAGCTCATGTTCCTGAGTTTCACCTAGAAATGACCGATGCACAAGTAGCCACCCTTACGCTCAGATTTCCTTCTAGAAGATTCAGATCATAAGCTTTGAATAAATTCTGACGGAAACATCCTAACACCCAGACATACTGCTTTGGTTAGTTTTCCATTCTCTGTGCTCACTGACACAGCATCTGTTGCTACTGTGACTTAGATGTGCAGTTCAATGACTAACTCTCTGAGGTGCAAGAGAATGCTTTATAGACGGTCATCCACAGTGAGCAGGGCACACTCTGCTCTGAGTACTGCTTCTCTTGATTCAGAGTTCTAGCCTTGACTATTTTGGAACAATGTGATTAATTTTTATCACTGAGCTTCAGCCAGGAATGGGGCCAAGTATTGACATATAGTTTACACATGTGATTGCATTTGAATTTCATACAATTTTATTAAATAAAGACTTTAAGTCTCATCTTTTAGATGAAGAAAAGTGAACATCAAGGAATACTAGCTAGAATCATGTAACTAATGAGTTGCAGAGCCATTGTGTTGACTTCAAGGTTTGTCTCTCTTTTGAAACCCCGAGCATATGAAGAATGTCTTACTGCTTTGAATGAGCAGTGTCTAGTTTTGCTTTTATAAATCTTTAAGGAACATGAACCACTAAAAAGGTCAAGTAACTTTCTCGAGGCCAAAATGAATGAGAAATTTAAAGACCAACATAAAAGACCAAGTGCACAAATCTTCCAATCTTCTCCTCTCCTGTGAATCTTGCGAAGACCCTCTGTGGGTTTTCCTTCCCAAATCTCTGTTTAAAAGGGCTTTGCTCTATGCTTCATATTTGGGCAATAACTACAGGATGAAAGAAATCAACAAAACTAAGGCAAATACAACAACAAAGCCTTCTTAGTTGTCCTTAAGGAGCATCACCTAGAGAGAAAAAATTCTCTTAGGTTTTCACAGAGAGCAAATTGGTCAAGCAATGGCCATGACTCATCCAGATGTCTGACACTGACAAAAGATCTACAAGCTGTTCTACATGGTTTCAGGGTAAATCCTGAGGGGATTTGACTGACCTTGTCAAATACAAAAGTTACATCTTTAGTTATATAGGTCTTGCTTTATCTTGGTCCTCACCATCCAGCAGAAAACTATAACCATGAGGTATAAAAAGTAATGCCTTATTAATATGCTGAGCTGTAAAAGGCTCAAGTCAATAACTTATGACAGTTACCAGTTCTGCTGATAACCCATTACTATTATGACTATTGGACTATATTGAGTTATTTTGCTGAATTCAAGTACCTACAATCTTTAGACTGGTTTCAAGTATGGAAAGGTCCATTAAAGACTTTTCCAAATACAGCTTCTCTAACTGCAGTGGAACACCTATCTCTGAAAAAACAAAATGAAAAAAGGGGATATGCTGGGAGCCACAAAGCTAGGAAATCAATCAAATATGTATAGGTGGGACTTGACCCAGAGCCTAAAGAAAACTACCCCATTTCTGAGATGAATATCTTATCTTGTTAAAGTTAGCTATCAGTTTCTAGGCAACCTAGTGTCACGTGTTACTAACTTCGCAAAAGTGTAAATAAAGGACCATTTTGTTGTGAAAAAAATATATATGTATACATAAGAGAGTTAGGATAGATATACAGTTACTTTCTTTTAGTTCATGGAAAATAAAAGTTTGTACTAATATTGTTTAGCAAGACACCATGTCTACATCTTGTCCTCTGAATAAGTACTATGAACACAACAATATGCAATGTATTGATTATTGTAATCATACTACTAACCTGTTTTGAAACTGTCTTATTGCTATTTTATCTTTTTTCTCATTAAAATGAATTTAATAAAAAAACTTTTTAGTTGTCCTAAAATATACAGTGGATGACAGAGAAGAGGCTCTTATGGCAGAACGATCTTCCTTCTCTGGAGAAGTATTCTTACACCTTTTTCTTGGAAGAGGCAGTGGTTCCAATAATTCCCCAGGGTGAATGTGAAACCATGGCCACAGGACTTGGAGCAGGCCTACATGATGGTGTGAATCAAGCCAAAAAGCACACCAGTCAGGTGACTGTCAGTCTCCTTCCCCTCCTTTTATATTCTGTGTCTTTCTTGCAGGACACAGTTCAGATTAGTCACAGCAGCCTTTTTTGTTGAGTGCCTTCCAAAATGAACACTCCATGACGCATAGTCAAAAGCACAGAATGTCAAATCTTGAGGAGCTACAAAGCTGTTCACTTTCAATGTTTCCCATGAGCCCCTGCCCTAGCAGCCCTGCCTCCACCTTTTGCTTTACAAATCAAGCAGGAGGATGTGGCTGCTGCCTTGGCCACAAACAGCTGGGTTGAAACTCTAGCCAATGGTTTTCCAGTCTTTGCACTTTCTATAAGCAGCAGAATCCCAGCTCTACTCCCAAGAGCTGGTGACCAAACTCTCCAAGCCCCCTTCCCATCTATGAAATGGGAGGGTGGATAGTGGTACTTACCTCATAGGCTGTGAGGCATAGATGAAACAAGACCTATGAATGCATGCCTTGCTTGCTACACAGCAAGTAACAAGTGATTATTAGTTAATATTGTTTTTTAATTTTTCTTTTTAATTTGATTTTGAATAGTAAAAACAAAAGCAAAAACAAATGGCAGAAACAAAGACAGAAACAGGGTAAGATAAAACAATACATATGTTACAGATTTTTAAAACAAGAATAGCTAATTAACAATGGTTGTTTTATTATCTATTTTTATCATCAAATCTGTTGCTGAGATTAACAGATATAGTTATGCAACACCGGACAAATAATTGATTACTGCTTGCTTTCTTTTTTCTTTTTTCCATAATTTTATTGAGAAATAAATAGCAATGAGATAGTTTCAAATCAAATTGGTAGGACAGTTCCAATAATTAACACATTGCATACTGCCTTCCCAGTGGTTGTTTGTTGCACAAGATGCAGAAATGATATCCTATTTACAAACACTATTAGAACAAATCCTTCTATTCCTTGAATTAAGAGAATGTAGCTATACATCCATCCTAACCATTTTGAATATACAGATACAAAATGGACATTCATTTATACCCCTTTTTTTTGTTTAGTGCTGTCATTTAAATACTATAGATGTGTGAACTCAGCAAAATATTCCAAAATAGTCCAGTAGTCCATAATAGTATTGGATCTTCCACTTGACTGGCAATGTCAGAAGTTGTTGACCTGAGTCCCCTACAGCTCAACATAAAAATATGGGTTTCCTTCTTATACTTCGTTTTTATACTTTTCTGCTGGTTCGTTAAGACCAAGATAAAGCAAGACCTATGTAACAAGAATTGTAGCTTTTGGATCTGATAAAGTCAGTGAAATCTGCTCAGGATTTATCCTGAGATTGTGTACCTCAGATTGTAGAACCTTTGTCAGTGTCAGCCATGTGGATGAGTCACGGCCATTGCTTGGCCAATGTGCTCTCTGTGAAAGCCTGAGAGAATGTTTTCTCTCCATGTAACTCTCCTTAGGCACACTTTACATCACCGATCACTTTCCTCTTTGGCCCCATAATCTCCTTGATCAGAAAATTTAGGACATTACTGAGTTACATGACGTTACAGTACAAGTTCTCATATGTCCTGAGTCTTAATTGACCTTGGAAGGCTAGGGCCAAAATGTTGGCTTTCCTTGTGGACTCCCTTTTTCTCTATTTTTTGGAATATTGTTATTAATAATGTAATATTTTCCCCAAAAAAACCTTTACTCTCCAAAAAATGTTAACATACAAGCATATGGGCTTTCCAAGAGACATTTATTTTCTGTGAATGTTCAGTTTTCATTGAAAGTTGAATTAGGTTCGAGGGAAACAACAGACATCTTTGGGTGATTCTTCTTCCCATTTGTCTTTCTTATGAACTAGCTTCTAAAATGATCAAGGATAAAGAATTCTGGGTAAGCATGAAAAATATTTACAGGAAGATCAAACCAATAATAAGCTGTTTTGGACTGGGCCTCAACCCTCGGCCCATTTGCTGTGCTTCTTCAACTGCAAGCCTTTTACATTATCCATTTCATAATTCACCAGCTAATTCCTCTAGTCAAAAATAAAATTTCATGGCATCGTCTTTTTTTTTTTAATTTTTTTTTCTCTTTTCAAAGTTTTATTGATAAGCATATAGCAATGAGACCATGGCATCGTCTTGTTTGCTGACTGACTTCTCTGAGTCCTCTAAGCTTGGCTCAGACACTTTCATCTTCCATGTCCAGCCAATCTTTCCCCCATCTCTTATCTCGTCATCTTGAATTTCACATCTTGGTTGTCACACTATGTTCTATTTTTCTGGCTACTTTCCTACACTAATTGGAATTTTCCTGGCCAGAATGCTGGTGTTCCCTTTTCCTTGTCTAGCCTCCTACCTGGTAAGTAGTGTATACTCAGCAAATATGATCCAGTGAAGAGAGCTTCCCAGATTCTTTGAACTGATAATCACTTTTTGCCACATTTCACTTGGTCTACGTCTTTTTGCAATGGAATGAAGGATGTTCTATGTGCTCTCGGTGCAGAAACAGATACTACAACCATAAACAGGGTGTGTATAACCACAGCTGCAGAGACCTTTAATCTGGCCTGGGATATGGTGCAACTAACTCTACCCCACATCTTTCCTTCCAAAGAATACACTGGGCCTTTAGATATGGTTTCTTGCTGAGACAATGAGAGCCCAACAGGGTGGATCCTCCTCCGTAGTTTCCATCCCTTCAGCCTAGAATCATCAGGGGAACTTTTATTTTATTTTATTTTTTATTAATTTTATTGAGAAACAAATAGCAATGAGACCATTTCAAAACCAATTAGTGGGACAGTTTCAATAATTAATACATTGCATACTGTTGTCTTCATAGTGGTTATTCATAGTACAAGATGCAGACATGATATCTGGCCCAAATACTGTTAGTACAAATCTTTCTTCTCATTGAATTAAGAGAAAGTAGCTGTATATCTATCCTAACTATTTTGTATATACAGATACAAAATAGGCCTTCATGGGGAACTTCTAAATATCCTCATAAAAGGTATGGGGCTCAAGCCCAGCAGCACAATGCCTGCCTGGCAAGAGCCGGGTCCTGAGTTCCATTCCCAGTAATGACAATGATAAGAGTCCTCCCATAGACTAAGCTAAAATTTTACATGAGGGGTAGGATAGTAATTGTTTTTATCATGAAATATGGTTAATTCCACAGGTATGACTGTCCTTGATCACAGTTATTGATAGATGGAGCCATATTTTTTAAAATTTATTTATTTATTTGACACAGGGTCTTACTACACAGCTCAGACTCTTAGTGATCTTCTTGTCTCAGCCTCCCCAGCATTGGGATTACACGTGTGCACCACCACGCCTGGTTTTGGTGTCTGGCGCGGTGTACCTGGGCTTCCAGGGCTGCATGGCATGAAGTACTGGGGATTGAACTTGGGTCCTTGCACTTGCCAGGCAGGCACTTAGATCATCCAGATATCTCCCTAGCCCTATTTAAATTCTTAAAACAACATAAAACCACTGTTTACATGATGAATGCTATTCTAAATTTATTGAATTTTTAAATTTCATTTAATTTTCTCAACAAGCTCAGTGATGCAATCGCTACAATTATCTATAGCCTAGTGACAAATACTCAGGAGCACAGAGAATTGGTGATCCATTTAAATTTATGCGGGTAATTAGTAGCAGAACAAGGCTTCAAACTCTAGAGGAAACTACTGCAAAGTGCTAACATGCTTTCACATTGAGGTCAGTTGCACTTTTAAAACTTAGAAGGACTTTAGGTGCATTTTAGGTATTCAATCATTAGTGATATAATAAAGGTCAGAAATTACCCGTGCTTTATAGATGTATTATTCCTCTGGTCAAAATATTACACCTGATATATTGAAAATTCTTGCTACGTATGATGACCACAATGAAGTTATTTCCTTATCATCCCACCTGTGGTTTAATCTTAACATCTTCCATATTTCACTGTCTGCACTGTGACAAGGAGGTGGATATGCGGTTTTTAAGCTGCTGCTTCCACATGGGATTTGGTCCCACAAAAGGACAAGCCCAAGGAGCACAAAGAGGAATATATTCCTGCTCCACCCCTATGGGAAAAAACTGTAAGTATAACTGAGGAGAAGACTGTAACGTTCCTTTGGACACAAGGAAAACTGTGCTCTTGGCTAACCTCTATTACTGGATGTGGATTACCGAGGTTTTATTTCAAGTCAGAAGACCCATAAGAACTTCCCACCCATCAACAAAGGCATGGAGAATGGTTAGCATGGTAGAAACACAATTAACCTTATACTCTTCCCTGAAGATGGATTTGTTTGCTTTCTTGAACTAGATTAAATCTTCTCCAGAATCAGAAAATGCACCCTTCTTTCCTTTCTATTGCTCTCAGGATGTGAATGAAGTAAGGCAGGGACTGGCCTCAAGGAGCTGGCCGTAGGAACAATGCTGGACCTTCCAAAGTAAGAGTGAGGGACGAGGCGGCTCCATGTTCCTTCATACTTAGTTTCATCCTAACCACACACCTAGTCCTATCACCATAATACCTACATTATTATTATCATCATAATATTATAAGTACACATCAAAAGACAAAGAAATAGTAAGTAGAGATGCAGGTTCTGGGATTAAAGACCTCATTGTTCAGATTGCTAGTGGTCTCCTGGAGGAAATTTTAGCCTTTAGTTTCTGTCTTTGGATCATCCAGTATGTGCATCAAAGTCAAAGTGGACCTTGCAAAACTGGAAATCTGATGATGCAACTCCCACGGATTACATCATAGGCTTGAGCCCGCCCGCTGCCTTGCGTAAAATCTAAAGGTCATACAGATGGCAAAGCCCTTTGGCAACAGCATGCTCTGAACAGCTATGCTGCTATTATCTTCTTCTTCGGATTCCCTCCAGTGAGTTAAGGTGCTCTGTGTGGTGACGCATCATAAACACTCCCGGTGGCCATGCTGACACCCACTGACAGCTGAAGTGACCATTATCCTCCAAAGTGGGCCGTAGGGCTCATGAGGACATCAGCCACATGGGTCCTGTTCCTCTTGGGATAGCTTGCATCTAGCATGGTTAATGCTAGGTGCGTCACAGTAATTTATGAGTGATTAAATGAACGAATGCCACATTACCACTAACTAATCTTTGTGATTTTTATTTTTGCCATCAGTGCAAAACAGTGTTTACCTTACTATTTAAATATGAAATAGCTTTTGCTTATTTTGCAAAGCATTTTCATTTTAGAATGGAGATAATGCCTCTTTGTTGTATCTTATACTGTTGAAATTTTGCTTTTTCTTAAATCTGTCTCCTATACAATGAAATTTCAATATAATATATTTATCAAGCATTTCTTTAGCCATAGAGATAGCTATTATTCATTTCCTATGCCAGACATTCTGTCAAGAAGCAAAAACTGGCAAGTCAAGGCTTCTCGCGAAGAGCGTGCGCTGAGCGGGGGAGACAGGCACATAAGCATGACGATGCTCCTCCCCACTGAGCCCTGAGTACATGCTTTGCACATTTTTAGAATTCTCATTTCATCTTGACCTAGCTCCTGCAAGGTGAGATGAGAAAATTAAGGGTGCAATTTGTCCAAATGATTCCACTGACAAGAGTTGAGGGAGGATTTAAACCAAGGATTATTCAGTTCTTGAGTTCACTATACCACATTATCATGCAGTACACCAAGTGATTTAACAGCTAGTATGAGGATTTGACAAAGAAGTCAGGGTGACATAGAGGCAAGAGAAAGTAATTTCCCCACAGGCGAAGAAACAATGGTTTGGGTATATTCACGCACTGAAGTATGAGTTAGACAGGGCTTTACACACATTTAAGCTGTGGAGAGAAGGTAAATGCACAGAACTGTTGGTTAAGCTCCAGAGCCTACTAGAATGGGTTCCTTGTAACTGTTGCTAGTGAATTTGCTGCACAAAAGGGAGTGGCAAGAGATAAAAGGGGGGCCAGGGAGATGGCTCAGTAGAATAAGTGCTTGCCTGGCAAGCACAAGGGCCTGAGTTCAATCCTTGGTTCTGAAAAAAAAAAAAAAAAGTAAAGAAAAGGAAAAAAAGAGAGATAAAGGGTTGGCCCTCTAGTAGGAAACATTGGCAATGAAAGTATAATAAGGAAATGGTGCTTAGGTTTGAATTTGTATAAAAGGCCAATATCTATCCACAATAGTTACATAGAGGGAAGAAAGAGAAGAAGCAAAAACAGTCTAGGTAAGAGCATCCACCAATCTTAATGGTGGAAGTGTCACTAATACTTGGTAAAGGTTATAAATAAGAATGATACTTAAAAGACTCAATAGAATTCATGACTTAAATTCAAGTCTAGAGTGAGTCCCAGGTTTATAGTTTGGAAATCTGTTGGATACAACCCCATACTACAAGCTTATTTCTGTAGCTATCTTGAGTGGCTAAGAAATAAAAAAAAGTTGATTTTGTTGACCATTTACTATGTGCCAGATACTGTTGTGAATAGCCACAATAAATCCATGTGCTGTCATGACTCCTTTTTTGTAAGTGTAGAAATTCAATACAAAAACCTAAAATTCCCAAGGATTCTGAACTACATTAATGGGAGTTGTGGAGATCTTCCTACACTTTCTTTGGGCAGAACACAGCAGTGCTGCTCTTAGATGGCCCTTAGCTCCCAGTCCCATTGAGGCAATGGAGAATATTGTCCCAAGTCAGGCCAGCCTTCCTGGAACACCCTGTAGGCCAAAGACTGGTAGATACAAGATGATAAAGGTATGCACCACCTCCTTCTGCTAGCTACTGACAACTCAGAAATCCCTGCTAGCTTCAGAAATTCCTTCAGATTGGTTTGAGAGTGCACATAGCCAACTTCTATCTGGGCCTTTTCTCCCATGCCCCCCAAACTGGATACCTCTCTTAACCCTCATATGTGTTGACCTCAGGATTGACACCAACTCCTTACTACTGAACAAACTTATCTTCATCTTAGAGTCTTCTATAAAGACCACCTTGAATAACTAGCAAATGGCAAGGATAAAATCTGAGTCCAGATACATTAACTACCACAGCCATGGTTTTTATTTTTATTTTTATTCTGGTACCAGGGGTTGAACTCAGGACCTTATGCTTACCAGGCAAGCACTTATTCCACTGATCTATCTCCCTGGACCCAGGCATCATTTTAAAAACTTTGTAATATTGCTTCCCAAAACCAAAGACTCAAGGGCATTGCCCAATACTACAAAAATTATTCATAGATGGACATATTATGATGTATGCCACTGGTGTTAGTTCATGGCAGTCATTCAATAGTTATCCAATAAAACTTGGCTTGAAATAGAAAGGAAAAATGCTGAGAGGTTGGACAAATTATTGTCAAAGTCAAGGAAGGTGAATATTTAAAAAGCAGGAACCAGCCAACCATACGAAAGCCAAAAGGAAGATTAAACAGTACAGTCTACAGTGTATATAGTGGCTCTGCTTTTGGGATAGTCTAAGCAACTCATATCAGGCCTATGGACACTATAGAGCATGGACATAAATGACACTGCTGTGATCCAGAAAGGACGGAGAAGGAGAATGAAAAGATGAAGGGTGAATTTAGAGTAATCTGTCAACCACTTAGGTTTTCAAGGGAACCAGGGTAGAGCTTTGATGTTTCCCAACATTGCCTATGTGACAAGGGTCAGGTGGGGTCACACTTATGGCATGCACACAGAGAACCTTAGTAACAGGGTTAGTAATAAATCTTAAGCAAGCATCTGAATCCACTCACATCATAATTTGTCCCTCTCCCTACTTGGAGGTTCCCAAAGGGGATTCATCAGTCCTCACTGTGATGTGGTCAGGACTCATGCTTAGCCACTCTGTGTCCAGTGTCTGCACTGTCAATTTTATAGGAGCAATTTTTTTTTCCTAAAGTGTATCCTGTGTCATAAAGACCAAGAACTGTTGTTTCAGATAAGAAGCTCCTGACCTAAGGCCGCAGGAGTGGGTGGCCCAGGAGAATCAACCACAGAAAGTGTTCCCCCACAAACCCACAGGGCCCAGAGTCCATGGTGAAAGGCTGGGGCTCCTGTGCTTATTTGTTCTCCAACAGAGTGTAGAACCAAGCATTATGTAATAGCAGCAATAGCAGCAAAAACCTTACAAAATAATCTTTGTGGTTAAGCTGGAAAGCAAATGTTGAAGACTGGAACATTTCAGATTTTCCACTCAGTGGATTGAATTGCAGGATAGTTCAGCATTACTTTCTGTTTAGCTTTGGAAAGCAAAGATCAAATGCATGACCTTGCAGTCAATTTCAGCATTCCAGAAGGAATGAATTTCGTACACAGGACCTGCAGTTGGAGCTCTTAAGAAATTGTCTTCTGTAGGTGCAAGTATGTGTCACTGGAATTGCACAAATAACTTACAGAAAATCCAATCTTTTGTTACTTATGACAATGCCTTTAGTAAATCCCAGCTCTGTATAACCAGGTGGCAGGAATTCCATGTCTGTCATCTTGCCTAGATCTCTTGTGGCTTAAATAAGAGTCATGAGAAAACTACAAATTGATAAACCCTTTATCTTGGTTCAGTTTCCCTTCTGAAGCATGGTACCAGATGTAAGTTTATTCTGAAAACCTTGGATGCAAAAATCTCTAATAATCTCTTTTCATGTCAGAGGCCTCTATCTTTCTAGAAAATATACGCACATGTGTGTATGCACCTCCAATGTTTAGTACAACATCTATCCAGTGTCCTGAAAGAAAAGCACGAGTCTTGTGCCTTTGGACATTCAGTCAGTGAAAGGCCCTCTGACACAGGTGACTGCATACCGTCCCAGATGGGTGCCTGCAGGTATGTGTGTCTATGTATGCGTATGTGCATACATCTGTGCATGTGAGTGGTGAGTGGTTCTACCGTGAAGCTGTGCCTCAACAGTCAATAAACAGACAATCATTGCAAGAAGCTCCATGAAGTTAATCTCATCTGAAGTCATATACACAGTCTAGGCTCTGGATGTAACTCCACTGTTGGAGAAGAAAAGCATTAAAATGTCATCGGCTCCAGTCACTAGAAAAGCTGTAAAACACTTTTAAAAATATCCTGTTTTATTCTACTTGTCGTAATCCTGAAGCTTTCCTTCATAAAAGGCAAAACCACAGATCCCCAACAAATCCTACAGATGGGTGAGAAATAACTTCTGGTCAACTTTGTCTTTTGTCAAAAGCATACTGCAAGCCCCTACCCAATGAGATACATCGAAACTCCAAAATTAAAACACTCTTGTTCAAGGATGCATTGCAAAACTAGAGACAAAGCAATGGTAACACCTAAACTGGACTGTATATTCTATAGCTAACAGCTCTCACATACTGGCAGGCAAACATGTTTTGATCCATGGAACAACCTAAAAGGAATATACTCCATAAGAAGTTGTGGTTGGCAATCCATAGCTCTGGACAAAAACATCTCTGGACAAGACTGTCAGGCACCCTTGTGAAATAATATCAGCAACAAAAGTACTGCTTTGGCCTGGTAGAAACCTACTCCTCTTATTCAGAGGATGGTAGATAATTGTAGCTCTTACAAAATGTGTTTACATCAAATCAGTTGATTGAAAAATAAATATGGAATATATGGTTACTTTTTGCTGTAAGATTTAATGACCAAGATAAAAATGTCTAATAAAAACAATAGTATTATTCTGTTTCACTGAACATTATTTACTCTGTCAACATAACTAAAATTTTTTTTGACGCAGAATTTTTATTTTAGATTTAGAAACATATAGTCATCATAAAGGTGGCCCTGATAATACAGACATGTGTTGCTGTCATTCTACATGGGTGGATGGAAGCAGAGACCATTTTTTAATAATTTTCTTTTATTTTGAAGAGTGAAAAAACAAGAGCAATAAAAACAAAAGCAAAGACAGAAACAGGGTAACACACAACAATACACATGTTACAGATTTTCAAAACAAGAATATCTGACCAACAGTGATTGATATATTTCCTATTTTCATCTTCAAGAATGTTGCTCAGATTAACAGATATAGTTGAGCAAGATGGGACCTTTGATTGAACATTACCACATGCTTCCAAGAAATCTTAAATTTTTATTCTTGTCTCTCATTTTCTTTTATTACCGTTTTAAAAATACTTTAAAGAGAGTGTGGTAATAATTGATTTGACATTACAAACAGTACACAGTTAGAAGACCAAGATGACAGGTATTTTAAGCATGGTTTTGGTATTACACATTGTTGTTCTCAATGTAGTTGCTTAGTTCTCAGATATCAACATATAGAGTTAGTCACGGTGAGAATTCTGCCTATTAACTGCTATTTTCAAAAACCTGATGGACATTCTTAGGACTATTGCTTATCCACCTTCTATATACACATGTATGGTTTTGCCAAGTACCTTATTTCCTAACTTTTCTTCTTTCTCTTTGTTGTTAAATGCTTGAGTTCTGTTTCTTTCCATTTGACTATATCTGTTTTACCTTTCAGTTTTTATTTCTTCTTTTGAGTTCTTACACTAGGGAGACAATATGATATTTACCCATGTGGGACTGTTTTATTTCACTTATGAGTATAGCTTCAAGTTGCATCCACTTACCTACAAAGACTTCGAGTTTGTTTTTCTTTACAACTGAGTAACACTCCATTGCATAAATTTAAAACAAAATATTCTCTAGCTTTTTTAGAAAGTATAGAGGGACAGCAAATATTGTCAGTTATTGTGTTAATGTATTTAGAAACTGAAGGTTACAACAACTGGAACTAGGATCGGAACTATGTTTTAGTTCTCTGGATTACATGATTCAATTTTCTTGCATCTTTTCTCTTTCTGTGTAGCCTCCACCATGTCCTTTAATTTTTTTCTCTTTAAAAAGCATTCCTTATCATACTCTGTTTTTCCTAAGTTTTCTCTTTTTTTTCCCATAATTTTAATGAGAAACAAATAGCAATGAGACAGTTTCAAACCAAATTGGTAGGACACCTTCAATAATTAACACATTGCATACATTCTTCCTAGTGGTTAATTGCTGTACAAAATGCAGACTTGATATTCTATTTACAAACACCATTAGAACAAATCCCTCTATTCATTAAAAGAATGTAACTATATATCTATCCTAACCACTTTGAATATACAGATACAAAATGGACATTCATCTGTATCCCTTTTTTTGTTAAAGTTCCATCATTTAAATATTATAGGTGTGTAAACTCAGCAAAATATCCTAAAAGAGTTCAGTAGTCTATAATAGTATAGGGTCTTCCGCTTCACTGGCATTGTCAGAAATTGTTCACCTGAGTCCCCTACAGCTCAACATAACACCATGACTTTACTTCTTATACTTTGTTTTTATACTTTTCTGCTGGATGGTTAAGAACAAGGTAAAGCAGGACCTATGCAACAAGAGTTGTAGTTTTTGGGTCTGATAAGGTCAGTGAAATCCCCTCAGGATTTATCCTGAGATCCTGTACCTCAGATTGTAGAACGTTTGTCAGTGTCAGCCAGGTGGATGAGCCATGGCCTTTGCTTGGCCAATGTGCTCTCTGTGAAAGCCTGAGAGAATATTTTCTCTCTATGTGACTCTCTGTAGGCACATTGTACATCATCAATCACTTTCCTCTTTGACCCCATAATCTCCTTGATCAGAAAATTTGGGACACTACTGAGTTACATGACGTCACAGTACAAGTTCTCATATGTCCTGAGTCTTAATTGACCTTGGAAGGTTAGGGCCAAAATGTTGGTGTTCCTTGCAGGCCTCCTTTTTCTCTAATTTTGGTCTGCAAACTTAGGTTGTTAACCATCCAGGAGACAAGCTTATTAATATTACCATACAACCTAGGCTGTTAAGCTTAACCTCACTATCTGTCTGAATATCAAACATCTTAGGCATAATGTGGAACAGGTATTTTTCACCAAGTATTGATATGTTCAACTTTAAGTCCTTATAGAATATGATGAAAAAACATTTAAAAATTAGAATATATTTTTTAAAATAGGCATAAAGAATTATATACTTCTTATATTTACACATAAGTCCCAAAACCTAACCATATACAACCTTGAAACAGGACAGTCCCACAATATTCCTTTTCCTATCTCTTGCCTTCTTTCACCACCCCCTTCTATTTCAACAATCATCTACCCAAGAGACAGCACAGCAGCAACTGGCACGTCATGACAAGCAGCCCATATTCAGAAGACCAGAATG